>NC_069500.1:1403561559-1403904059 GCF_027579735.1 Bombina bombina
CATCTCTCTATAACTGTCGACAACTCAATCATTAACCCTACCCCGCATGCCCGATGTCTTGGGGTCACACTTGACTCAGATCTTTCTTTCACTCCTCACATTAAGGCCTTTTCTAAATCCTGCCGCTACCACCTTAAAAACATCTCTAAAATTAGACATTTTCTTACACAAGACACAACTAAGATACTCTCCCTCCAGTCCCCTTTGCTCTGCTCACAACCTCCTACTTTCCTCCTCTCTTGTTACCGCCTCGCATTCCCATTTACAGGACTTCTCCAGACTGGCTCCCATCTTGTGGAACTTTCTGTCTCGCTCCACAAGACTCTCCCATAGTTTTGAAAGCTTCAAGCGCTCCCTAAAGACTTTACTGTTCAGGGATGCATACAACCTACACTAATCTTTTCTAATACCAGTTCCTCTCCTACATTGCTATCCCCTGAACCCCCTTAGAATGTGAGCCTAAGAGCCCAACTGTTTGCAGATCACCTTTACAAGAGCTGACTACAACAGTGTGACTCTAGGCAGTGCCCTCTACCCATTTGATCCCTATAATTGCTACCTTGTATACCCCCTATGTTTATAGCGCTGCGGAATCTGTTGGCGCTCTATTAATAACCGATAAAATTAAAAAAAAATATGTCTGTAAATACATATTCACACATACATATACATATGTACACACTCATTCCCATACATAAATATACATATTTACACATACATATACATATGTACACACTCATTCCCATACATAAATATACATATTTACACATACATATACATATGTACACACTCATTCCCATACATAAATATACATATGTACACACTCATTCCCATACATAAATATACATATTTACACACTCATTCCCATACATAAATATACATATTTACACATACATATACATATGTACACACTCATTCCCATACATACATATACATATGTACACACTCATTCCCATACATAAATATACATATTTACACATACATATACATATGTACACACTCATTCCCATACATACATATACATATGTACACACTCATTCCAATACATAAATATACATATTTACACATGTATATGTATCTCTATGTTAAAGCCATTTGCCTGCCTTTTTCTTCTAACACCTTATACCTCATATCTTTGATCCATTATAACTTTTTTGAGCAATATTTTTTTGAATATTTTTTATTACATGGTGTTATAATGAGTGTAGCTGTAATTTGGATTTTTTGTGAGACTTTTTTGTTTTCACAAAAAAGTTAAAGGGACACTGAATCCACATTTCTTCTTTAGTGATTCAGATAGAGCGTGCAATTTTAAGCAACTTTCTAATTTACTCCTATTAGCAAATGTTCTTCATTCCCTTGGTATCATTATTTGAAAAGCAAGAATGTAAGTTTAGATGCCGGCCCATTTTTGTGAACAACCTGGGTTGTTCTTGCTGATTAGTGGATAAATTCATCCACCAATAAACAAGTGCTGTCCAAGGTCCTGGACATTCTTTTTCAAATAAAGATAGCAAGAGAACGAAGAAAAATTGATAATAGGAGTAAATTAGAAAGTTGCTTAAAATTGCATGCTCTATCTGAATCACAAAAGAAACAATTTGGGTTCAGTGTCCCTTTAACCAGAGCTCTGAGGTCGAGCACATAATGTAATGAGTAAGGGTGGGAGAGCATATGGGGGGTTATGAGAAAGGGTGGGAAAGCATCTGGGGGTTATGAGAAAGGGTGGGAGATCATCTGGTGGTTATGAGTAAAGGTGGGAGAGCATCTGGTGGTTATGAGTTAGGGTGGGAGAGCATCTGGGGGTATGGATAAGGTGGGAGAGCACATGGTGGTTATGAGTAAGGGTGGGAGAGCACCTTATGGTTATGAGTAAGGGTGGGAGAGCACCTGGTGATTATGAGTAAGGGTGGGATAGTATCTGGGGGTTGTAAGTAAGGGAGGGAGAGCACCTGGGGGTTATGAGTAAGGGTGGGAGAGCGAATGGTGGTTATGAATAAGGATGGGAGAGCACCTGGTGACTATGAGTAAGGGTGGGAGAGCACCTGGTGGTTATGAGTAAGGGTGGGACAGCACCTGGGGGTTATGAGTAAGGGTGGGAGATCATCTGGTTTGTTATGAGGAAGGATGAGAGAGCATCTGGTGGTTATGAGTAAGGGTGGGACAGCATCTGGGGTATGGATAAGGGTGGGAGAGCATCTGGTGGTGGTTCTGAGTAAAGGTGGGAGAGCATCTGGTGGTATGGATAGGGTGGTAGAGCATCTGGTGGTTATGAGTAAGCATGGTAAAGCACCTGGTAGTTATGAGTAAGGGTGGAAGAACACCTGGGGGTTATGAGTAAGGTTGGGAGAGCTCATGGTGGTTATGATTAAGGGTGGAAGAGCACCTGCTGGTTATGAGTAAAGGTGGAAGAGTATCTGGGGTTATGGATAAGGGTAGGGGAGTACCTGTTGGTTATGAGTAACCACCAGGAGCTCTCCCATCTGGGGGTATAGATAAGGGTGGGAGAGCATCTGGGGATATGGATAAGGGTGGGAGAGTACCTGGGGTTTATGAGTAAGGGTGGGAGAGCATCTGGTGTTTATGAGTAAGGGCAGGAGAGCACCTGTTGGTTAAGAGTAAGGATGGGAGAGCATCTGGTGATTATGAGTAAGGATGGGAGAGCACCTGGTGGTTATGTGTAAGGGTGGGAGATCATCTGGTGGTATAGATAAGTGTGGGAGAACACCTGGGGTTATGAGTAAGGTTGGGAGAGCACATGGTGGTTATGATTAAGGGTGGGAGAGCACCTGCTGGTTATGAGTAAGGGTGGAAGAGTATCTGGGGTTATGGATAAGGGTAGGGGAGTACCTGTTGGTTATGAGTAACCACCAGGCGATCTCCCATTTGGGGGTATTTATAAGGGTGGGAGAGCAAGAGAATCTGGGGATATGGATAAGGGTGGGAGAGTACCTGGGGTTATGAGTAAGGGTGGGAGAGCATTTGGTGTTTATGAGTAAGGGCAGGAGAGCACCTGTTGGTTAAGAGTAAGGATGGAAGAGCACCTGGTAGTTATGAGTAAGGGTGGGAGAGCACCTGGTGGTTATGAGTAAAGGTGGGAGATAATCTGGGGGTTATGAGTAAGGGTGGGAGAGCACATGGTGGTTATATGTAAGGGTGGGAGAACACCTGGTGGTTATGAGTAAGGGTGGGACAGCACCTGGGGGTTACGAGTAAGGGTGGGAGATCATCTGGTTTGTTATGAGGAAGGATGAGAGAGCATCTGGTGGTTATGAGTAAGGGTGGGACAGCATCTGGGGTATGGATAAGGGTGGGAGAGCATCTGGTGGTGGTTCTGAGTAAAGGTGGGAGAGCATCTGATGGTATGGATAGGGTGGTAGAGCATCTGGTGGTTATGAGTAAGCATGGTAAAGCACCTGGTAGTTATGAGTAAGGGTGGAAGAACACCTGGGGGTTATGAGTAAGGTTGGGAGAGCTCATGGTGGTTATGATTAAGGGTGGAAGAGCACCTGCTGGTTATGAGTAAGGGTGGAAGAGTATCTGGGGTTATGGATAAGGGTAGGGGAGTACCTGTTGGTTATGAGTAACCACCAGGAGCTCTCCCATCTTGGGGTATGGATAAAGGTGGGAGAGCATCTGGGGATATGGATAAGGGTGGGAGAGTACCTGGGGGTTATGAGTAAGGGTGGGAGAGCATCTGGTGTTTATGAGTAAGGGCAGGAGAGCACCTGTTGGTTAAGAGTAAGGATGGGAGAGCATCTGGTGATTATGAGTAAGGGTGGGAGAGCATCTGGTGGTTATGTGTAAGGGTGGGAGATCATCTGGTGGTATAGATAAGTGTGGGAGAACACCTGGAGTTATGAGTAAGGTTGGGAGAGCACATGGTGGTTATGATTAAGGGTGGGAGAGCACCTGCTAGTTATGAGTAAGGGTGGAAGAGTATCTGGGGTTATGGATAAGGGTAGGGGAGTACCTGTTGGTTATGAGTAACCACCAGGCGATCTCCCATTTGGGGGTATGTATAAGGGTGGGAGAGCAAGAGCATCTGGGGATATGGATAAGGGTGGGAGAGTACCTGGGGTTATGAGTAAGGGTGGGAGAGCATTTGGTGTTTATGAGTAAGGGCAGGAGAGCACCTGTTGGTTAAGAGCAAGGATGGAAGAGCACCTGGTAGTTATGAGTAAGGGTGGGAGAGCACCTGGTGGTTATGAGTAAGGGTGGTAGAGAACATGGTGGTTATGAGTAAGGGTGGGAAAGCATCTGGAGGTATGGATAAGGGTGGGAGAGCACCTGGTGGTGGTACTGAGTAAGGGTGGGAGAGCATCTGGTGATATGAATAAGGGTAGGGGAGTACCTGTTGGTTATGAGTAAGGGGGGGAGAGCATCAGGTTGGGAGAGCACATGGTGGTTATGATTAAGGGTGGGAGAGCACCTGTTGGTTAAGAGTAAGGGTGGAAGAGTATCTGGGGTTATGGATAAGGGTAGAGGAGTAACTGTTGGTTATGAGTAACCACCAGGAGCTCTCCCATCTGGGGGTATGGATAAGGGTGGGAGAGCATCTGGGGATATGGATAAGGTTGGGAGAGTACCTGGGGGTTATGAGTAAGGGTGGGAGAGCATCTGGTGTTTATGAGTAAGGGTGGGAGAGCATCTGGTGTTTATGAGTAAGGGCAGGAGAGCACCTGTTGGTTAAGATTAAGGATGGGAGAGCACCTGGTAGTTATGAGTAAGGGTGGGAGATCACCTGGTGGTTATGAGTAAGGGTGGGAGATCATCTGGTGGTATAGATAAGTGTGGGAGAGTAACTGGTGGTTATGAGTAAGGGTGGGAGATCATCTGGTGGTATAGATAAGTGTGGGAGAGTAACTGGTGGTTATGAGTAAGGGTGGGACAGCATCTGGGGGTATGGATAAGGGTGGGAGAGCACCTGGTGGTGGTTCTGAGTAAAGGTGGGAGAGCATCTGGTGGTATGGATAAGGGTGGTAGAGCATCTGGTGGTTATGAGTAAGCATGGTAAAGCGCCTGGTAGTTATGAGTAAGGGTGGGAGAACACCTGGGGGTTATGAGTAAGGTTGGTAGAGCACAGGGTGGTTATGATTAAGGGTGGGAGAGCACCTGCTGGTTAAGAGTAAGGGTGGAAGAGTATCTGGGGTTATGGATAAGGGTAGGGGAGTACCTGTTGGTTATGAGTAACCACCAGGAGCTCTCCCATCTGGGGGTATGGATAAGGGTGGGAAAGCATCTGGGGATATGGATAAGAGTGGGAGAGTACCTGGGGTTATGAGTAAGGATGGGAGAGCATTTGGTGTTTATTATGAGTAAGGGCAGGAGAGCACCTGTTGGTTAAGAGTACAGATGGGAGAGCACCTGGTGGTTATGAGTAAGGGTGGGAGAGCACATGGTGGTTATATGTAAGGGTGGGAGAACACCTGGTGGTTATGAGTAAGGGTGGTAGAGAACATGGTGGTTATGAATAAGGGTGGGAGAGCATCTGGAGGTATGGATAAGGGTGGGAGAGCACCTGGTGGTGGTACTGAGTAAGGGTG
Source organism: Bombina bombina (assembly GCF_027579735.1). Lineage (NCBI taxonomy): Eukaryota > Metazoa > Chordata > Amphibia > Anura > Bombinatoridae > Bombina > Bombina bombina. The sequence continues at coordinate 1,403,567,106 of NC_069500.1, forward strand.
GGAGAGCATCTGGTGATATGGATAAGGGTGGGAGAGCATCTGGTGGTTATGAGTAAGTATGGGAGAGCACCTGGTGGTTATGAGTAAGGGTGGGAGAGCACCTGGTGGATATGAGTAAGGTTGGGGGAGCACATGGTGGTTATGACTAAGGGTGGGAAAGCACATGGTGGTTATGAGTAAGGGCGGGAGAGAACCTGGTGTTTATGAGTAAGAGTGGGAGACCATATGGGGGTATAGATAATGGTGGGGGAGTACCTGGTGGTTATGAATAAGGGTGGGAGAGCATCTGGTGGTATGGATAAGGGTGAGAGAACATCTGGTGTTTATGAATAAGGGTGGGAGAGCACCTGGGGTTTAGGAGTAAGGGTGGGAGAGCACCTGGGGGTTATGAGTAAGAGTGGGAGAGCACATGGGGGTTATGAGTAAGGGTGGAAGAGCATCTGGTGGTTATGAGTAAGAGTGGGAGAGCATATGGTGGTTATGAGTAAGGGTGGGAGAGCATCTAGGGATTATGAGTAAGGGTGGGAGAGCATCTGGTGGTTATGAGTAAGGGTTGGAGAGCAACTGTTGGTTAGGAGTAAGAATGGGAAAGCACCTGGTAGTTATGAGTAAGGTTAAGAGAGCATCTGATGGTTATGAGTAAGAATGGGAGAGCACATGTTGGTTATAAGTAAGAGTGGGAGAGCATCTGGGGGTTATGAGTAAGGGTGAGAGAGCACATGGTGGTTATAAGTAAGGGTGGGAGAGCATCTGATGGTTATGAGTAAGGGTGGGAGAATATCTGGGGGTTATGAGGAGGGGGTTGGAGAGCACATGGTGGTTATGAGTTAGAGTTGGAGAGCATCTGGTTATTATGAGTAAGGATGGGAGGAAATCTGGGGGTTATGAGTAAGGGTTGGAATGCATCTGGTGGTATGAATACGTGTGGGAGAGTACCTGGTGGTTATGAGTAAAATTGGGAGAGCATCTGGGGGTATGGATAAGGGTGGGAGAGCATCTGGTGGTATGGATAAGGATGGGAGAGCATCTGGTGGTTATGAGTAAGCATGGGAGAGCACCTGGTGGTTATGAATAAGGGCGGGAGAGCACCTGGTGGTTATGAGTAAGGGTAGGAAAGTATCTGGGGGTTTAGATAAGGGTGGGGAGTACCTGGTGGTTATGAGCAAGGGTGGGAGAGCATCTGGGGGTATAGAGAAGGGTGGGAGACTACCTGGGGGTTATGAGTAAGAGTGGGAGAGCATCTGGTGGTTATGAGTAAGCGTGGGAGAGCACCTAGTAGTTATGAGTAACGGTGAAAGAGCACCTGGGGTTATGAGTAAGGGTGCAATAGCATCTGGTGGTTATGAGTAAGGGTAGAAGAGCACCTGGGGGTTATGAGTAAGGGTGGGAGAGTACCTGGTGGTTATGAGTAAGGGTGGGAGAGCATCTGGAGGTTATGAGTAAGGGTGGGAGAGTACCTGGTGGTTATGAGTAAGGGTTGGAGAGCATCTGGAGGTTATGAGTAAGGGTTGGAGAGCATCTGATGGTTATTAGTAAGGATGGGAGAGCATCTGGTGGTTATGAGTAAGGGTGGAAGAGCATCTGGGGGTTATGAGTAAGGGTGGGAGATTATCTGGGGGTTATGAGTAAGGGTGGGGGAGAAACTGGTGGTTATGAGTAAGGGTGGGAGAGTATCTGGGGGTTATGAGTAAGGGTGGGACAGCATCTGATGGTTATGAGTAAGGGTGGGAGAGCACCTAGTGGTTATGAGTAAGGGTGGGAGAGCATCTGGTGGTTATGAGTAAGGATGGGAGAGAATCTGGTGGTTATGAGTAAGAACGGGAGAGCACCTGGTGGTTATGTTTAAGAGTAGGAGGGCATCTGGTGGCTATGTGTAATTGTGGACGAGCACATGGTGGTTATGAGTAAGGGCGGGAGGGCATCTGGTGGTTATGTGTAATTGTGGACGAGCACCTGGTGGTTATGAGTAAGGGTGGGATGGCATCTGGTGGTTATGAGTAAAGGCGGGAGAGCACATGGCGGTTATAAGTAAGGGTGGGAGAGGACATGGTGGTTATGAGTAAGAATGGGAGAGCATCTGGGGGTTATGAGTAAGGATGGGAGAGCATCTGGGGGTTATGAGTAAGGGTGGGAGAGCACCTGGTGGTTATGAGTAAGGGTGGAAGGGCATCTGGGGGTTATGAGTAAGGGTTGGAGAGCACCTGGTGGTTATGAGTAAGGGTGGAAGGGCATCTGGGGGTTATGAGTAAGGATGGGAGAGAACCTGGAAGTTATGAGTAAGGATGGGAGAGTACCTGGTGGTTATGACTAAGGGTTTGAGAGCATCTGGGGGTTATGAGTAAGGATGGGAGAGCATCTGGGGGTATAAAAAGTATGGAAGAGCACATGGTGGTTATGAGTAAGAATGGGAGAGCACATGGTGTTTATGAGTAAGGGTTGGAGAGCAGATGGTGGTTATAAGTAAAGGTTTGGAGAGCACTTGGGGGTTATGATTAAGGATAGGAGGGCATTTGGGGGTTATGAGTAAGGATAGGAGGGCATATGGGGGTTATGAGTAAGGATGGGAGAGCGTCTGGGAGTTATGAGTAAGGATGGAAGAGCATCTGGGGGTTATGAGTAAGGGTGGGACAGCATCTGTGAGCTATGAGTTAGGGTGGGAGAGCATCTGGGAGTTATGAGTAAGGATGGAAGAGCATCTGGCGGTTATGAATAAGGGTGGGAGAACATCTGGGGGTTATGAGTAAGGGTTGGAGAGCACCTGGTGGTTATGAGTAAGGGTGGAAGGGCATCTGGGGGTTATGAGTAAGGATGGGAGAGAACCTGGAAGTTATGAGTAAGGATGGGAGAGTACCTGGTGGTTATGACTAAGGGTTTGAGAGCATCTGGGGGTTATGAGTAAGGATGGGAGAGCATCTGGGGGTATAAAAAGTATGGAAGAGCACATGGTGGTTATGAGTAAGAATGGGAGAGCACATGGTGTTTATGAGTAAGGGTTGGAGAGCAGATGGTGGTTATAAGTAAAGGTTTGGAGAGCACTTGGGGGTTATGATTAAGGATAGGAGGGCATTTGGGGGTTATGAGTAAGGATAGGAGAGCGTCTGGGAGTTATGAGTAAGGATGGAAGAGCATCTGGGGGTTATGAGTAAGGGTGGGACAGCATCTGTGAGTTATGAGTAAGGATGGAAGAGCATCTGGCGGTTATGAATAAGGGTGGGAGAACATCTGGTAGTTAGGAGTAAGGGTGGGAGAGCATCTGTGAGTTATGAGTAAGGGTGGGAGAGCATCTGGGAGTTATGAGTAAGGATGGAAGAGAATCTGGCGGTTATGAATAAGGATGGAAGAGCATCTGGGGGTTATGAGTAAGGGTTGGAGTGTACCTTGGAGTTATGAGTAAAGATGGGAGAGCATCTGGGAGTTATGAGTAAGGGTGGGAGAGCATCTTGGGGTTATGAGTAAAGATGGGAGAGCATCTGTGAGTATGCCAAGGTATTATCGGCTTAATTGGTGAAGCAATGAAATGACAAGACAATTTTTTATTGTTTTATCTTTAATTTTAAATATAATGTATTTAGGCCAGCATCAGAAACAGGCTAAATTTGTTTGAGAGCAGAGTTACAGGGTATACTTAGAGTTCTGCAGCTGGACAATGACCAGCATCCAATGCAATAAGAGACCGGTAGGACAGCCACACAGCTTAGATATAGAAGCTGAAATCATCAGCAGAATTATATGACAGTTCAACAGATCAAGAGCAAGTAATAGATAGTGGATAAAATGGTAGAAATACCTATCAGACAAAATTAAAAGAACTTACCTTCAATGTAATGACAGATAATAGTAAGTAGACACAGTAGCAGCTGTAGCAAGCAGGATACTAATGACAGGTAATGGTCAGCAGATTCAGTAGCAGGTATAGCAAGCAGGATACTAATGACAGGTAATAGTCAGCAGATTTAGTAGTAGGTATAGCAAGCAGGATATTAATTATTAATGACAGGTAATGGTCAGCAGATTTAGTAGCAGGTATAGCAAGCAGGATACTAATGACAGGTAATGGTCAGCAGATTTAGTAGCAGGTGTAGCAAGCAGGATACTAATGACAGGTAATGGTCAGCAGATTCAGTAGCAGGTATAACAAGCAGGATATTAATAACAGGTAATGGTCAGTAGATTCAGTAGCAATTATAGCAAGCAGGATACTAATGACAGGTAATGGTCAGCAGATTCAGTAGCAGGTATAGCAAGCAGGATACTAATGACAGGTAATGATCAGCAGATTTAGTAGCAGGTGTAGCAAGCAGGATACTAATGACAGGTAGTGGTCAGCAGATTCAGTAACAGGTATAGCAAGCAGGATACTAATGACAGGTAATGGTCAGCAGATTTAGTAACAGCTATAGCAAGCAGGATACTAATAGCAGGTAATGGTCAGCAGATTCAGTAGCAGGTATAGCAGGCAGGATACTAACAGGTAATGGTCAGCAGATTCAATAGCAATTAAAGCAAGCAGGATACTAATGACAGGTAATGGTCAGCAGATTCAGTAACAGGTATAGCAAGCAGGATACTAATGACAAGTAATGGTCAGCAGATTCAGTAACAGGTATAGCAAGCAGGATACTAATGACAGGTAATGGTCAGCAGATTCAGTAGCAGGTATAGCAAGCAGGATACTAATAGCAGGTACTGGTCAGCAGATTCAGTAGCAGATATAGCAAGCAGGATACTAATAGCAGGTAATGGTCAGTAGATTCAGTAGCAGGTGTAGCAAGCAGGATACTAATGACAGGTAATGGTCAGCAGATTTAGTAGCAGATATAGCAAGCAGGATACTAATGACAGGAAATGGTCAGCAGATTTAGTAGCAGATATAGCAAGCAGGATACTAATGACAGGTAATGTCCAGCAGATTAATTAGTAGGTATAGCAATCAGGAAACTAATGACAGGTAATGGTCATCAGATTCAGTAGCAGATATAGCAAGCAGGATACTAATGACAGGTAATGGTCAGCTGATTCAGTATCAGGTATAGGAAGCAGGATACTAATGACTGGTAATGGTCAGCAGATTTAGTAGAAGGTAATGCAAGCAGGATACTAATGACAGGTAATTGTCAGCAGATTCAGTAGCAGGTATAGCAAGCAGGATACTAGTGACAGGTAATGGTCAGCAGATTCAGTAGCAGGTATAGCAAGCAGGATACTAATGACAGGTAATGGTCAGCAGATTCAGTCGCAGATATAGAAAGCAGGATACTAATGACCATTGTCAGCAGATTTAGTAGCAGGTATAGCAAGCAGGATACTATTGACAGGTGATGGTCAGCAGATTCAGTAGCAGGTATAGCAAGCAGGATACTAATAGTAGGTAATGGTCAGCAGATTCAGTCGCAATTATAGCAAGTAGGATACTAATGACAGGTAATGGTCAGCAGATTTAGTAGCAGGTATAGCAAGCAGGATACTATTGACAGGTGATGGTCAGCAGGTTCAGTAGCAGGTATAGCAAGCAGGATACTAATAGCAGGTAATGGTCAGCAGATTCAGTAGCAGTTATAGCAAGCAGGATACTAATGACCATTGTCAGCAGATTCAGTAGCAAGTATAGCAAGCAGGATACTAATGACCATTGTTTGCAGATTCAGTAACAGGTATAGCAAGCAGGATACTAATGACAGGTAATGGTCAGCATATTTAGTAGCAGGCATAGAGAGCAGGATACTAATGACCATTGTCAGCAGATTCAGTCGCAGGTATAGCAAGCAGGATACTAATAGCAGGTAATGGTCAGCAGATTCAGTTACAGGTATAGCAAGCAGGATACTAATGACAGGTAATGGTGAGCAGATTCAGTAGCAGCTGTAGCAAGCAGGATACTAATGACAGGTAATGGTCAGCAGATTCAGTTACAGGTATAGCAAGCAGGATACTAATGACAGGTAATGGTGAGCAGATTCAGTAGCAAGTATAGCAAGCAGGAAACTAATGACCATTGTCAGCACATTCAGTAACAGGTATAGCAAGCAGGATACTAATGACAGGTAATGGTCAACAGATTCAGTCGCAGGTATAGCAAGCAGAAAACTAATGACAGGTAATGGTCAGCAGATTAAGTAGCAGGTATAGCAAGCAGGATACTAATGATAGGTAATGGTCAGCAGATTCAGTAGCAGGCATAGAAAGCAGAATACTAATGAAGATTGTCAGGAGATTCAGTAACACCTGTCATAAGTATCCAGCTTGCTATACCTGCTACTAAATCTGCTGGCCATTACCTGTCATTAGTATCCTGCTTCCTATTAGACTTGTACGTGGCAGAAAAATTAATTTTGGTTCGTTTCGGACCAATTCAGATGTTTTGGAATAGATTTGAATTCGGATTCATTTGAATGCATTTGTTTCGGATTCATTCGGATTCATTTGGATTCGAATAAATTCAGATGTAGTCGGTTCGAATTCGATACGTAAATTCCAAAGTTCGGTATGTGTTAGGTGGGATGTGCTGTGTATTAGACAAGTATTAGGTACTGTAATATTAGGTGTAACCCATAGCAGAGTGATATAACCTAATATACTGTACAATACTAGTGAAATTGTGATTAGTCCATGGCCATCCAAATGTAATGAATAAATCCAAACTAATCCGGATTTATTAGTTAGTTTCGTTGCTACGATAATTCGGAAATTCAAATCAATCCGAAGCTTTGAATTTGAAAATTTGTCCGAATTTCGATTTGGAATGAAACGAAATGCACATGTCTGCTTGCTATACCTGTTACTTAATCTGCTGACCATTACCTGTCATTGGTATCCTGCTTGCTATACCTGCTACTGAATCTGCTGACCATTACCTGTCATTGGTATCCTGCTTGCTATACCTGTTACTGAATCTGCTGACCATTACCTGTCATTAGTATCCTGCTTCCTATATCTGTTACTGAATCTGCTGACCATTAATTGTTATTAGTATCCTGCTTGCTATACCTGCTACTGAATCTGCTGACCATTACCTGTTATTACTATCCTGCTTGCTATACCAGCTACTGAATCTGCTGACCATTACCTGTTATTAGTATCCTGCTTGCTATACCTGCTACTGAATCTGCTGATCATTACCTGTCATTAGTATACTGCTTGCTATACCTGCTACTGAATCTGCTGACCATTAACTGTTATTAGTTTCCTGCTTGCTATACCTGCTACTGAATCTAATGACTATTACCTGTTATTAGTATCCTGCTTGCTATACCTGCTACTGAATCTGCTGACCATTACCTGTCATTAGTATCCTGCTTGCTATACCTGCTACTGAATCTGCTGACCATTACCTGTCATTAGTATCCTGCTTGCTATATCTGCTACTGAATCTGCTGACTATTACCTGTCATTACTATCCTGTTTGCTATACCTGTTACTGAATCTGCTGACCATTACCTGTCATTAGTACCCTGCTTGTTATACCTGCTATTGAATCTGCTGACCATTACCTGTCATTAGTATCCTGTTTGCTATACCTGTTAATGAATCTGCTGACAATTACCTGTCATTAGTATCCTGCTTGTTATACCTGCTATTGAATCTGCTGACCATTACCTGTCATTAGTATCCTGTTTGCTATAACTGCTACTGAATCTGCTGACCATTACCTGTCATTAGTATCCTGCTTGCTATACCTGTTACTGAATCTGCTGACCATTATCTGTCATTAGCATCCTGCTTGCTGTACCTGTTACTAAATCTACTGACCATTACCTGCCATTAGTGTCCTGCTTGCTACACTTGCTACTGAATCTACTGACCATTACCTGTTTTAAATATCTTGCTTGCTATATCTTCTTCTGAATCTGCTGAAAATTACCTGTAGTTAGTATCCTGCTTGCTATACCTGCTACTAAATATGCTGACCATTACCTGTCATTAGTATCCTGCTTGCTATACCTGCTACTGAATCTGCTGACCATTACCTGTCAATAGTACCTGCTTGCTATACCTGCTATTGAATCTGCTGACTTTACCTGTCATAAGTGTCCTGCTTGCTATACCTGCTACTGAATCTGCTGACCATTACCTGTCATTAGTATCCTGCTTGCTATACCTGCTACTGAATCTGCTGACCATTACCTGTTATTAGTATCCTGCTTGCTATACCTGCTACTGAATCTACTGACCATTACCTGTCATTAGTATCCTGCTTGCTATACCTGCTACTGAATCTGCTGACCATTACCTGTAATTAGTATCCTGCTTGCTATATCTCATACTGAATTTGCTGACCATTACCTATCATTAGTATCCTGTTTGCTATACCTGTTACTGAATCTGCTGACCATTACCTGTCATTAGTATCCTGCTTGCTATACCTGCTATTGAATCTGCTGACCATTACCTGTCATTAGTATCCTGCTTGTTATACCTGCTATTGAATCTGCTGACCACTACCTGTCATTAATATCCTGTTTGCTATACCTGCTACTGAATCTGCTGACCATTACCTGTCATTAGTATCCTGCTTGCTATACCTGTTACTGAATCTGCTGACCATTACCTGTCATTAGTATCCTGTTTGCTATACCTGTTACTGAATCTGCTGACAATTAACTGCCATTAGAATCCTACTTGCTATACCTGCTACTGAATCTGCTGACCATTACCTGTCATTAGTATCCTGTTTACTATACCTGTTACTGAATCTGCTGACCATTATCTGTCATTAGTATCCTGCTTGCTGTACCTGTTACTAAATCTACTGACCATTACCTGTCATTAGTGTCCTGCTTGCTACACCTGCTACTGAATCTACTGACCATTACCTGTTTTAAATATCCTGCTTGCTATACCAGCTACTTAATCTGCTGAAAATTACCTGTAGTTAGTATCCTGCTTGCTATACCTGCTACTAAATATGCTGACCATTACCTGTCATTAGTATCCTGCTTGCTATACCTGCTACTGAATCTGCTGACCATTACCTGTCAATAGTACCTGCTTGCTATACCTGCTACTGAATCTGCTGACTTTACCTGTCATTAGTGTCCTGCTTGCTATACCTGCTACTGAATCTGCTGACCATTACCTGTCATTAGTATCCTGTTGCTATAATTTCTACTGAATATGCTGACCATTACCTGCCTTACAATTAATATTGTTTTACAAACACACACTTAAACACACACAATGTATTTATATGTTTATAATCTATACACTTTGGTTAATAAAACCAAATTAAATCAAATGAAGGGTTGGATGGTTGCCTTTAGGCCTGAGAATCCTCCTCTGCAACAGAGCCTCACACGCTTAAGGTGTAATAGTCCTATTTCTGCTGAGGGGAGCTAAATAATACCAGAGCAAGCCACACAGGAATGTAAGCACCATGTGTTACACACAGCAGGACCGCTGATAGGCTGCATTTAGTGTATTATAGGAAGTGTTACTGCCCATTACTTGAGGTTCTCACTATCCCTCTAACCAGATTGCGCTCCAGTTCCACACACCAGCAGCAGCAGTGTTTAAAGAAAAGTGTTTCTCTTCTTTGTCCAGGGGGAAATTAGTTCCTCCTGCAAAAATAGTGCAGGAACACCGTTCCCATGCGTTCCCGCTCGACTTGACCCCTGATTACTTGTCATTAGTATCCTGCATGCTATACCAGTTACTGAATCTGCTGACCATTACCTGTCATTAGTATCCTGCTTTCAATACCTGCTATTGAATCTACTGACCATTACCTGTTTTGATTATCCTGCTTGATATACCTGTTACTGAATCTGCTGACCATTACCTGTTATTAGTTTCCTGCTTGCTATACCTGCTACTGAAACTGCTGACCATTACTTGTCATTAGTATTCTGCTTGTTTACCTGCTACGGAATCTGCTGACCATTACCTGTCATTAGTATCCTGCTTGCTATACCTGCTATTGAATCTGCTGACCATCACCTGTCATTAGTATCCTGCTTGCTATACCTGCTATTGAATCTGCTGTAGTGATGTCGCGAACCTAAAAATTTGGGTTCGCGAACAGCGAACGCGAACGTCCGCAAAAGTTCGCGAACCGGGCGAACCGCCATAGACTTCAATAGGCAGGCGAATTTTAAAACCCACAGGGACTCTTTCTGGCCACAATAGTGATGGAAAAGTTGTTTCAAGGGCACTAACACCTGGACTCTGGCATGCCGGAGGGGGATCCATGGCAAAACTCCCATGGAAAATTACATAGTTGATGCAGAGTCTGGTTTTAATCCATAAAGGGCATAAATCACCTAACATTCCTAAATTGTTTGGAATAACGAGCTTTAAAACATCAGGTATGATGTTGTATCGATCAGGTAGTGTAAGGGTTACGCCCGCTTCACAGTGCGCAGTGTAGGTGATATTCCTGCCCTGACCATGCTTTGCAGACCAGGTATCAGTGGTCAGATGGACCCTTGCCCCAACACTGTGTGCCAGACATGCCATTATAGCAGACTTATATGGCTTTGGCGTTGCTTTTCTCCAACATTGGTGTGTCCGGTCCACGGCGTCATCCTTACTTGTGGGATATTCTCTTCCCCAACAGGAAATGGCAAAGAGTCCCAGCAAAGCTGGTCACATGATCCCTCCTAGGCTCCGCCCACCCCAGTCATTCTCTTTGCCGTTGCACAGGCAACATCTCCACGGAGATGGTTAAGAGTTTTTTGGTGTTTAAATGTAGTTTTTATTCTTCTATCAAGTGTTTGTTATTTTAAAATAGTGCTGGTATGTACTATTTACTCTGAAACAGAAAAGGATGAAGATTTCTGTTTGTAAGAGGAAGATGATTTTAGCAGACAGTAACTAAAATCGATTGCTGTTTCCACACAGGACTGTTGAGATGAAGTAACTTCAGTTGGGGGAAGCAGTTAGCAGACTTTTCTGCTTAAGGTATAACTAGCCATATTTCTAACAAGACCATGTAATGCTGGAAGGCTGTCATTTCCCCTCATGGGGACCGGTAAGCCATTTTCTTAGTCAAATATAAAAGAATAAAGGGCTTAAAAAAGGGCTTAAAAACTGGTAGACATTTTTATGGGCTATAACGATTGCTTTATTGGGGCATATTATGCAGATTCTAGCTAATAATTGGCATTATAATCTTGGGGAACGTTTAAAAAACGGCAGGCACTGTGTTGGACACCTTTTTTAGTCTGGGGGCCTTTCTAGTTATAGACTGAGCCTCATTTTCGCGCCATTACTGCGCAGTTGTTTTTGGAGAGCAAGGCATGCAGATGCATGTGTGAGGATCTAAGAATCACTAAAAAAGCTTCTAGAAGGCGTCATTTGGTATCGTATTCCCCTCTGGGCTTGGTTGGGTCTCAGCAAAGCATATAGCTGGGACTGTATAGGGGTTAAATTTGAAAACGGCTCCGGTTCCGTTAATTTAAGGGTTAAAGCTCTGAAATTTGGTGTGCAATACTTTTAATGCTTTAAGACACTGTGGTGAAATTTTGGTGAATTTTGAATTTTGAATTTTGAACAATTCCTTCATACTTTTTCACATATTCAGTAATAAAGTGTTTTCAGTTTGAAATTTAAAGTGACAGTAACGGTTTTATTTTAAAACGTTTTTTGTGCTTTGTTGACAAGTTTAAGCCTGTTTAACATGTCTGTACCATCAGATAAGCTATGTTCTATATGTATGAAAGCCAATGTGTCTCCCCATTTAAATTTATGTGATAATTGTGCCATAGTGTCCAAACAAAGTAAGGACAGTAATGCCACAGATAATGATATTGCCCAAGATGATTCCTCAAATGAGGGGAGTAAACATGATACTACATCATCCCCTACTGTGTCTACACCAGTTATGCCCACACAGGAGGCCCCTAGTACATCTAGTGCGCCAATACTTATTACCATGCAACAATTAACGGCTGTAATGGATAACTCCATAGCAAATCTTTTATCCAAAATGCCTACTTATCAGAGAAAGCGCGATTGCTCTGTTTTAAACACTGAAGAGCAAGAGGACGCTGATGATAACTGTTCTGACATACCCTCACACCAATCTCAAGGGGCCATGAGGGAGGTTTTGTCTGATGGAGAAATCTCAGATTCAGGAAAAATTTCTCATCAAGCTGAACCTGATGTTGTGACATTTAAATTTAAATTAGAACATCTCCGCGCACTGCTTAAGGAGGTGTTATCTACTCTGGATGATTGTGACAATTTGGTCATTCCAGAGAAATTATGTAAGATGGACAAGTTCCTAGAGGTTCCGGTGCCCCCCGACGCTTTTCCTATACCCAAGCGGGTGGCGGACATAGTAAATAAAGAGTGGGAAAGGCCCGGCATACCTTTTGTTCCCCCCCCTATATTTAAGAAATTATTTCCTATAGTCGACCCCAGAAAGGACTTATGGCAGACAGTCCCCAAGGTCGAGGGGGCGGTTTCTACTCTAAACAAACGCACTACTATTCCTATCGAAGATAGTTGTGCTTTCAAAGATCCTATGGATAAGAAATTAGAGGGTTTGCTTAAAAAGATTTTTGTACAGCAAGGTTACCTTCTACAATCAATTTCATGCATTGTTCCTGTCACTACGGCAGCGTGTTTCTGGTTCGAGGAACTAGAAAAGTCGCTCAGTAAAGAATCTTCGTATGAGGAGGTTATGGACAGAGTTCAAGCACTTAAATTGGCTAACTCTTTTGTTTTAGATGCCGCTTTGCAATTAGCTAGATTAGCGGCGAAAAATTCAGGGTTTGCTATCGTGGCGCGCAGAGTGCTTTGGCTAAAGTCTTGGTCAGCGGATGTGTCTTCCAAGACAAAATTGCTTAACATTCCTTTCAAAGGTAAAACATTATTTGGACCTGATTTGAAAGAGATTATTTCAGACATCACTGGGGGAAAGGGCCACGCCCTCCCACAGGATAGGTATTTTAAGGCTAAAAATAAGCCTAATTTTCGTCCCTTTCGCAGAAACGGACCAGCCTCTAATTCTGTATCCTCTAAGCAAGAGGGTAATACTTCACAACCCAAACCAGCCTGGAAACCAATGCAAGGCTGGAACAAGGGTAAGCAGGCCAAGAAGCCTACCACTGCTACCAAAACAGCATGAAGGGATAGCCCCCGATCCGGGACCGGATCTAGTGGGGGGCAGACTTTCTCTCTTTGCTCAGGCTTGGGCAAGAGATGTTCAGGATCCTTGGGCGCTAGAAATAGTTTCTCAAGGTTATCTCCTGGAATTCAAAGAACTACCCCCAAGGGGAAGGTTCCACAGGTCTCAATTATCTTCAAACCAAATAAAGAGACAGGCATTCTTACATTGTGTAGAAGACCTGTTAAAGATGGGAGTGATACATCCAGTTCCAATAAGAGAACAAGGAATGGGATTTTATTCCAATCTGTTCATAGTTCCCAAAAAAGAGGGAACATTCAGACCAATTTTGGATCTAAAGATCCTAAACAAATTTCTCAGGGTACCATCGTTCAAAATGGAAACTATTCGAACGATCCTACCTACTATCCAGGAAAATCAATTTATGACTACCGTGGATTTAAAGGATGCGTACCTACATATTCCTATCCACAAGGAACATCATCAGTTCCTAAGGTTCGCTTTTCTGGACAAGCATTACCAGTTTGTGGCACTTCCATTCGGATTAGCCACTGCTCCAAGGATTTTCACAAAGGTACTAGGGTCCCTTCTAGCGGTTCTAAGACCAAGGGGCATTGCAGTAGTACCTTACTTGGACGACATCCTGATTCAAGCGTTGTCCCTGTCAAAAGCAAAGGCTCATACGGACATCGTCCTAGCCTTTCTCAGATCTCACGGATGGAAGGTGAACAAAGAAAAAAGTTCTCTGTCCCCGTCAACAAGAGTTCCCTTCTTGGGAACAATAATAGATTCCTTAGAAATTAGGATTTTTCTGACAGAGGTCAGAAAATCAAAACTTCTAAGCTCTTGTCAAGTACTTCATTCTGTTCCTCATCCTTCCATAGCGCAGTGCATGGAAGTAATAGGATTGATGGTTGCAACAATGGACATAGTTCCTTTTGCACGAATTCATCTAAGACCATTACAACTGTACATGCTCAGACAGTGGAATGGGGATTATACAGACTTGTCTCCGACGATTGAAGTAGATCAAAAGACCAGAGATTCACTCCGTTGGTGGCTGACCCTGGACAATCTGTCACAGGGAATGAGCTTCCGCAGACCAGAGTGGGTCATTGTCACGACCGACGCCAGCCTAGTGGGCTGGGGCGCGGTCTGGGAATCCCTGAAAGCTCAGGGTCTATGGTCTCGGGAAGAGTCTCTTCTCCCGATAAACATTCTGGAACTGAGAGCGATATTCAATGCTCTCAGAGCTTGGCCTCAACTAGCAAAGGCCAAATTCATAAGGTTTCAGTCAGACAACATGACGACCGTTGCATATATCAATCATCAGAGGGGAACAAGGAGTTCCCTGGCGATGAAAGAAGTGACCAAGATAATTCAATGGGCGGAGGATCACTCCTGCCACTTGTCTGCGATCCACATCCCAGGAGTGGAAAATTGGGAAGCGGATTTTCTGAGTCGTCAGACATTCCATCCGGGGGAGTGGGAACTCCATCCGGAAATCTTTGCCCAAATAACTCAATTATGGGGCATTCCAGACATGGATCTGATGGTGTCTCGTCAGAACTTCAAGGTTCCTTGCTACGGGTCCAGATCCAGGGATCCCAAGGCGACTCTAGTAGATGCACTAGTAGCACCTTGGACCTTCAACCTAGCTTATGTATTCCCACCGTTTCCTCTCATCCCCAGGCTGGTAGCCAGGATCAATCAGGAGAGGGCCTCGGTGATCTTGATAGCTCCTGCGTGGCCACGCAGGACTTGGTATGCAGACCTGGTGAATATGTCATCGGCTCCACCATGGAAGCTACCTTTGAGACAGGACCTTCTTGTTCAGGGTCCATTCGAACATCCGAATCTGGTTTCCCTCCAACTGACGGCTTGGAGATTGAACGCTTGATTTTATCAAAGCGTGGGTTTTCAGATTCTGTAATAGATACTCTGATTCAGGCTAGAAAGCCTGTAACTAGAAAAATTTACCATAAAATATGGAAAAAATATATCTGTTGGTGTGAATCTAAAGGATTCCCATGGAACAAGATAAAAATTCCTAAGATTCTATCCTTTCTACAAGAAGGTTTGGAGAAAGGATTATCTGCAAGTTCTCTAAAGGGACAGATCTCTGCTTTATCTGTTTTACTTCACAAGAGACTGGCAGCCGTGCCAGATGTTCAAGCATTTGTTCAGGCTCTGGTTAGGATCAAGCCTGTTTACAGACCTTTGACTCCTCCCTGGAGTCTAAATCTAGGTCTTTCAGTTCTTCAAGGGGTTCCGTTTGAACCTTTACATTCCATAGATATTAAGTTACTATCTTGGAAAGTTTTGTTTTTAGTTGCAATTTCTTCTGCTAGAAGAGTTTCAGAGTTATCTGCTCTGCAGTGTTCTCCGCCCTATCTGGTGTTCCATGCAGATAAGGTGGTTTTGCGTACTAAGCCTGGTTTTCTTCCGAAAGTTGTTTCCAACAAAAATATTAACCAGGAGATAGTTGTACCTTCTTTGTGTCCGAATCCAGTTTCAAAGAAGGAACGTTTGTTACACAATTTGGACGTAGTCCGTGCTCTAAAATTCTATTTAGAGGCTACTAAAGATTTTAGACAAACATCTTCCTTGTTTGTTGTTTATTCTGGTAAAAGGAGAGGTCAAAAAGCGACTTCTACCTCTCTTTCCTTTGGCTTAAAAGCATTATCCGATTGGCTTATGAGACTGCCGGACGGCAGCCTCCTGAAAGAATCACAGCTCACTCCACTAGGGCTGTGGCTTCCACATGGGCCTTCAAGAACGAGGCTTCTGTTGACCAGATATGTAAGGCAGCGACTTGGTCTTCACTGCACACTTTTGCCAAATTTTACAAATTTGATACTTTTGCTTCTTTGGAGGCTATTTTTGGGAGAAAGGTTTTGCAAGCCGTGGTGCCTTCCATTTAGGTGACCTGATTTGCTCCCTTCATCCGTGTCCTAAAGCTTTGGTATTGGTTCCCACAAGTAAGGATGACGCCGTGGACCGGACACACCAATGTTGGAGAAAACAGAATTTATGCTTACCTGATAAATTACTTTCTCCAACGGTGTGTCCGGTCCACGGCCCGCCCTGGTTTTTTAATCAGGTCTGATGAATTATTTTCTCTAACTACAGTCACCACGGTATCATATGGTTTCTCCTATATATATTTCCTCCTGTCCCTCGGTCGAATGACTGGGGTGGGCGGAGCCTAGGAGGGATCATGTGACCAGCTTTGCTGGGACTCTTTGCCATTTCCTGTTGGGGAAGAGAATATCCCACAAGTAAGGATGACGCCGGGGACCGGACACACCGTTGGAGAAAGTAATTTATCAGGTAAGCATAAATTCTGTTTTTGTTAATTAGAAGGCTGCTAAATGCGACTGCGCACCACACGTGTTTTATGCCCAGCAGTGAAGGGGTTAATTAGGGAGCATGTAGGCAGCTTGTAGAGTTAATTTTAGCTTAAGTGTAGTGTAGTAGACAACCCAAAGTATTGATCTAGGCCCATTTTGGTATATTTCATGCCACCATTTCACCGCCAAATGCGATCAAATTAAAAAAATGTTTTCACTTTTTCACAAACTTTAGGTTTCTCACAGAAATTATTTACAAACAACTTATGCAATTATGGCATAAATGGTTGTAAATGCTTCTCTGGCATCCCCTTTGTTCAGAAATAGCAGACTTATATGGCTTTGGCATTGCTGTTTGGTAATTAGAAGGCTGCTAAATGCGACTGCGCACCACACGTGTTTTATGCCCAGCAGTGAAGGGGTTAATTAGGGAGCATGTAGGGAGCTTGTAGAGTTAATTTTAGCTTAAGTGTAGTGTAGTAGACAACCCAAAGTATTGATCTAGGCCCATTTTGGTATATTTCATGCCACCATTTCACCGCCAAATGCGATCAAATAAAAAAAAAAATGTTCCCTTTTTCACAAACTTTAGGTTTCTCACAGAAATTATTTACAAACAACGTATGCAATTATGGCATAAATGGTTGTAAATGCTTCTCTGGGATCCCCTTTGTTCAGAAATAGCAGACTTATATGGCTTTGGCGTTGCTTTTTGGTAATTAGAAGGCTGCTAAATGCCACTGTGCACCACACATGTTTTATGCCCAGCAGTGAAGGGGTTAATTAGGGAGCATGTAGGGAGCTTGTAGAGTTAATTTTAGCTTAAGTGTAGTGTAGTAGACAACCCAAAGTATTGATCTAGGCCCATTTTGGTATATTTCATGCCACCATTTCACCGCCAAATGCGATCAAATTTAAAAAAAACTTAAATTTTTTCGCAATTTTAGGTTTCTCACTGAAATTATTTACAAACAGCTTGTGCAATTATGGCACAAATGGTTGTAAATGCTTCTCTGGGATCCCCTTTGTTCAGAAATAGCAGACATATATGACTTTGGCGTTGCTTTCTGGTAATTAGAAGGCCGCTAAATGCTGCTGTGCATCACACGTGTATTATGGCTAGCAGTGATGGGGTTAATTAGGTAGTTTGTAGGGAGCTTGCAGGGTTAATTTTAGCTTTAGTGTAGAGATCAGCCACCCACCTGACGCATCAGACCCCTTTATCCCTCCCAAACAGCTCCCTTCCCTCCCCAACCCCACAATTGTCCCCGCCATCTTAAGTACTGGCAGAAAGTCTGCCAGTACTAAAATAAAAGGTTTTGAATTTTTTTTTTATTTATTTTTTTAGCATATTTACATATGCTGTGGTGTAGCATCCCCCCTTAGCCCCCAACCTCCCTGATTCCCCCCAAAACAGCTCTCTAACCCTCCCCATCTGCCTTATTGGCGGCCATCTTGGGTACTGGCAGCTGTCTGCTATTATTTCACAGTCAAAAAAGTGTGTTTTTTTTTTTAAATGTACACTACTGTTACACCAGATATGAGTGGTGGCATTGGGCAAGTAGGCACAGTATACGCTGTGAGCCTGACACACACGCTGGCAGGCAGGCAGGCAGGCAACTGCAATTAGATTACACAGGAAAAAAAAAAAAGCAGACTGATGTTCTAGCCCTAAAAAGGGCTTTTTGGGGTGCTGTCTTTACAGCAGAGATCAGATGAGTCCTTCAGGACTGTAGTGGACACTGAATACACTAGCCTAGCTATCGATTTCCCTATTAAATCAGCAGCAGCTACACTGTCCCTCCTCTCACTAAGAATGCAGCTTCCAAATGAATCTAAAATGGATGCTGTCCTGGAGGTGGGAGGGTCTGGGAGGGAGGGTCTGCTGCTGATTGGCTGTAATGTGTCTTCTGACTGTGAGGTACAGGGTCAAAGTTTACTCAATGATGACGAATAGGGGGCGGATCGAACATTCCATGTGTTCGCCCACCGAGGCGAACGCGAACATGCTATGTTCGCCGAGAACTATTCGCCGGCAAACTATTCACGTCATCACTAATCTGCTGACTGTTGCCTGTCATTAGTATCAGCTTGCTATACCTGCTATTGAATCTACTGACTATAACCTGTCATTAGTATCCTGCTTGCTATACCTGCTACTGAATCTGCTGACCATTACCTGTCATTAGTATCCTGCTTCCTATACCTGCTACTGAATCTGCTGACCATTACCTGTCATTAGTATCCTGCTTGCTATATCTGCTACTGAATCTGCTGACCATTACCTGTCATTAGTATCCTGCTTGCTATACCTGCTATTGAATCTGCTGACCATTACCTGTCATTAGTATCCTGCTTGCTATACCTGCTACTGAATCTGCTGACCATTACCTGTTATTAGTATCCTGCTTGCTATATCTGCTACTGAATCTGCTGACCATTACCTGTCATTAGTGTCCTGCTTGCTATACCTGCTACTGAATCTGTTGACCATTACCTCTCATTAGTGTCCTGCTTGTTATACCTGCTACTGAATCTGCTGACCATTACTTGACATTAGTATCCTGCTTGCTATACCTGCTACTGAATCTGCTTACCATTACCTGTCATTAGTATCCTGATTGCTGTACCTGCTACTGAATCTGCTGGCCATTAACTGTCATTAGTAATCTGCTTGCTATATGTGCTACTGAATCTGCTGACCATTACCTGTCAATAGTATCCTGCTTGCTATACGTGCTACTGAATCTGCTGACCATTAACTGTCATTACTATCCTGCTTGCTATACTTGTTACTGAATTTGCTGACAATTACCTGTCATTAGAATCCTGCTTGCTATACCTGCTACTGAATCTGCTGATCATTACCTGTCATTAGTATCCTACATACTATACCTGTTACTTAATCTGCTGACCATTACCTGTCATTAGCATCCTGCTTGCTATACCTGCTACTGAAACTGCTGACCATTACCTGTCATTAGTATCCTGCTTGGGATACCTGCTACTGAATCTTCTGACCATTACTTGTCCTTAGAATACTGCTCGCTATACCTGCTACTGAATCTGCTGACCATTACCTGTCATTAGCATCATGCTTCCTATACCTGCTACTAATTCTGCTGACCATTACCTGTCTTTAGTATACTGCTTGCTAT
Organism: Bombina bombina; assembly: GCF_027579735.1. NCBI lineage: Eukaryota > Metazoa > Chordata > Amphibia > Anura > Bombinatoridae > Bombina > Bombina bombina. Next base: position 1,403,586,686 of record NC_069500.1, read on the forward strand.
ACCTGCTACTGAATCTGCTGACGATTACCTGTCATTAGTACCCTGCTTGCTATTCCTGCTACTGAATCTGCTGACCATTACATGTCATTAGTATCCTGCTTGCTATACCTGCTACTGAATCTGCTGACCATTACCTGTCATTAGTATCCTGCTTGCTATACCTGCTACTGAATCTGCTGACCATTACCTGACATTAGTATCCTGATTGTTATACACGCTACTGTATCTGCTGACCATTACCTGTCATTAGTCTCCTGCTTGCTATACCTGCTACTGAATCTGCTGACCATTACCTGTCATTAGTATCCTGATTGTTATACTTGCTACTGAATCTGCTGACCATTACCTGTCATTAGTATCCTGCTTGCTATACCTCCTACTTAATCTGCTGACCATTACCTGTCATTAGTGTCCTGCTTGCTATACCTGCTACTAAATCTGCTGACCATTACCAATTATTAGTATCCTGCTTGCTATACCTGCTACTGTATCCGCTGACCATTACCTGTCATTAGTATCCGGCATACTATACCTGTTATTTAATCTGCTGACTATTACCAATCATTAGCATCCTGCTTCCTATACCTGCTACTGAATCTGCTAACCATTACCTGTCATTAGTTTTCTGCTTGCTATACCTGCTACTAAATCTTCTGTCCATTACCGGCTATTAGTATCCTGCTTGCTATACCTGTTACTGAATCTGCTGACCATTATCTGCTTATAGTATCCTTTTGCTATATCTGCTACTGAAGCTGCTGACCTTTACATGTCATTAGTATCCTGCTTGCTATACCTGCTACCAAATCTGCTGACCATTACCAGTTATTAGTATCCTGCTTGCTACACCTGCTACTGAATCTACTGACCATTACCTGTCATTAGTATCCTGCTTGTCTAAACCTGCTACTGAATCTGCTGTCCATTACCTGTCATTCGTATCCTGCTTGCTGTACCTGCTACTGAATCTGCTGACCATTACCTGCCATTAGTATCCTGCTTGTTATACCTGCTACTGAATCTGATGACCATTACCTGTCATTAGTATACTGCATCCTATACCTGATACTGAATCTGCTGACCATTACCTCTCATTAGTATCCTTCTTGCTATACCTGCTACAAAATCTGCTGACCATTCGCTATCATTAGTATCCTGCTTGCTATACCTGCTACTGAATCTGCTGACCATTACCTGTCATTAGTGTCCTGCTTGCTATAACTGCTACTAAATCTGCTGACCATTACCTGTTAATAGTATCTGCTTGCTACACCTGCTACTGAATCTGCTGACCATTACCTGTCATTAGTATCCTGCTTGCTAAACCTGCTACTGAATCTGCTGACCATTACCTGTCGTTAGTATCCTGCTTGCTGTACCTACTACTGAATCTGCTGACCATTACCTGTCATTAGTATCCTGCTTGTTATACCTGCTACTGAATCTGCTGACCATTACCTGTAATTAGTATCCTGCTTGCTATACCTGCTACTGAATCTGCTTACCATTACCTGTCCTTAGTATCCTGCTTGCTATACCAGCTACTGAATCTGCTGACCATTACCTGTCATTAGTATCCTGCTTGCTCTACCTGCTACTGAATCTGCTGACCATTACCTCTCATTAGTATCCTGTTTGCTATTATTGCTACTAAATCTGCTGACCATTACCTGTCATTACTATCCTGCTTGCTATACCTTCTACTAAATCTACACACCATTAACTGTCATTAGTAACCTGCTTGCTACACCTGATACTAAATATGCTGACCATTACCTGTCATTAGTATCCTGCTTGCTATACCTGCTACTAAATCTGCTGACCTTTATCTGCCATTAGTATCCTGCTTGCAATACCTGCTACTGAATCTGTTGACCATTAAATGTGATTAGAATCCTGCTGGCTATAACTGCTACTGGATCTGCTAACCATTACCTGTCATTATTATCCTGCATGCTATACCTGCTACTGAATCTACTGACCATTGCCTGTCATTAGTATCCTACTTGCTATAACTGCTACTGGATCTGCTAACCATTACCTGTCATTATTATCCTGCTTGCTATACCTGCTACTGAATCTGCTGACCATTACCTGTCTTTAGTATCCTGCTTGCTATACCTGCTACTGGATCTGCTGACCATTACCTGTTATTAGTTAATTGCTTGCTCTACCTGCCACTAAATTTGCTGAACATCACCTGTTATTAGTATACTGCTTGCTATTCCTGCTACTGAATCTGCTGACCATTACCTGCTATTAGTATCCGGGTTGCTATATCTGCTGCTAAATCTGCTGACCATTACCTGTCATCAGTATACTGCATACTATACCTGTTACTTAATCTTCTGACCATTACCTGTCATTTGTATCCTGCTTGCTATAATTTGCTACTGAATATGCTTACCATTACCTGTCACTAGCATCCTGCTTGCTGTAACTGCTACTGAATCTGCTCACCATTACCTGTTATTAGTATCCTGCTTGCTATAATTTGATACTGAATCTGCTGACCATTACCTTCAAATAGTATCCTGCTTGCTATACCTGCTACTAAATCTGCTGACCATTATGTGCCATTAGTATCCTGCTTGCAATACCTGCTACTGAATCTGCTGTCCGTTACCTGCTATTAGTATCGTGCTTCCTATACCTGCTAATAAATCTGCTGACCATTACCTTTCATTAATATCCTGCTTGATTTACCTGTTACTGAAACTACTGGCCATTACCTGTCATTAGTGTCCTGCTTGCAGTACCTGCTACTGAATCTGCTGACCATTACCTGTCATTAGTGTCCTGCTTGCGGTACCTGCTACTGAAACTACTGACCATTACCTGTCATTAGTGTCCTGCTTGCTATACCTGCTAATGAATCTGCTGACCATTACCTGTCATTAGTATTCTGCTTGCTATACCTGCTACTGAATCTGCTGACCATTACCTGTCATTAGTATCCTGCTTGCTATACCTGCTACTGAATCTGCTGACTATTACCTGTTATTACTATCCTGCTTGCTATACCTGCTACTGTATCTGCTGACCATTACCTGTTATTAGTATCCTGCTTGTTATACCTGCTACTAAATCTGCTGACCATTACCTGTTTGTATCCTGCTTGCTATAGCTGTTACTGAATCTGCTGACTATTACCTGTTATTAGTATCCTGCTTGCTATAACTGCTTTTGAATATGCTGACCACTACCTGCTATTAGTATTCTGTTTGCTATTCCTGCTACTGAATCTGGTGGCCATTACCTGCTATTAGTATCCTGCTTGCTATATGTGCTACTGAATCTGCTGGCCATTACATGTCATTAGTATCCTGCTTGCTATACCTGCTACTTAATCTACTAACCATTACTAGTTATTAGTATCCTGCTTGCTATACCTGCTACTAAATCTACTGACCATTACCAGTTATTAGTATCCTGCTTGCTATACCTGCTACTGAATCTGCTGACCATTACCTGTCATTAGTATCCTGCTTGTTATACCTGCTACTAAATCTGCTGACCATTACCTGTCATTAGTATCCTGCGTACTATACCTGTTACTTAATCTGCTGACAATTCCCTATCATTAGTATCCTGCTTGCTATACCTGTTACTAAATCTGCTGACCCTTACCTGCTTATAGTATCCTGCTTGCTATACCTGTTACTAAATCTGCTGACCATTACCTGCAATTAATATTCTACTTGCTATACCTGCTACTGAATCTGCTGACCATTACCTGTCATTAGTATCCTGCTTGCTATACCTGCTACTGAATCTACTAACCATTACCTGTCATTAGTATTCTGCTGGCTATACTTGCTACTGAATTTGCTGACCATTACCTGTCATTAGTATCCTGCTTGCTATACCTGTTACTGAATCTGCTGACCATTACCTGTCATTAGTATCCTGCTTGCTTTACCTGCTTGTGAATCTGCTGACCATAACCTGTCATTAGTATAATGCTTACTATACGTGCTAGTGAATCTGCTGACCATTACATGCTATTAGTATCCTGCTTGCTATACCTGCTACTGAATCTGCTGACAATGGTCATTAGTATCTTGCATGCTTTGCCTGCTACTAAATCTGCTGACCATTACCTGTCATTAGTATCCTGCTTGCTATACCTGCTACTAAATCTGCTGACCATTACCTGTCATCGGTATCCTGCTTGTTTTACCTGTTACTGAATCTGCTCACCATTACATGCTATTAGTATCCTGCTTGCTATACCTGCTACTGAATCTGCTGACAATGGTCATTAGTATCCTGCTTGCTATGCCTGCTACTAAATCTGCTGACCATTACCTGTCATTAGTATCCTGCTTGCTATACCTGCTACTGAATCTGCTGACGATGGTCATTAGTATCCTGCTTGCTATGCCTGCTACTAAATCTGCTGACCATTACCTGTCATTATTATCCTGCTTGCTATGCCTGCTACTAAATCTGATGACCATTACCTGTCATTAGTATCCTGCTTGCTATACCTGCTACTGAATCTGCTGACCATTACCTGCTATAAGTGTCCTGTTTGCTATACCTGTTACTAAATCTGTTGACCATTACCTGTCATTAGTATCCTGCTTGCTTTACCTGCTAGTGAATCTGCTGGCCATAGCCTGTCATTAGTATCCTGCTTGCTATACCTGCTACTGAATCTGCTGACCATTACCTGTGATCAGTATCCTGCTTGCTATACCTGTTACTGAATCTGCTCACCATTACATTCTATTAGTATCCTGCTTGCTATGCCTGCTACTAAATCTGCTGACTATTACCTATCATTAGCATCCTGCTTCCTATACCTGCTACTGAATCTGCTGACCCTTACCTGTAATTAGTATCCTGCTTGCTATACCTGTTACTGAATCTGCTGACCATTACCTGCTATAAGTGTCCTGTTTGCTATACCTGTTACTAAATCTGTTGACCATTACCTGCAATTAATATTCTACTTGCTATACCTGCTACTGAATCTGCTGACCATTACCTGTCATTAGTATCCTGCTTGCTATACCTGCTACTGAATCTACTGACCATTACCTGTCATTAGTATTCTGCTGGCTATACTTGCTACTGAATTTGCTGACCATTACCTGTCATTAGTATCCTGCTTGCTATACCTGTTACTGAATCTGCTGACCATTACCTGTCATTAGTATCCTGCTTGCTTTACCTGCTTGTGAATCTGCTGACCATAACCTGTCATTAGTATAATGCTTGCTATACGTGCTAGTGAATCTGCTGACCATTACATGCTATTAGTATCCTGCTTGCTATACCTGCTACTGAATCTGCTGACCATTACCTGTCATCAGTATCCTGCTTCTTTTACCTGTTACTGAATCTGCTCACCATTACATGCTATTAGTATCCTGCTTGCAATACCTGCTACTGAATCTGCTGACAATGGTCATTAGTATCCTGCATGCTTTGCCTGCTACTAAATCTGCTTACCATTACCTGTCATTAGTATCCTGCTTGCTATACCTGCTACTAAATCTGCTGACCATTACCTGTCATCAGTATCCTGCTTGTTTTACCTGTTGCTGAATCTGCTCACCATTGCATGCTATTAGTATCCTGCTTGCTATACCTGCTACTGAATCTGCTGACAATGGTCATTAGTATCCTGCTTGCTATGCCTGCTACTAAATCTGCTGACCATTACCTGTCATTAGTATCCTGCTTGCTATACCTGCTACTGAATCTGCTGACGATGGTCATTAGTATCCTGCTTGCTATGCCTGCTACTAAATCTGATGACCATTACCTGTCATTAGTATCCTGCTTGCTATACACTTATAGCAGGAGGTAATGGTCAGCAGATTCAGTAGCAGGTATAGCAAGCAGGATACTAATGACAGGTAATGGTCAACAGATTTAGTAACAGGTATAGCAAACAGGACACTTATAGCAGGTAATGGTCAGCAGATTCAGTAGCAGGTATAGCAAGCAGGATACTAATGACAGGTAATGGTCATCAGATTTAGTAGCAGGCATAGCAAGCAGGATACTAATGACCATCGTCAGCAGATTCAGTAGCAGGTGTAGCAAGTAGGATACTAATGACATGTAATGGTCAGCAGATTCAGTAGCAGGTGTAGCAAGCAGGATACTAATGACAGGTAATCAGCAATTCTAGGGAACATATGCACCTTTCACTATACAGATATAGATGATCGATAGATGATAGATAGATAGACAGACAGGCAGACAGACAGATAAATAATCCAGAGCAATAGAAGACTTCTAAAAAAAAGTTACAATGCTATGAGAATATGTTGTTAATAGTGTACTATAAACCTTTTTATTTAACATGAAACGTATTAAAGATCAAAATGAAAACAAAATGTAAAATTGTATAAAAATATAAAAAATGAATACAAAGTAGAAGTCATATTTTAGTAGTTCCCCTGTAGAAAGTCTATTCTGTTATCACTTCCGCTGTAGTTCTCTGTTGCATGTAAAGTAAACGCCTTCTTAAAGTCTGCCCCTCTATTCACAGGTGTAGCGTGCCCCGGCACAAATAACCCATGCCATAGTATTTTAGTAACGTTTTGCAAATTTGTTTAAGTTTGTAGAACTTAACATTTTCAACATTATTGATTGTTTTTTTTTCCATAATAATTGGTGCACAAATGCAATTTTACTAGTTTTCATAGATAAATTTACAAATGTGCAAAAGATAGAAAAAATGGAGAGACCAGTATTTAAAGATGTCAAAAATGTTTTTATTGTCCTAAAAATGTTAATTAAAAGCTGTTTAAATGAAAACTGTAAATAATACTATAGTAATGGCTTTGTACTTAGGGTATTCAAGCGGATAGTCTGGTGTTTTAGCAGGCTGTCCAGTAAAATACTAAAAATGTAAAAAAAGTTAAATACTTTTTAAAGTCCTGAGTTTTAGCTATAAGTCAGGACAAAGGGGGTCAAATTACTAATGTTTACATGTGTTAATGGAAACCAGAGGTATAAATTATTTTTTGCAAGGAAATGGCAGCCAAGGGGTAAATTATTGCTTAGTTGTTGAAAAAGACATGGTTGGATCAAGAGTGTGAGCTTCTGGGGGCCATTTTGTGACCCCACCTACCATCATGCCCAGTCATCTAACGTGTGTCCAGTATTTTTGAGGTGGACATCTGCACCTAATCCTCATTGGCTGATAAGGAAAATTACCCCTATTTTTTACTGGTGGAGAGGAGCACACTTCTGTGATTATATCAAGAAAATCTTTATTTATTCATTGCAATTTGAAATTCTTTCTTTCAGATGAAACATAGAAAAAAGTTGACTACAGCGTCCCTTTAATACCTGTAAAACATATAGCTACAGAGAAGCCAAGTGTACAAGCTTTATAGGATCCATATATGTGAAGATTCTGTTAGCAATTTCCCACCTCCATACATGATTAGTTAGGAATAATTCATGCCTGTGACTTCCCTGTAATTATCTGTCACACCTGCGAGTGCACTTAGATGTCTGATGAATTACAGAATCATTATAATAAAAAAACATTAGTTGTAAATTAAACTGATTAAATGTGAAATCACTTTAAAAAGATACTAATTCTGGGGGCTGAATAACTCAAGTTAAATTGCACTTAACAACATCTGATACAGACAAGCCATGAATTTAATAGGGCAAAAGGTACGATGCTGTCTTAGCTCTCCGTACTTGGAGATTCGCTACTGTATATAGAATACCATGTCTATGATTATATATATATATACACACACAAGAATTCTCTGTATATGTGATGATTGATGTTAAACACAGTGCAATTATTAGACATTTTTGATGCCTTTGTGATTCTTGCTATAGAATAACAAATCGGTTAAGCTTTCAATAGCCAGACTCCACCCACAACTTAACCACAGTCATTATGTTGCTATAAAAGTCATTGTTTTGACGTTGATATCTGCTGAATCCAATTGGGGACAGATATGTAGCAGGGTTAACCCATATGAGTCTGCAGTGTACATTTCCAGTTGTTTTACTACACCTGACTAAACAATTTATTTTAAACTCTCAAGTTTTTTCCTGTTCCTTTAATGTATGTTGGAGTCAGTTTATCTTTATTGGTAAGAACGTTTGCCATGTATTTGACAAGGCAGTAGGCAGCAATACCAACAAATAGACTGTTCTCTTAAAGTGATGTATTTTTTTTTTACCACAGGTACAAATTCCCAAACCTGAAATTATAACAAATAGAAATTTATTCTAAAATCCAGACTTTTAAATTCTTATATATATTTGTATTTATTATTTTATTATTTTAAGTCACAATCTTGGCTGCCTGAGGTTTTTTTTGTGTGTTCTAAATTGCAAGTAATACTCTATATTTATTTAAAACAATAAATATTAACTTTCTGATTACAGAACTGTATTATCTTTCTGACATAAAAGTATTAAAAATGTATATAAATCTACCTAGGTTGCATATGTAAGCTGTATTATGACATGGAAATATTGCCTAAATTCCTTAAGATATTTGGCTAGATTACTAGCGGTGCACTAACTGTATGGGGTATTTTTTGGCTCAGCAAAGGAAATAGCATGCGTATTATGAGTTGAAAGTTTGATTGAGCACAATCTAATTAAACATGCATCAGGTTAGCAGATCTTCAGAGCTTTAGTTAACTGTGACGCGTGACAAAAAAATGGCAGAAAACACATCAAAAATACATTTATTATTACAGTTACTCATATTAATACAGTCTGATAAAAATGATCTGTATATAGCTATACCTATATATAATCATCTATATATATATATATATAAATATTTATTTAAGAATGAATAGAACATATTCTTCTATGTGAAGAACTTTGGAATGTGAAATATTCATAATTCATGTCGGGTTAAGTGCACTTGAATAAACACGATCGGTTAAGTGTGCGAGTATGGGTGTTAGGTTTTTTGCAGTTTGTGCGCTTCATTAAAGTCTATGGGAGAATACGTTAACGCGGTTGCAATATTTGACTCTCAACTTTATGTGCGCTTTGGGTTTTCGCTCTCGGGCTATTTACTTTCAGCGAGTAATACGAGAGCAACCCGATGCGCGCAAAAAGCCTGCTTCTAGCGAAGATAATGCACAAGTGGGAGCGCTAAATAGCGATCTACTTGTAATCTAGACCATTGTTGTTTTCCCTTGGTTTCATACCCTGTCCAAACTGTCCTTTTACAGTTGCAAATACTACAAAACCTTTTCTGGTCCCACACAGTTTGGATAAATTTTCTACCTTTACAAGTAAAACAGTCTATTCTAAATTGTATTGCCATTTTCTGTTTAAAACCTGTCCCTCTCTATACAGCTGTGAGAGCATGTTCACCACTGTATAATTTGTGCGCAGGGGCATATTAAGAAGTTATGAAGCGGGGTCGGAGCCAACTGCCGAAGCAGAGAGACGCATCTCTTTAGAGCTCCTGTTGTTTGTTTAAATATTTTATTATTTTGAGCACATTAAGGAACCTTATATTCAGCTCTAATCTTCATTAAACCCTGAAGAGTGGGACTAATGTTTCAATGGCTTTGAAAATATAGTATTAGACACCGCATTAACACAAGAATCTTCCTGGCCTGCTATATTGGCTGTGTGAGGTGAAACGCCATTTTAAAGTTCAGCCACGCTCAGTTACTTTTATTGGAGACTCAGCCATATAATACGCAATGGAGAGGCAAGTTATCCCCATGTTGCATAAGTTAATGCTCACTATGGATGCCCACCAGGGCGAACTAGTAGCAGTGCTTAGAACAGCTATGAAGGGGGACCGGGATGCACCGGCAACAAGTGAGGCTGTAGAGACAACTAGAAGATATATACCGGACACGCCACATGTGAGTTGCGATATACCTCAACACTCAGTGATTGTACACAGTGAAGTTACAAGATATCCTGAACCCCATATAGTGGAATCAGCAGGGCTAAGCACACAATCAAGCCTCCTGCAGCCTATTGCCACTAAAACAGAAGAAACACATCCTCAACAGCGAGAAACTGGGTCTCTACTAGCCCCAATAGCAACACCCACTTGCAGTAACCTAACGGTCTCACCAGTAAAGCTATGGTCAGACCCTGTAAGAACGTCGTCACTGGAACCTGATTTCTTTACCGACAGCTCTTGGGCTGGAACAGGGCTGCTCATTGATGCTCCGTTTGCGGTCTGCATGGTTTCTCTGACTGCCAAGTATTGGAGGGCCACGGGAGGATTTCCCCGTATGTTCAGACGGCTAGTATGGTTTGGCCAGCGACACTCTGGATATGTGCACTACGGCTCTTGCAAGCCGGTGGGCATTGGATGAAACATTGGGACACATTACAGTAATTGAGTGACTTTAGTCCCCAATATACTGAAATAATTTAGTTCTCACCTATAACAGTATATATTTTTGCTGTTTTGTTCTTTCTCAAAACAAAAATACCAAGATATAACCTACGCCAAAATAAAACTGCTACACAAACTCCAATAAGTAATTATAAGGTCTCTCAACTCCTTAATGATAAGCACGTCAGAAAAAATAGAATACCATGGAGCGCTACCAAAAATTTCTGGTTTCAAATATACGTGTATTCCTCTGTCAGAAGTGAGACAGTTAATATATTATATAAGGTACGCGACCCATGATGTTAAGTTATGAATGAGAAAGGTTACCATTCTATAGAATATTTATTACAAGGAGAAGTTATAATGTTGTTGTATTGCAAAAATTCCACATCGTTATTATTGGTCTGACAGGTTTAGATATTAACCAATCACGACTGAGGTATAGGTATAAACTTACCTGGAAGAGAATGCTCCGGTAAGAGCTTGAAAAAGATTACTTTGAAACGCGTTGCTCATGTGACCTCCTTAACGGAGTACACCTGTTTACTGCATAGAGCATAGTGATCTCGCTGTCGGCGCTCCTGAATTCAGGCTACGGCACCTCTGACACTCCTGGCTGGTTGTATATTAGCCAGACTGTTCAGTGTGTATTCAGCTAGCAGCCGTTTGCGACACTTGCTTCTTATTTGCGGTACTATATTTTGCATTCTCACCGAGACTTTTTACAGGTGGTATCTGCCTTGTTTGGACATTTATATATGTGTGCAGCTGGTGTTATTGACATATATTTTCGACACCGGCTTCCAATTACTTTGCAGAACTACTACGCAGATTACAGCTGTTTCACACTGTGAGTACAGATTGTTTGTTTGTGTAAACGACTTGTGCAACTGCCCTAAGAAGATTTTTCTCTTCTATTAGGAGGATATTACTCAATACATAAAGGTTCTCATCATCCAGGAAACTTCAAAGAACATTATTTCCTGTCCTTGGTGTTGAGGATCACGCTCCTATTATACGGACATTGAACTATATTACAGACTTTCACCTGTCCTGTTGTTTATATCTTGTTTAATATTAACTTGTTTTTATTTTTGTGCATTATCAATTGTTTTGCTGTTATAAGTGCATTATCAATTGTTTTACTGTTTGTTTTATTTATCTATTGTCTAATAAGGGCGACCTTAATTGTGTTATTGTATTAAAATATATATTTGTAGTAATTTTAGAATATATTTTATCCTATATGTCTATTTGATATTAGCCAATTAGGCTTTGGCACTGAGTTAGAATTGATAGAATTATACTGTTATTTTTGGCATTTGAGGTTAATTTTCTGCGTTTGCCTGCAGTCATTTTTTCAATTCTCTCTTTACTAAATATATGATATAATTTATTTATTATATTTTATTTTATTTTATATCCTAGATATATTTTTTACTATCCAATACAGTTACACTTCAGCTTTTTGGTAGCGCTCCATGGTATTCTATTTTTTCTGACGTGTTTTGTTCTTTCTCCCATAAGAGTTCTTGTTCTATATTAGTATTGATGTTTGTTAACCTACTTATAACCAAGTCTCCCCATTTAGGATCCCCTACCCTTATAGATGCCTACCCTGTGAGTGTATTTTCTGTTTCATTTTGAGTTTGGGACACTACTATAGGCACACTAACTGAGAATAAGGATAATGGAATATATATGCCTGCTATTTGTCCACTACATCTAAGAATAGCTTCCTTCACAAGTGAGAATGCCAACTTTTTCTCTGAAGAGCCAGAAGAACAGGACATGACTGTACACTAGGAAGGGTTCAGTTATTGCACACACAGCAAGCTCTGCATGTCTACATTTGATTTTTGGGATTATCTTGCATCTTCTTAATGTATGATGGGGTTAAAATCTGCTCCACCTTTAATATATTTGCTAAGCTGGATGGGTTGCTTGGACTTATGCTTTGTGCTTACTTATCAATATAGTCACTATGGGCTCCATGTACTAAATGGCGGGCGGACAGCTTCTCAACTCGCGAAGCTGTCCGCCCGCCTTCGCTACACACGGGCAGCGGATATGTTGATCCGCTTGCCGGTATGTATCATTACACACTCATCGGAGTGTGTAATGCCCGCCCCTTCAATCGCGCGACCAATCATGCGACTAAAGGGGCTGTCAATCACCAAGAGAGAGCGTGCTCTCTGTGATTTTGCCTCGCCACCTAAGAGGTGGCATAGGGTGTAGGAAGCAGCGGTCTAATGACTGCTGCTTCTTACATTGCGGGAAGCAGGCTCGCATATGCGAACCTGCCCCGCAAAGGCTCCGGAGCAGCTTTCACTGCTTCGTACATGGAGCCCTATGTGTTTGGAGACTTTTACATAACGGTGCTTGGATGTCCAGTTCAAGTGATAATGTATCAGTTTTTATCAATTGCTAAGCCTGAGAACGTGTTCCTATTTGTTCTTGTTAGTAATAGTAGTTTTTAATATGTATATATCTTCCAAAATAGCTATACCTACCTAGAAAGTGTGCTGGCGGCAAGCTTAAATTGTTATTTTAGTATGTTCGCGTATGTCTTGAGGCCTTCTATATCCAAGTACAAAGGGTTAGTTAAAGATATTCTTGCCCATCTATATGCATAGCTATTTTGCCTTTACTAACTTAACCCTCCAGTGTCACATATCTTTCACATGGAGATATTGTAGTGCTAGGAGAGATTTAGATTATCTTTACTGTGGTATGTTTTTTAGGAGACATACATAATCCCATGTAACAAAACAACAGGCCTCTATGATATGCAACAATTTGGGAGATTATGCATAATGTTTTGGTATAGAGTGTTCTGTTTAGCATCATATTGTTATATCTATGTAATGCTTAATCCTTTCAAGAGACCTAAATATTTCATATAGGCTAAGTACAGTAGTTGTGCATTTTGCAATTTAGTCTGCACATGCATATATAATATCTAGATTTAAGCAGATGCTGCTTATACAGGGAGTGCAGAATTATTAGGCAAGTTGTATTTTTGAGGATTAATTTTATTATTGAACAACAACCATGTTCTCAATGAACCCAAAAAACTCATTAATATCAAAGCTGAATATTTTTGGAAGTAGTTTTTAGTTTGTTTTTAGTTATAGCTATTTTAGGGGGATATCTGTGTGTGCAGGTGACTATTACTGTGCATAATTATTAGGCAACTTAACAAAAAACAAATATATACCCATTTCAATTATTTATTTTTACCAGTGAAACCAATATAACATCTCAACATTCACAAATATACATTTCTGACATTCAAAAACAAAACAAAAACAAATCAGTGACCAATATAGCCACCTTTCTTTGCAAGGACACTCAAAAGCCTGCCATCCATGGATTCTGTCAGTGTTTTGATCTGTTCACCATCAACATTGCGTGCAGCAGCAACCACAGCCTCCCAGACACTGTTCAGAGAGGTGTACTGTTTTCCCTCCTTGTAAATCTCACATTTGATGATGGACCACAGGTTCTCAATGGGGTTCAGATCAGGTGAACAAGGAGGCCATGTCATTAGATTTTCTTCTTTTATACCCTTTCTTGCCAGCCACGCTGTGGAGTACTTGGACGCGTGTGATGGAGCATTGTCCTGCATGAAAATCATGTTTTTCTTGAAGGATGCAGACTTCTTCCTGTACCACTGCTTGAAGAAGGTGTCTTCCAGAAACTGGCAGTAGGACTGGGAGTTGAGTTTGACTCCATCCTCAACCCGAAAAGGCCCCACAAGCTCATCTTTGATGATACCAGCCCAAACCAGTACTCCACCTCCACCCTGCTGGCGTCTGAGTCGGACTGGAGCTCTCTGCCCTTTACCAATCCAGCCACGGGCCCATCCATCTGGCCCATCAAAACTCACTCTCATTTCATCAGTCCATAAAACCTTAGAAAAATCAGTCTTGAGATATTTCTTGGCCCAGTCTTGACGTTTCAGCTTGTGTGTCTTGTTCAGTGGTGGTCGTCTTTCAGCCTTTCTTACCTTGGCCATGTCTCTGAGTATTGCACACCTTGTGCTTTTGGGCACTCCAGTGATGTTGCAGCTCTGAAATATGGCCAAACTGGTGGCAAGTGGCATCTTGGCAGCTGCACGCTTGACTTTTCTCAGTACATGGGCAGTTATTTTGCGCCTTGGTTTTTCCACACGCTTCTTGCGACCCTGTTGACTATTTTGAATGAAACGCTTGATTGTTCGATGATCACGCTTCAGAAGCTTTGCAATTTTAAGAGTGCTGCATCCCTCTGCAAGATATCTCACTATTTTTGACTTTTCTGAGCCTGTCAAGTCCTTCTTTTGACCCATTTTGCCAAAGGAAAGGAAGTTGCCTAATAATTATGCACACCTGATATAGGGTGTTGATGTCATTAGACCACACACCTTCTCATTACAGAGATGCACATCACCTAATATGCTTAATTGGTAGTAGGCTTTCGAGCCTATACAGCTTGGAGTAAGACAACATGCATAAAGAGGATGATGTGGTCAAAATACTCATTTGCCTAATAATTCTGCACTCCCTGTATTATCTTCACCACATGTCCTTGGAATTATATTGGGTTCTCTCTATATTGTTTTTTTTTTTTTTTAACTTTAATATTTAATCATTGCATAGGTTACTTAGTCTGACGCTGTTCACCGCTTATATTAATATATTGACAGAGATACAAGGCAAACTCTTATAGATACCACTAATCCCCTTATTTCGATATAAACTTTGATATCGCGTTTCTCTAGTTTACTTGAGGCCTGTATAATTACCTAGATTTTCATAATCCAATGTTCGGCTAGCTTAGGAGACTTTACTCATTCATTGTCATGTTACTTATGAATAGGTTACTCTGGGCTATAACTAAGATTTTACTTTTGCCTGGACTGAGTTTTTTAAGCTGCCCATCCTTCTTAAATACATTCTTCTTGTTTTTTATCCATAAGATTAAATATCCATTTTATTACATCTTAGGGGCCGTCCATTATTGGATATTTTACCTATGCTAATATAAGGCTCTAGTATTTTGCTCCTATTACTGCCTTTATACACTTCAGCTCTCCTAAGCAATTAATATACTTATAAATATACCAGTGGCCTTCTTCTTTACCCTTTCTACCTAATAAGATTTTGCCTTAGGTCTCTTACGGTGGCCACAACTAATTTAATGCTAGGTAAGATGTTACCCAAATCCCTTAACAAATCCCCTCACTTAAGACCCCTCACTTAAGACAAGATTCCAATTGCTTCAACATATGGGTTTAGGCCAGGTGTTTTTACTTTTCTCATCACATTATCTCCAAATGTATACTTAGCATGTCACAATACTCTTTAGTTGCCCCATATTTTTGTATCTCTTATAGTTTATTTTAAGGGCAATTTAATGCAGTATAAAGCTCAGAGAATTATGTATCTCATGCCCTTTATCTATTACAGGTATGAACATTTCTATACCCTAAAAAAATGTTTAGGCTTTTACCCTCCTTATCTTTACCTTAAGGTGGAGGCTAAGTACTCTACTAATGTTTCTCATTTAATCTCCCCATTATGCTGTGGAGATCTACTGGTAAAGTTACCCTTCCCACTATCACTATCACTAATTATCTTTATCTCCCTCTGGACTATTACACGCCTGTTTATAACTTTCTTCGCCCCCCCCCCCCCATTTTCCCCTATTCACTGAGCGGCGCTTGCCCGCTGATATCTCCCCCCCCCCAGATAAATGTACTATATGTACACAGCTCAAATGTAGTAAATCACCTGACTATTATATGGTTCTTCATTCCTGTGACCATTTGACTCTTACGAGGTCAAACGATTAGTCAGCCTACTACGCTATTGTATCATAAAATTAGAGGTTCATAAAAGCCTATCTTGTGGATTGCACTGTTATATTTTATTTATTTATTTATTTTTTTCTTTCCTTTTTTCTTGCAAGCGAGATTTTAAGCTCAAAAATGCTGTATTTGTCATTGATGTTATGAGGCACTCATTGTTTGTTATTCATGTTACAAAACCTCAATAAAAAAATTATAATAAAAAAAAAAAAAGAAGTTATGAAGCAGCGGTCTAAAGACCGCTGCTCCATAACTTCTCCGCCTGCTCTGAGACGGCGGACATAAATCAACCTGATCGATAACAATCGGGTTGATTGACACCCCCTGCTGTCGGCATTTATCGATAGGCAGCGGACATGATAAGTTACTTCATATCATGTCCGCTCGCACATTGTTAAATATGCCCCTTAGTCTCAATTTCATTTTAAACAGCTTTAATTTAGTTTTTTCCATGCAAAAAAAAAATTGTAACATATTTAACTGCTGCACAACTACTTTCATACAATTTTGTTGTCTTTAAATTTCCTCTCTGTTACAATGGGGGAAATCTCTCTCAAGTACAGGGTTTCCCTGTGCATGGGAAAATCTAACCTTAGTTAACCCCTTAAGGACCGGGAATTTCAGACTAAAACTTCCATAAAGGACCAGAGCATTTTTAGCATTTTGCCATCACTACTTTTAAACAGAAAAAGAGCTTTTTTATATTTACCTATCAAAACTATATATTTTTTTAGTAAGACAACCCAAAGTATTGATCTAGGTCCATTTTGGTAAATTTCATGTCATCATTTCACCGCCAAATGCGATCAAATAAAAAAAATTACTTTTTCACAATCTTTAGGTCTCTCACTGAAATTATTTATAAACAGCTTGTGCAATCATGGCACAAATGGTTGTAAAAGCTTATCTGGGTGATCAGAAATAGCAGACATATATGGCTTTGCCATTGCTTTTTGACAATTAGAAGGCGGCTAATTGCAGCTGCGCACCACACTTTTATTATTTCCAGCAGGGAAGGGGTTAATCAGGTAGCTTGTAAGGTTAATTTTAGCTTTAGTGTAGAGCAGTGCTTTCCAAACTGTGTGTTGTGACACATTAGTGTGTCAGTGACAGTGTGTAGGTGTGTCCCTGCTTCAGCACACATTTTTTTTAATTAAAAATTCTTTTAAAAAATGTTTTGGTTTCCGACTTTCCGCCTGCCTGCTACGCATATCACGTAGTTGACAAGTGATTGATACCTAGTGGGTCACATATCATCTTAACCTATTGGCGCAGCTTAGCAGGAACTGAAACTATTCCCATTGGCGGCTTTGGCAGCACATTGGCTCCTGACTGCACGGGTAGTCTCCTTAATCGGCTCGTGGCTGCATGTGTAGTCAGGGAGTGGGATAGCAGTGTGTTTGCAGCGCAGGCAGTAGTCAGTCGGACTCGCAGAGCTCTGAGGGCGGCAGCTTAAACGCTGAGCTGAAGTCAGAAGTCACAGTGTTTTTTTTTTGCAGCTAGCTCCCAGTAGTGCATTACTACTCCTGCTCTTGATATATGGATAGGAAGTGGAAGCTTAAAAATGCTTGATAATTAAATGCAAGTGTCTTTATCTAATATTCCACCAAATATTCAGAAACTGTGTTCATCCCATCAACCTCATACATCCCATTAAAATAGTAAGTAGCTATTGGTGTTATTAATTCTTACACATACATACTGTTATTTGTAAATACATTTAGTTATTATATAATTTATGTATGTGTCCGTTTCTCTTAAAACAAGTTAGTTTAACCTCCTGTTTGCTGGTACAACTGAATTACTGTGTTGCAAAATGATGTAGGTCTAAAAATGATGTCACCAACATGAAAAGTTTGGAAAGCTCTGGTGTAGAGATTACCCTCCCATCTGACACTTCCCACCCCCTGATCCCTCTCAAACAGCTCTCTTCCCTCCCCACCCCCCAATGGTCACCCCCCCCCCCCCATCTTAAGTACTGGTAGAAAGTCTGCCAGTATGAAAATATATGGCTTTTTTAAAATAAAGGTTTTTTTTTTTTTTCTATTTTCTGCAGTATAGGATCCCCTCTCCCACCCCACCCCACCCCAGCCTCCCTGATCTCCCCTCCAAAAAACTGCTCTCTAAACCTTCCCCTCTAACTGATTTCTGCCATCTTAGGTACTGGCAGCTGTTTGCCATTACCCAGTTTCCTATATATATTTTTTTAAATACAAAAAAAATGTCTGTAGTGTAGCTACCCCCCTCCCTTCCTCATTTACCCCCTCCAAGGTAATATCCCTACCCTATAAAACTCCCTTTACCATACGATACCCCTCTACCTGCTGCTGTCAGTCAGGATTTTTTCTGTAGTATAGCAGTCCCACCCGCTCCCGCCCCGCTTCAGTGGTCCTCTATGCATCGGTAACTCTGCCCGTCAGGGTACGACATTGGTCGTAAAGCACTTAACGAAAAGCGTCGTACAGGGTACGGAGCTGGTCATTAAGGGGTTAAAGGGACACTAAACCCAAATTTTTTCTTTATTAATTCAGACAGAGCATGAAATTTGAAGCAACTTTCTAATTTACTCCTATACAATTTTTCTTCGTTCTCTTGCTATCTTTATTTAAAAAGCAAGAATGTAAAGCTTAGAAGCCGGCCATTTTTGGTTCAGAACGTGGCTAATGCTTGCTTATTGGTGGTAAAATGTAGCCACCAATAAGCAAGCGCTATCCAGGGTGCTGAACCTAAAATGGGCCAGCTACTAAGCTTGACATTCCTGCTTTTTAAATAAAGATAGCAAGGGAAACAAAGAAAAATTGATAATAGGAGTAAATTAGAAAGTTGCTTAAAATTGATGCTCTATCTGAATCATGAAAGAAAACTGGGGTTTATTATCCCTTTAATATAAATCTAACGGTGCATTCTATAAGACCTTCATATGTTTTTGCATCTATATTTTTTACCCATTCTTTGGTTTGAGGAGCAATATTTTCTTTTTACCAAAACTGGCAGTTAAAGGAGTGATATGAATAAGGTGGGTTTTGTTTTATTTTTTATTAAAGGACCATTAAATAAAGTAGAATTGTATAATGCACAGATGCATAATAAAAATACAATGCAATAACTTTCTTTTTTAATGTTTAACTAAAAGGAAAGCGCTACAACTAGAGATATTATAATATATACAAAATAGTGAAAGCAAATCTTTTTAATAAAGGTAATATTTATTTAAAATAAATGTTTTTGTTGTTGCAGAACGATATACAATGTATTGGTGATGAAATAGTGACCAACACAAAGGTACACTGTAGACTACAAATGTATTTACAAATAGTAAAACAATGAAAAAGATAAAATAAATAATATTGTGTAAAAACACTCCAAGTAGGAACAGCAAACACTTGCCTGGACTGTGGTAGCAAAGACAACGCGTTTCAGGTTCCCACCCCTTCTTCAAAAAGACATCAGTGTTATCTGTCTGTAATTAAAGTGCCACTAAGCACATCTAAGATTCTAGCCATCCAGTGACCTATAGGAGAATCATGATTGACATAAAATTTCCTCTATCACAAGCATAATAAATAAATTGTAAAACAAAAAACATTTAAAGGGTTACTCAAGTCAAAATAAACTTTTATGATTCAGAAAGAGCAGCAGTTTTAAGACACTTTCCAATTTACTTCCATTATCAAATTTTGCCCAGTCTTTTTATATTCACACTTTCTGGGGAACAAGATCCTACTGAGCATGTGTACAAGCTCACAGGGTACAAGTATACTAGTCTGTGATTGGCTGATGTCTGTCACATGATACAGGGGGCCGGAAAATGGGAGAAAAAAATAATTTGCCAGAAAATGTTTTACTGCTTATTTGAAATTCAGAGTAAGTGCTATTGCATTGTCTTTTTTATTATGCACTTGTTAATTATGTAATTCTACGTCATTGAGTGGTCTTCTAAATAAAGTAGAATTGTATAATCAACACAGGCACAATAAAAATACAATGCAATAATACTTTCTTTTGATTTTTTATGACAAATTTCATTTTTTTTTCCATTTCTCTGTCAAGTCTCCCAGCTAACTCTATCTCCCTGATGGGCAGTCAGCGACCCTTAAGATTACTATGAAGAGCTTTATTGGAGAATTTATCTTTAGTTTTCCCAGACTCCCTACTGTAGTTCCTACAAAAAGTGATGCTTGCCTCTATTAGAAAAGACCTTAGATTTCTTTTCATAACCCTGAGAAAGTGATTTTACCATCATCAATGTCAGCCATTTTATCAGCTCAGGGCTTTAGCCATAAACAAACTATAACCTTGTGCAGCAAAATAATTTTTTTTGTGGTTTTCAGTGGTTTAATCCAGAACATCAGAAATGCCTCCAAAAAGGACAAAGCAGCAGTCTCTGTCAGCATTAGTCTCAGTCAGCAGCAGTCTCAGTCAGCAGCAGTCTCAGTCAGGGGTAGTCTCTGTCAGGGGTAGTCTCAGTCAGCAGCAGTAGTCTCAGTCAGCAGCAGTCTCAGTCAGTGGTAGTCTCTGTCAGAGGTAGGTTCAGTCAGCAGTAATCTCAGTCAGCAACAGTGTAGTCTCAGTCAGGGGTAGTTTCAGTCAGCAGTAGTCTCAGTCAACGGTAGTCTCAGTCAGCAGCAGTCTCAGTCAGCAGTAGTCTCAGTCAGCAGCAGCCTCAGTCAACAGTAGTGTAGTCTCAGTCAGCAGTAGTCTCTGTTAGGGGTAGTCTCAGTCAGCAGTAGTCTCTTTCAGGGGTAGTCTTAGTTAGGGTTAGTCTCAGTAAGCAGCAGTGTAGGCTCAGTCAGGGGTAGTCCCTGTCAGCAGTAGTCTCAGTCAGGGGTAGTCTCTGTCAGCAGCAGTAGTCTTAGTCAGCAGTAGTCTTAGTCAGCAGTAGTCTCAGTCAGCAGCAGTCTCAGTCAACAGTAGTGTAGTCTCAGTCATTAGTAGTCTCTGTCAGCAGTAGTCTCAGTCAACAGTAGTGTAGTCTCAGTCAGAGGTAATCTCAGTCAGCAGTAGTCTCAGTCAGCAGCAGTTTCAGTCAGCAGCAGTCTCAGTCAGCGGCAGTCTCAGTCAGCGGCAGTCTCAGTCAGCGGTAGTCTCAGTCAGTGGTAGTCTCAGTCAGCAGCAGTGTAGTCTCAGTCAGGGGTAGTCTGTCAGCAGTAGTCTTAGTCAGCAGTAGTCTTAGTCAGCAGTAGTCTCAGTCAGCAGCAGTCTTAGTCAGCAGCAGTGTAGTCTCAGTAAGGGGTAGTCTCAGTCAGGAGTAGCCTCAGTCAGCGGTAGTCTCTGTCAGGGGTAGTTTCTGTCAGCAGTAGTCTCTGTCAGCAGCAGTGTAGTCTCAGTCAGGGGTAGTCTCAGTCAGCAGTAGTCTCAGTCAGCAGTAGTGTAGTCTCAGTCAGCAGTAGTGTCAGTCAGCGGAAGTCTCAGTCAGCAGTAGTCTCAGTCAGCAGTAGTCTCAGTCAGCAGTAGTCTCAGTCCACAGTAGTCTCAGTCAGCAGCGGTGTAGTCTCAGTCAGGGGTAGTCTCTGTCAGCAGTAGTCTCAGTCAGGGGTAGTCTCAGTCAGCAGCAGTGTAGTCTCAGTCAGCAGTAGTCTCAGTCCGCAGTAGTCTCAGTCCGCAGCAGTCTCAGTCCGCAGCAGTCTCTGTCAGCAGCAGTCTGTGTCAGCAGTAGTCTCTGTCAGCAGTAGTCTAAGTCAGCAGTAGTCTCTATCAGCAGTAGGCTCAGTCAGCACTAGTCTCAGTCAGCACTAGTCTCAGTCAGCAGTAGTCTCAATCAACTGTAGTCGAATCAACAGTAGTCTCTGTCAGGGATGATTTTAAGAATTAAAGTATTTCAAATGAAATGGATGACCAGCTCTATAAGTGAATAAATAAATACATTACTCAAGCAACTGACCAAGATCCATCAACTGCTGATGTATGAACACACCATGCAGACTGAAATATCTTGCTGTAAGTATCATTAGTAGGAACCAGAAAAAGCTTACACAATATAGCACATCTTCAGAAAGCCAATAAGGAGATGTATATGTATGCAGCAGCCAATCACCAACTGTATCCTACTCAAAAGTTGTGTCTCCTAAGCATGACTTTATCTATGTGTTTAACTACCACTTATACAAAAAAATGTATTTCCTTTTTGCAGTATCATGTTGCCTTAATTCAAATAAAACATTTCTCTTAGTATTAAGGCTAGAACAAACATTTAACTTTTCACTAATGAGTTTTTTGGATGAACCATCCAATACAAGTTCCAGTCCACTTCCTGCTCTGTGACAAAAGAGTTTTGTTACTTTGGGTTAACAAAGTTGTGTCTGTGACACAGAATTAGAGAAGAATAATTCATACGTTTAACTCTTTGATGATTTGTAATTCATCGTTTAGTGCAGGTGTCAAATAAAATTAATAAAGATTCCACCAACTCAACAATTAAACTGATTTATTTAAAAAAAAAAATCTGGGGTGAATATCTAATATGAAATTACTCTTAATCTTGTGAACTGATTTAATACCAAGTACATTATCATAGAACTCTCGGAGAAAAATACAGATTTTATCTGGAGTTCTTTATTGCAGTACAGAAGAATTTAATGTTAATTTGTTTTTTAATGTATAATACATGTCTGATTATGGACCATTTGTACAGGTGCACAGTTAAGGGATGTGGAATCCAATCAGTGCTAATGTGAAGTGTTATTTATTTAAATGTTGATACTGTATCAATAAAATATGAGATGAGCTCAGCTGTCTAACCCATCACCTGCACTGATTAGGTTCTGCAGTTTAACCCTTTGTGATACCAGAGAGAGAGAGAGGTCAGAGTGCCATGAAAAGTTCTGAGATACGCGTGATCTATATTAGGCCATTGGTGTTACTGGTGGAGCTGAAGAAGCGTGCAAAATAAAGAGGCATTAACCACTAAATAAATGCTAAATAGAATGATGTATTCAAAGCAAAGATTAGCCTAAGAATAACACGCAGAGGTTATTTTTTAAAGGGACACTGAACCCAAATTTTTTCTTTCGTGATTCAGATAGAGCATGCAATTTTAAGCAACTTTCTAATCTCCTGCTATTATCAATTTTTTCCTCGTTCTCTTGCTATCTTTATTTGAAAAAGAAGGCATATGAGCTTTTTTTTTGGTTCAGATCTCTGGACACCACTTTTTATTGGTGGATGAATAGTTATCCACAAATCAGCAAGGACAACCCAGGTTGTTCACCAAAAATGGGCCGGCATCTAAACTTACATTCTGGCATTTCAAATAAAGATACCAAGAGAATAAAGAAAATGTGATAATAGGAGTAAATTAGAAAGTTGCTTAAAATGTCATGTTCTATCTGAATCACGAAAGAAAAAATTTGGGTTAAGTGTCCCTTTAAATGATGGGGGTCGATCAAAATCCTTAAGGAAAATGTAACAAATTATTTATGAACAAAAAATCCCTATAACTTTAATGGTATTTTTCTGTTAAAAGTCATTAGATAATTAGTATTTTGTGATTGATATCTATATTAGTTATTTAAACACTGAAAAAAAATAAGTGTAAAGTGTTACGCCTAGATTACGAGTTTTTGTCGGTAAGGCTTGAGGTGCTAACAAGCCTTTTTTTCTCACCGCTCCCTTAAGACAACGCTGGTATTACAGGTTTTTTTAAACCTGGCTTTAGCCGCAAAAAGATGAGCGTAGAGCAGAATTTAGCTCCACATCTCACCTCAATAAAAGCGTTGCTTAAGTCAGCGGTGAGCTGGCTAAACGTGCTCGTGCACGATTTCCCCATAGGAAACAATGGGGCTGAGCCTAACACCTGCAAAAAAGCAGCGTTCAGCTCCTAACACAGCCCCATTGTTTACTATGGGGAAAGGAATTTTATGTCTGCACCTAACACCCTAACATGAACCCCGAGTCTAAACACCCCTAATATTACACTTATTAACCCCTAATCTGCTGCCCCCACTATCGCTGACACCTACATTATATTATTAACCCCTAATATGCCGCTCCGGACACCGCCGCCACCTACATTATACTTATTAACCCCTAATCCAATCAGCCAATAGGATTTTTCCTACCTTAATTCCGATTGGCTGATAGAATTCTATCAGCCAATCGGAATTCAAGGGACGCCATCTTGGATGACGTCATTTAAAGGAACCTTCATTCACTGTTAGGACGTCATTTGAAGAGCATGCTCACGAAACATGTCTGCAAGACTAACTGACACACCTGTGTTGTTTTTACCTGTGAGCCTGTTGGGCCTGTGAGCCCTTACATGTTTTTACGCTGTGCTGAATAAATAGTAACTTTTACCTATTTGAACTGATCGTCTCTGTGGTGCGCCCTATCACTGGATTACGTCATTTGAAGAGGATGCTCTGTGTCGGATGGATTGAAGATGGACCTGCTCTGCTCCGGATGGATGAAGATAGAAGATGCCGCCTGGATGAAGACTTCTGCCGCTTGGAGGACCTCTTCTGCCCGGATCGGATGAAGACTTCTGCCCCTCTGGAGGTCCACTTGTGCTCGACTGGGAGAAGATGGCTCAAGGTAGGGAGATCTTCAGGGGGGTAGTGTTAGGTTTTTTTAAGGGGGGATTGGGTGGGTTTTAGAGTAGGGTTGGGTGTGTGGGTGGTGGGTTGTAATGTTGGGGGGGTATTGTATTTTTTTTACAGGTGAAAGAGCTGATTACTTTGGGGCAATGCCCAGCAGAAGGCCCTTTTAAGGGCTATTTGTAATTTAGTATAGGGTAGGGAATTTTATTATTTTGGGGGGCTTTTTTATATTATTAGGGGGATTATATTAGGTGTAATTAGTTTAAAATTCATGTAAATTCTTTTTTTTCTGTAATTTAGTGTTTGTTTTTTCGTAATTTAGTTTATTTAATTTAATTGTAATTAATTGTAGGTAGTTTATGTAATTAATTTAATGATAGTGTAGTGTTAGGTGTAGTTGTAACTTAGGTTAGGTTTTATTTTACAGGTATATTTGTATTTTAACTAGCTAGTTATTAAATAGTTAATAACTATTTAATAACTATTGTACCTAGTTAAAATAAATACAAAGTTGCCTGTAAAATAAATATAAATCCTAAGATAGCTACAATGTAAGTATTTGTTATATTGTAGCTAGCTTAGGGTTTATTTTATAGGTAAGTATTTAGTTTTAAATAGGATTAATTCATTTAATTATAGTAATTTTATTTAGATTATTTAAAATTATATTTAAGTTAGGGGGGTGTTAGGGTTAGGTTTAGACTTAGGTTTAGGGGTTAATACCTTTAATATAGTAGCGGCGACGTTGGGGGTTGCAGATTAGGGGTTAATAAATGTAGGTAGGTGTCAGCGATGTTAGAGACGGCAGATTAGGGGTTAATAAAATGTAACTAGTGTTTGCGAGGCGGGAGTGCGGCGGTTTAGGGGTTAATATATTTAATAAAGTGGCGGCAATGTCCATTCGGCAGATTAGGGGTTAATATATTTAATAAAGTGTTTCCGATGTGGGGGGGGGAGGGGCTCGGTTTAGGGGTTAATAGGTAGTTTATGGGTGTTAGTGTACTTTTTATCACTTTAGTTAAGAGTTTTATGTTAAGGCGTTAGCCCATAAAACTCTTAACTACTGACTTTTAAATGCGGTAGGAGTCTGGACAGGAGAGGCTGTACCGCTCACTTCTTCCAAGACTCGTAATACCAGCGTTAGGCAAATCCCATTGAAAAGATAGGATACACAATTGACGTAAGCGGATTTGCGGTAAGCTCGAGTCGCTGAAGAAAAGTGAGCGGTACACCTGTACCTGCCAGACTCGTGATACCAGCGGGCGTTAAAAAGCAGCGTTGGGACCTCTCAACGCTGCTTTTTAAGGCTAACGCCAAACTCGTAATCTAGCCGTTAGTGTTCCCAAAGAAATTGGCACCACCCTGTTGTAACCTGGGTAAGCTTCTCTGCTGAGACCAATTAGGGTACAGTTATAAATAAGTATTTCATGATTCAGATAAAGCATACAATTTGCTTCCTTCACTAGGCATTCTTTGTTGAAAAGCATACCTAGGTAGGTGATTCGTGGCTGCACGTATATGCCTCTAGTCGTTGGCTCTTCAGATATGTTTATCTAGCTATATGTAGGGCATTGCTGCTCCTTCAACAAAGGATACCAAGAGAATGAAGCCAATCTAATAATATAAGTACATTCAAAAGTTGTTTAAAATTGTGTGTTCTGTCTGAATCATGAAAGAAAAATTTTGAGTTTCATGTCCCTTTAAAGGGACACTGAACCCAAATTTTTTCTATCGTGATTCAGATAGATCATGAAATTTTAAGCAACTTTCTAATGTACTCCTCTTATCAAATTTTCTTCATTCTCTTGGTATTTTTATTTGAAATGCAAGAATGTAAGTTTAGATGCCGGCCCATTTTTGGTGAACAACCTGGGTTGTTCTTGCTTATTGGTGGATAAATGCATCCACCAATAAAAAAGTGCTGTCCAGAGATCTGAACCAACAAAAGCTTAGATGCCTTCTTTTTCTAATAAAGATAGCAAGAGAACGAAGAAAAATTGATAATATAAGTAAATTAGTAAGTTGCTTAAAATGTCATGCTCTATCTGAATCACGAAAGAAAAAATTTGGGTTCAGTGTCCCTTTATAGCTACACTTATGCGCAAAAAAATTAAATGATATATTCCAAAGGATTATTTTGACAAATATTAGCATTTTGTAAGTGTTTACCATCCCTTTAATAAAATAAACTAATGTGCTTAGCACCAGGGGCGGAACTACCATTGGAGCAGTCCAGCCAGCCTATCCATAGGTATGTGCAGAATGTATACAATCCCAATGCAGGGGAGACTTTTATTAGTGCAGGTCCATCTATCTATACTCATTATAAAAAGCAGCATGTATATTATTACAAAAAAAACTTGCACCAGGGCCCTCTCTTTAGTAGATCTGCTACTGCTTAGCACCCCCATAAATAATATTGAGGGAGCTAATTTTGAGAAATGTGATTTCACCAGCTGATACAATTTAATGCAAACTGTGTACATAAATTCAAAATTCCTAACATTTTCAATTTGTTTTAACATAAATAATAACACGAGCTACAGACTGCTTTAAAATATTAAAAAATATGAACACTATAAATGCAAAAACCTGATTTTTTGTCAAATGACAAAATTAGTTTATAGCAAAGCTGAATATTTTTTTCCTGAAGTTGGGACGTGGTGTGGTACATCGTCTTCTATCTCTTAAAAGAAAGAATATAAAACAATGGAAGTGAATAGCGTAGCATTGATTTTTTTAAGCGAGCACTAAATCATTTTAGCAGTTTTAAGACAGCCAATTCTCACTATTTCATAAAAAAAAAATTGTTTCTGGGCTGGTAAAAGGGATTGAATGTTACAAATATCCCCAGAGGCAAAAGACTTTATAATAAGATCTTTCATATGATCAGCTTTTTATCTGCATTAACAATGCATATTTGGACTTTTGACACCATGATAGTGAGCAGTTGCAGATACAACTATAGCAGGTACTTTTATTCTGTACAATAGAATAAGACCACAGAAGAATGGTGATCACAAGTGGTGATTATAGATTAGAATAGGTTTCTGAAAATATACTCAAAATTCCTAATCGAGAGCTGCAAAATAAGGAATAGATGCTATTTTCCTTTGCAACGAACATTTAGACAATATGACATCACAACATTCTTGACTGACATCTCCAGTAGCCTATTAACACAGAAGCTGGCAACCTATCAGCATTGGGGGGCATGTACTTATAATGTCATAAGAGAGCTCACCTTGCAGCCACTCGTACCCCTCTGACGAAGCGTATGTGAAACGCGACCGCATCAGGGGATTCTTTGTATTTTAACTGCCCTCCAGTTGTTGTTAAAAAATATTAGATGCTAATGTTGAACTAGTTTAAAAAATGATTGTAATATAATTTTCGCTAGAGTTTGGTATACTCGTTGATAATCTCGTAGTATAACTAGGAGTGGTGACACCGTTAATGCTGTTCCTGTGTTGAGTAAAAACAACAGAACAAAGCTGATAATATACGCTGAGCTATAGATCAAAAGTATTTAAAGACACAGTACCCGTTGGTGTCATAAAAATATATCAGTATCCTCTATCTAGTACTATTATTTAATTAATACTAGTTTCTACACAAGCTACTATTTACCTCGTATATTTACACTGGAGGTGTGTTTTTAAGTGTGCGAGAAACAAGTAGTTCTTAAAACTTTTTGCTGCTCCTTTTAAATTAATAATTTAATTAAAAGTTACATTTTAATATTCCTTTATTCCGGTATTTACAGATAGTACATAAAAGCAAACCTTTTTTTGAGCATACCCATTCTTCCGTGGTCTCTGCTCTTATTCTATTGAATTTATTTATTGCTTAAAGTACTACTACTTATGATCAACAATAGATTTATCTGACAAGGTAGATAAGTAGAAATTCATTACATATATTAGTCTCCTTTTTTCTCAATACTTTAATTCTGTACCCTGCAACACTACAGGGAGTCCAGAATTATTAGGCAAATGAGTATTTTGACCACATCCTCCTCTTTATGCATGTTGTCTTACTCCAAGCTGTATAGGCTCGAAAGTCTACTACCAATTAAGCATATTAGGTGATGTGCATCTCTGTAATAAGAAGGGGTGTGGTCTAATGACATCAACACCCTATATCAGGTGTGCATAATTATTAGGCAACTTCCTTTCCTTTGGCAAAATGGGTCAAAAGAAGGACTTGACAGGCTCAGAAAAGTCAAAAATAGTGAGATATCTTGCAGATGGATGCAGCACTCTTAAAATTGCAAAGCTTCTGAAGCGTGATCATCGAACAATCAAGCGTTTCATTCAAAATAGTCAACAGGGTCGCAAGAAGCGTGTGGAAAAACCACGGCGCAAAATAACTGCCCATGAACTGAGAAAAGTCAAGCGTGCAGCTGCCAAGATGCCACTTGCCACCAGTTTGGCCATATTTCAGAGCTGCAACATCACTGGAGTGCCTAAAAGCCCAAGGTGTGCAATACTCAGAGACATGGCCAAGGTAAGAAAGGCTGAAAGACTACCACCACTGAACAAGACACACAAGCTGAAACGTCAAGACTTGGCCAATAAATATCTCAAGACTGATTTTTCTAAGGTTTTATGGACTGATGAAATGAGAGTGAGTCTTGATGGGCCAGATGGATGGGCCCGTGGCTGGATTGGTAAAGAAATTGACACTTTCAAAAAAGAATCTAAAGAACTAAAAATAAGATTAAAAAGCAGAGGATATCCGAACAGCATTCTCAAAAGGGCATATCATAAAGCAAAAGTGAAAAAGGAGCACAAGCAGCAGATTATGCACAAAGAATTTATTTACAGATAGTAAACATAGCGCATTGGCGCTCTGAGTGAAGAAAAACAAACAAACACGTTTGTCAAACAATATACAAAACCGTGAGAGGGGAGAAAAACCCCCGGGGTAAATACTGACAAAAACAATAAGACTAGCTTTTAGGAAAACAGGTATACGCGTTTCAGCTTACAGCCTTACTCATTACCTGGCTAAAACACAGTGAGGTGAACTTAAAAACAGTAGCTAGTCATCCCATTGGTGGATGGGAACACTCCCCCCAAATAATCCTCCAATGGGTGTTTAGTTACGTAGCTGAGGACACCTGGGGACGCACAGGGTTACACACTAAATACAGCATACTGTGAATACACATGGAACAAGATAGGAATAATTGTAAATACTACATAATTAATAAATGATAGAAGATAATAATAATAATAAGCGGTACCCGTGCATTATATACAGTTTAATCCCATAATTACAAAACAATTTCAGTGATCAAAGTAGAAGAAATGTGTTCAGTACAGCCGAGGGCAGAACAGATAGCTCCGGACCCAGCTGGACACACCTGTAGTGCTGGGACGCTGCTTCATAGTGGCTGAAATGAAAGCACAAATAATATAAGCACGGGATAACAGTCGTTTACAGCTAAAGACTAGCAACCAATATAAATATTATTATTACTGAGATATAATCAGTACGCACTGTATATACATACTGGACATTGAGCTATATCAACAGCAATAACAATAATAATAAAAATACTGCAGTTAACCCTTAGCAGAAATAAAGTTATTGCGGAGTCTACTAATACATAGGTACCATTAACATATATGTATTCCATGCCACACCGGACAATAGGTGGCTTCACTATTAGAGAGAGCCCCATTTACACTAGAGAAATAAGTCCATGGGGCAAACCGGAGTCCCAAGGACCTGATAGGTTATACTAGGAAGTCCTAAGTTAGTAGGCTTACTACGCTCCAAAGGTAACGTGGTAAAGAATATATATAGTTAATGTGTGCAGGGCGAACCGGGTGGGGGAGAGGGTCGGCCCTACCAAAAATTGATGAGGTCATATTCCGAATTTAGGCCCCCTGGAACTCTTGTCCTGAGTTTAAAAATCCAGAAGGCCTCCCGGATATACTGCCGAAACGGACTGTCGCTCAGGTTCCAGTAGTACACAGGTATGAAGTGTGGACTCTTGGCGTTTATATGTACTAGTTATCTAGGGTGTTTGCACTTTTAATTTTATACATGTGCAATCAGCGGTGGTATATGATTCTCACCGGTCCAGACTCGAGGTAGGGAAAACTCACAGGACCTGGTCACTTTCCACTATCAATACTCGATATTCTAACAATGCTTGTATTGCGTTTTGGGAGCTAGCTGATCAACACACTGCTCTCAGTTGATAGACATACGTTATCACTGTTACTCTCCACTTTAACTGACTTTCCCTTATTTGCTGTTATATCATAAAGCACTCCACCTGGACAGGAACGAGTTACTATTCCCTAAACAAAAACAAAATAAAGACACAAGAATTCGTTTTGTAGGCACATACAACACAGCCCACCAAGAAATAACTACGATACTGAATAAGCATGCCCACATTTTGCAAACTGATGGAGACCTAGCTAAAAATGTGGGAAATAAGATTGCCATCAGTTGGAAAAGGGCACCAACGATCAGAGACAAAGTCATGAGGAGTCACTTTGCAAAAAAACCTAGCATGAGAAAGGACAGATTAACAGGCACATATCCATGCGGCGCATGCAAATTCTGTATCTATATGAAAAACGTTAAAGAGATGTCCATCTTTCCAGATGGTATGAAAAAAATCAATGGCCTGTTTAACTGCAGAACACATAATGTAATATACTGCTTGGAATGCAGCTGTAACAAAAAATATGTCGGAATGCCCACTAGAGAACTCAGGAGAAGACAAGGTGAACATCTAGGAAACATAAAAAACGCTAAAAAAGATCTTGAGAAAGATAAAAAACTTACATCAGTTGCAAGACACTTTTTGGACTGTCATGACAGCAAACCAGAATTGAAATGTTGGGTCCTACAAAAACTGACTTTGGGCATCAGAGGAGGGAATATGGAGAATACCCTCTTAAAGGCCGAATCCAAATGGATCTTTTGGCTACAGAGCATGAGACCAAATGGGCTAAATGAAATGATACAATACAGTGCCTTTTTACAATAAACTTACACAAACTGATGGAATAGACAGAGTGTAACAACTTTGTGCTGAGATTATAGTTGGCAGACTAGTGATAAATATATACATAAATAAAAACAAAAGCATAAGTATTCATGAATTTAATCATGGCCATATATCTGTCTGGCCCATATCTGAAATGATATATTCAATATATGGTGAACTTCAAATTACCAATAGACATTCTGCAATATACACTGTCTATTGAGGCATTAAAACATGCAATGTATATAATTTGCACAGCTTTAAACATTATGTTTGATTATATTTAATCTTGGAAATATAACCACCAATTATGATAAGGAAATCTCCAAGATAACGAACATAAATATAATGTTCAGCCATGGCATTCATGCAAGAATACACATCACTGGTAGTGAGACTGTGCTATAATAGCACCATACATGAAACCATACTAAGACATAAATATCGGACTAAATTATTAAATTTTTATGTCTCATATAGTCCAAAGGCAAAAATGACATAACAATGTAAACATAGTGTGACATCGCTATGCATTGAATATCATAAATATGTATAAGTAAATCGCCACCAATGCTTTACATCTTATACACATGGTACAATGGAAATCTAGTTAAACGGTATGAAATAAGTGCTGCATAAATATAAAAGTGCAACAATACAAGGGTTCACTTTTTTCAGCAATTTCGTAATACACATTACCAGTGTCTAGAAACAACTGCTCAAGTTATCGCTATGAATAGATAGTATACATAGATATAGAATAGATAGCACACTTCAGAAATAACGCATGACCTTTTAATGCATATGACAGAATTGTTTGGAACACAATAAACAAATATCATTTAAAGATCGATGAACATATGCTCAAATATCTGCTTTGTAACAATTAGTACACACATGTGGTAATAGTAACTATCGTTGATCACCCAACATACACGAGAGACTAGTTGTAAACATAAATGTAAACACTATATGAGCAATCTATTGGATAAACGTCAGCAAACACACCCCTGAATCCGATAGGTTACAGCTGACGATGACGCTACCGTGTCAACATAACAACGTAAGATGATAGGAATTAGCCGATAGGCTGTTAGAATTTGCAAAAAAAGTAATCAGCCACATGATTGGCTGATGGTCCTTTAAAAGTAGTGTGTGGCGGTCGGACCGGACGCCTCTGAAAAAGCAGTTGCGAAACGCGCGTCAGGCGTTTGCACTGCTCCTCTCATACAGTCCGTTGAAATTAGATTAATTGTTGGCCTCTTTTAGGCACCTTTAGCTTAAACTTTCCATAATTAAAAACTTAGTCTGACTTAGTCTGACTTAGCGAATATAGGCTTTAATGGTATCGAAATATGCTTTAATTGTTGGAGCAATATGCTCAAGTACAAGCCGTCGCTATAGACAGACGATTTTCTGAGTACAATTATTTTCTGACAAAAATCTTTATAGTTAATATTACCAGTGCCTGCTTACTGTAGCAATAGTATAACCCTAGTTTAATTGAAATAGGCCATCAAAAGCCGTACAATATAATGTTTACTTTTTAATGGGTTATCACGCTATATGAGCCTGCACAGTGTTATGAGATTCTGGACTATCTCAGAATCCTACGCTCACCTGGAGTATTTGTATTTACCATATTAAAGCAATGCAAACAGCACAAATCTAATGCATGATTAACTGGGGAAATCAATATTAAACGATATACGCCAGACATCGCTAAACTGTCAAATTTGGCAGCAAAAATTGTTCAGACTACTGAACTGATGTTAATAGCATAAACATCCTGACGTATAGTTGTCTCTATACATATCAGAATATAATCAATCTGTGTGCCATCATTAATAAAGACCTTTTTACAATGTGGTAAACACTCAAACGTCCACACAACCCCACTAGAAGTCGGAGAATTTATTTTGTATGATAATATTTGCAACAGGCCAAGTTAAATGCAAAACACTTACATGGCACATCACCACAAATATAACTGATGGAAATGGTACTCATACTTTCAAGTATTAACATATAGCTAAAGATATTGTATTTACTTTATTTTCAATAGGACAGTGTGATACAAACTGATCACTGTATCACATTTGAGAGGAGCCTTTTGTGTACCGAGTACCACTCGGACACAATTTTAAGATTGTTTGTCTGTTCTTATATTCACCAGTGGAATTTTCCACTCTCTTTTTTAAATGGTTATTGATATAAAAGTTAAGTTTTAATAAACAAACGACACACCACACAATCAATATAGCATTGGTTTTTGCCCCGCCAAGTGTGCCCTATATGCCTCACTTTCTCTATCCCTCTTCTCAGTAATAATTGGATTGGTAAAGGGCAGAGAGCTCCAGTCCGACTCAGACGCCAGCAAGGTGGAGGTGGAGTACTGGTTTGGGCTGGTATCATCAAAGATGAGCTTGTGGGGCCTTTTCGGGTTGAGGATGGAGTCAAGCTCAACTCCCAGTCCTACTGCCAGTTTCTGGAAGACACCTTCTTCAAGCAGTGGTACAGGAAGAAGTCTGCATCCTTCAAGAAAAACATGATTTTCATGCAGGACAATGCTCCATCACACACGTCCAAGTACTCCACAGCGTGGCTGGCAAGAAAGGGTATAAAAGAAGAAAATCTAATGACATGGCCTCCTTGTTCACCTGATCTGAACCCCATTGAAAACCTGTGGTCCATCATCAAATGTGAGATTTACAAGGAGGGAAAACAGTACACCTCTCTGAACAGTGTCTGGGAGGCTGTGGTTGCTGCTGCATGCAATGTTGATGGTGAACAGATCAAAACACTGACAGAATCCATGGATGGCAGGCTTTTGAGTGTCCTTGCAAAGAAAGGTGGCTATATTGGTCACTGATTTGTTTTTGTTTTGTTTTTGAATGTCAGAAATGTATATTTGTGAATGTTGAGATGTTATATTGGTTTCACTGGTAAAAATAAATAATTGAAATGGGTATATATTTGTTTTTTGTTAAGTTGCCTAATAATTATGCACAGTAATAGTCACCTGCACACACAGATATCCCCCTAAAATAGCTATAACTAAAAACAAACTAAAAACTACTTCCAAAACTATTCAGCTTTGATATTTATGAGTTTTTTGGGTTCATTGAGAACATGGTTGTTGTTCAATAATAAAATTAATCCTCAAAAATACAACTTGCCTAATAATTCTGCACTCCCTGTATCGTTCATTACTGCTACATGCACAAGGGAGGAACTCTATGAATGAATGTTTGCAAGTGCAGAACAAAGTTTTGGGGTTTTTCTACTGCGTGCTTAATGGAACAATTAGTTATTTTTTTAATTTATACATTAGAAATTATTCACTGGCATGTAATGGATCTGCATACAAACTACGGCCTAGATTTAGAGTTCGGCGGTAGCCGTCAAAACCAGCGTTAGAGGCTCCTAACGCTGGTTTTGGGCGCCCGCTGGTATTTGGAGTCAGTGATTAAAGGGTCTAACGCTCACTTTTCAGCCGTGACTTTTCCATACCGCAGATCCCCCTACGCCATTTGCGTAGCCTATCTTTTCAATGGGATCTTTCTAACGCTGGTATTTAGAGTCGTTTCTGCAGTGAGCGTTAGAGCTCTAACGACAAGATTCCAGCCGCCTGAAAATAGCAGGAGTTAAGAGCTTTCTGGCTAACGCCGGTTTATAAAGCTCTTAACTACTGTACCCTAAAGTACACTAACACCCATAAACTACCTATGTACCCCTAAACCGAGGTCCCCCCACACCGCCGCCACTCGATTAAAATTTTTAACCCCTAATCTGCCGACCGCCACCTACGTTATACTTATGTACCCCTAATCTGCTGCCCCTAACCCCGCCGACCCCTATATTATATTTCTTAACCCCTAACTTGCTCCCCACAACGTCGCCGCAAGCTACTTAAAATAATTAACCCCTAATCTTCCGACCGCAAATCGCCGCCACCTACGTTATCCCTATGTACCCCTAATCTGCTGCCCCTAACACCGCCGACCCCTATATTATATTTATTAACCCCTAATCTGCCCCCCTCAACGTCGCCGACACCTGCCTACACTTATTAACTCCTAATCTGCCGAGCGGACCTGAGCGCTACTATAATAAAGTTATTAGCCCCTAATCCGCCTCACTAACCCTATCATAAATAGTATTAACCCCTAATCTGCCCTCCCTAACATCGCCGACACCTACCTTCAATTATTAACCCCTAATCTGCCGACCGGAGCTCACCGCTATTCTAATAAATGGATTAACCCCTAAAGCTAAGTCTAACCCTAACACTAACACCCCCCTAAGTTAAATATAATTTTTATCTAACGAAATAAATTAACTCTTATTAAATAACTTATTACTATTTAAAGCTAAATACTTACCTGTAAAATAAATCCTAATATAGCTACAAAATAAATTATAATTATATTATAGCTATTTTAGGATTAATATTTATTTTACAGGCAACTTTGTATTTATTTTAACCAGGTACAATAGCTATTAAATAGTTAAGAACTATTTAATAGTTACCTAGTTAAAATAATTACAAATTTACCTGTAAAATAAATCCTAACCTAAGATATAATTAAACCTAACACTACCCTATCAATAAAATAATTAAATAAACTACCTACAATTACCTACAATTAACCTAACACTACACTATCAATAAATTAATTAAACACAATTGCTACAAATAAATACAATTAAATAAACTATCTAAAGTACAAAAAATAAAAAAGAACTAAGTTACAGAAAATAAAAAAATATTTACAAACATAAGAAAAATATTACAACAATTTTAAACTAATTACACCTACTCTAAGCCCCCTAATAAAATAACAAAGCCCCCCAAAATAAAAAATTCCCTACCCTATTCTAAATTAATAAAGTTCAAAGCTCTTTTACCTTACCAGCCCTGAACAGGGCCCTTTGCGGGGCATGCCCCAAGAATTTCAGCTCTTTTGCCTGTAAAAAAAAACATACAATACCCCCCCCCCCCCAACATTACAACCCACCACCCACATACCCCTAATCTAACCCAAACCCCCCTTACATAAACCTAACACTAAGCCCCTGAAGATCTTCCTACCTTGTCTTCACCATCCAGGTATCACCGATCCGTCCTGGCTCCAAGATCTTCATCCAACCCAAGCGGGGGTTGGCGATCCATAATCCGGTGCTCCAAAGTCTTCCTCCTATCCGGCAAGAAGAGGACATCCGGACCGGCAAACATCTTCTCCAAGCGGCATCTTCGATCTTCTTCCATCCGGTGCGGAGAGGGTCCATCTTGAAGCAGGCGACGCGGATCCATCCTCTTCTTCCGATGTCTCCCGACTAATGACGGTTCCTTTAAGGGACGTCATCCAAGATGGCGTCCCTCGAATTCCGATTGGCTGATAGGATTCTATCAGCCAATCGGAATTAAGGTAGGAATTTTCTGATTGGCTGATGGAATCAGCCAATCAGAATCTAGTTCAATCCGATTGGCCGATCCAATCAGCCAATCAGATTGAGATCGCATTCTATTGGCTGATCGGAACAGCCAATAGAATGCGAGCTCAATCTGATTGGCTGATTGGATCAGCCAATCGGATTGAACTTGATTCTGATTGGCTGATTCCATCAGCCAATCAGAAAATTCCTACCTTAATTCCGATTGGCTGATAGAATCCTATCAGCCAATCGGAATTCGAAGGACGCCATCTTGGATGACGTCCCTTAAAGGAACCGTCATTAGTCGGGAGACATCGGAAGAAGAGGATGGATCCGCGTCGCCTGCTTCAAGATGGACCCTCTCCGCACCGGATGGAAGAAGATCGAAGATGCCGCTTGGAGAAGATGTTTGCCGGTCCGGATGTCCTCTTCTTGCCGGATAGGAGGAAGACTTTGGAGCACCGGATTATGGATCGCCAACCCCCGCTTGGGTTGGATGAAGATCTTGGAGCCAGGACGGATCGGTGATACCTGGATGGTGAAGACAAGGTAGGAAGATCTTCAGGGGCTTAGTGTTAGGTTTATGTAAGGGGGGTTTGGGTTAGATTAGGGGTATGTGGGTGGTGGGTTGTAATGTTGGGGGGGGGGTATTGTATGTTTTTTTTTACAGGCAAAAGAGCTGAAATTCTTGGGGCATGCCCCGCAAAGGGCCCTGTTCAGGGCTGGTAAGGTAAAAGAGCTTGTAACTTTTTTTAATTTAGAATAGGGTAGGGAATTTTTTATTTTGGGGGGCTTTGTTATTTTATTAGGGGGCTTAGAGTAGGTGTAATTAGTTTAAAATTGTTGTAATATTTTTCTTATGTTTGTAAATATTTTTTTATTTTCTGTAACTTAGTTCTTTTTTATTTTTTGTACTTTAGCTAGTTTATTTAATTGTATTTATTTGTAGCAATTGTGTTTAATTAATTTATTGATAGTGTAGTGTTAGGTTAATTG
Organism: Bombina bombina; assembly: GCF_027579735.1. Classification (NCBI taxonomy): domain Eukaryota; kingdom Metazoa; phylum Chordata; class Amphibia; order Anura; family Bombinatoridae; genus Bombina; species Bombina bombina. The sequence goes on from NC_069500.1 coordinate 1,403,624,869, forward strand.
TAGGTAATTGTAGGTAGTTTATTTAATTAATTTATTGATAGTGTAGTGTTAGGTTTAATTATAACTTAGGTTAGGATTTATTTTACAGGTAAATTTGTTATTATTTTAACTAGGTAACTATTAAATAGTTCTTAACTATTTAATAGCTATTGTACCTGGTTAAAATAATTACAAAGTTGCCTGTAAAATAAATATTAATCCTAAAATAGCTATAATATAATTATAATTTATATTGTAGCTATATTAGGATTTATTTTACAGGTAAGTATTTAGCTTTAAATAGGAATAAGTTATTTAATAAGAGTTAATTTATTTCGTTAGATAAAAATTATATTTAACTTAGGAGGGTGTTAGTGTTAGGGTTAGACTTAGCTTTAGGGGTTAATCCATTTATTAGAATAGCGGTGAGCTCCGATCGGAAGTTTAGGGGTTAATAATTGAAGGTAGGTGTCGGCGATGTTAGGGAGGGCAGATTAGGGGTTAATACTATTTATGATAGGGTTAGTGAGGCGGATTAGGGGTTAATAACTTTATTATAGTAGTGCTCAGGTCCGCTCGGCAGATTAGGGGTTAATAAGTGTAGGTAGGTGTCGGCGACGTTGTGGGGGGCAGATTAGGGGTTAATAAATATAACATAGGGGTCGGCGATGTTAGGGCAGCAGATTAGGGGTACATAGGGATAACGTAGGTGGCGGCGTTTTACGGAGCGGCAGATTAGGGGTTAAAAGTGTAATGCAGGGGTCAGCGATAGCGGGGGCGGCAGATTAGGGGTTAATAAGTGTAAGGTTAGGGGTGTTTAGACTCGGGGTACATGTTAGAGTGTTAGGTGCAGACGTAGGAAGTGTTTCCCCATAGGAAACAATGGGGCTGCGTTAGGAGCTGAACGCTGCTTTTTTGCAGGTGTTAGGTTTTTTTTCAGCTCAAACAGCCCCATTGTTTCCTATGGGAGAATCGTGCACGAGCACGTTTTTGAGGCCGGCCGCGTCCGTAAGCAGCTCTGGTATCGAGAGTTGCATTTGCGGTAAAAATGCTCTACGCTCCTTTTTTGGAGCCTAACGCAGCATTTGTTTGAACTCTCGATACCAGAGTTAAATTTATGGTGCGGCCAGAAAAAAACCCGCGGAGCGTTAACAGCCCTTTTACCGCCGAACTCTAAATCTAGGCCTTAATGTTTTAAAGGCATTTAAAACCATTTTGTTAGATAAATATGTTTGTCTTCCATTATCTGGACACGCCCAAAGAAAATCCTTGTGAATGTTGTTTTTCTTATTTCTTTTGCTGAGGCCAATTAGAGAGAAATAAATAAACTGCACATATCAACCAATCACTGTTCAGCATCTAGGAGTGTCATGGTTCTGTATTCCATAGTTGCACTGAAGCCTTTCTTGGGGGTGGAAACATTACAATTTGCAGAGCTAAATGACAGGAAAAGAAGGCAGCATAAATAATGAATTTGCATAGCAAAGTGTTTAAATATGTTTCATTAAACATTTTAGACAAGATTACAAGTGGCGTGTTAAAGTTAGCGTGGGTTGTGATAAGCAATATTAGAGTTTGTAAAGTAAACACATTTGCTTGAGTGTAAATGAAATTAACGTGCATCAGGTTTGAGCAAGTGGAGAGAATGAGGTCCATTTAACAATTGTCAAGCTGACATTATTTGCTGAAGCGAATCATGTCTGCTCGAAATCACTGCAGGTGGAGAGCAAGCACTGTCCGCATTTAACATTGCACAAGCATTTCAATGCCCCCCCACCCCCACCCCGCTCACTCGCAGTCAATCGGCCACTAGCAGGGGCTGTCAATCATCCCTTTTAGGTTGCGGATAGGTTAAAAATTTTTTTTTAATAAGGTTTAAAAGGTATATGGTATATATGAGAAGGTATTTGACTGAAAAGGGCTATGATGTACATATACATCTATAAATATGTGTATGGATATATATATATATATATATATATATATATAAAAATATATATATATACTAATTATATCAGCACCACCTAACATATAACAGTAATCATTTGAAAGCAGTACTCTTAAATACAAGAGATACATTGTTCTTAGTGCACGGTAGTGGTATAATTATAATTAAAAAAAAGAAAAAAAAAACTATTTTCTAGCACCAGATTATTTACTGCATATAAACAACTTGTACAAGATTTAAAAGCAGCATATGAAAAGTCAGTCTTTCAAGACATAAATCAAATGTCCAACCAAAAAGTTAGTTCACAGTTCATGTCAGTAGAATTGATCCCATCATACGATTATTAATTTGAAAAAGATTGTTGCAAAGTTCCATCCACGGCCTCCATTACATATAGAGCATCGCCCGCAAAAGCCGGCGATGCCAGATTTTACACGATTTTGGTATTACATATACGGCGTAGCATACAAGTTACGCCCGTATATTTCACCCATCGCTCGCAATTTTTACTCCCATAGGCTAACATGGGACCGCGTCGTAAATCGGTATCCAATATCCAGCGCAAGGCCTTACGTGGCGAAAATCTTACTCCATTTTTACCTCGCCATAAAAGGCAGCCGTAGCAGGCCTTGCGCTGAGTATGGGAGCACCGTAACTCCCGAAAATGCCTGTAACAATAAACTAACACCTAACGAATGCGCAATGTCTATCTACCTGTCAACCGCAATCCCCCACCGCAATAACTAATAAAGTCTATTAACCCCTAAACCGCCATAGCCCACATAGCCCATTAAATGTATTAACTGTATTAAACCCTAATCTGCCACCGCCGCAGCCAATGTCACCGCCACTATAATAAAGTTATTAACCCCTAAACCTAAGTCTAACCCTAACACCCCCTAACTTAAATATTATTTAATTAAATCTAAATAATATTACTATTATTAACTAAATTATTCCTATTTAAAACTAAATACTTACCTATAAAATAAACCCTAAGATAGCTACAATATAATTAATAATTACATTGTAGCTATTTTAGGATTTATTTTTATTTTACAGGCAAGTTTGTATTCATTTTAACTAGGTACAATAGCTATTAAATAGTTAATAACTATTTAATAGCTACCTAGTTAAAATAACTACAAATTTACCTGTAAAATAAATCCTAACCTAAGTTACAATTACACCTAACACTACACTATCATTAAATAAATTAAATTAATTAACTACAATTACCTAAAATTAAATACAATTAAATAAAATAAACTATAGTACAAAAAAAACACAATTACAGAAAATAAAAAAAATTACAAGAAGTTTAAACTAATTACACCTAATCTAAGCCCCCTAATAAAATAAAAAAGCTCCCCAAAATAATAAAATTCCCTACCCTATACTAAATTACAAATAGCCCTTAAAAGGGCTTTTTGCGGGGCATTGCCCCAAAGTAATCAGCTCTTTTACCTGTAAAAAAGAAATACAACCCCCCAACATTAAAACCCACCACCCACCCAATCCCCCCTTAAAAAAACCTAACACTAACCCCTTGAAGACCACCCTACCTTGAGCCGTCTTCACCCAGCCGGGCAGAAGTCTTCATCCGATCCGGGCAGAAGAGGTTCTCCACCCGTGCAGAAGTCTTCATCCAAGCGGCATCTTCTATCTTCTTCCATAGGAGCGGCTCCCTCTTAAAGACATCCGACGCGGAGTATCCTTCCTGGCCGACGACTAACCGACGAATGAAGATTCCTTTAAATGACGTCATCCAAGATGGTGTCCCTTCAATTCCGATTGGCTGATAAAATTCTATCAGCCAATCGGAATTTAGGTAGGAAAAATCCTATTGGCTGATGCAATCAGCCAATCGGATTGAAGTTCAATCCGATTGGCTGATCCAATCAGCCAATAGGATTGACCTCGCATTCTATTGGCTGTTCCAATCAGCCAATAGAATGCAAGCTCAATCCTATTGGCTAATTGCATCAGCCAATAGGATTTTTCCTACCTTAATTACGATTGGCTGATAGAATTCTATCAGCCAATCAGAATTGTAGGGACGCCATCTTGGATGACGTCATTTAATGGAAACTTCATTCGTTGGTTAGTTGTCGGCCAGGAAGGATGCTCCGCGTCAGATGTCTTCAAGATGGAGCCGCTCCTCGTCGGATGGAAGAAGATAGAAGATGGCGCTTGGGTGAAGACTTCTGCCCGGCCTCTTCTGCCCGGATCGGATGAAGACTTCTGCCCGGCTGGAGGACCTCTTCTGCCCAGATCGGATGAAGACTTCTGCCCGGCTGGGTAAAGACAGCTCAAGGTAGGGTGGTCTAAAAGGGGTTAGTGTTAGGTTTTTTAAGGGGGGATTGGGTGGGTTTTAGAGTAAGGTTGGGTGTGAGGGTGGTGGGTTTTAATATTGGGGGGGTGTATTTCTTTTTTTACAGGTAAAAGAGCTGATTACTTTGGGGCAATGCCCCACAAAAAGCCCTTTTTAGGGCTGTTTGTAATTTAGTATAGGGTAGGGAATTTTATTATTTTGGGGGGCTTTTTTATTTTATTAGGGGGCTTAGATTAGGTGTAATTAGTTTAAACTTCTTGTAATTTTTTTTATTTTCTGTAATTTAGTGTTTTGTTTTTTTGTACTATAGTTTATTTTATTTTATTTTATTTAATTTTAGGTAATTGTAGTTAATTAATTAATTTAATTTATTTAATGATAGTGTAGTGTTAGATGTAATTGTAACTTAGGTTAGGATTTATTTTACAGGTAAATTTGTAGTTATTTTAACTAGGTAGCTATTAAATAGTTATTAACTATATAATAGCTATTGTACCTAGTTAAAATAAATACAAACTTGCCTGTAAAATAAAAATAAATCCTAAAATAGCTACAATGTAATTATTAATTATATTGTAGCTATCTTAGGGTTTATTTTATAGGTATTTAGTTTTAAATAGGAATAATTTAGTTAATAATAGTAATATTATTTAGATTTATTTAAATAATATTTAAGTTAGGGGGTGTTAGGGTTAGGGTTAGACTTTGGTTTAGGGGTTAATAACTTTATTATAGTGGCGACGACGTTGGCGGCGGCAGATTAGGGGTTAATACATTTAATAGGCTATGTGGGCTATGGCGGTTTAGGGGTTAATACTTGAATAGGTTAATTGCGTTGTGGGCTATGGCGGTTTAGGGGTTAATAATTTAGTTATTACTTGCGGTGTGGGTTTGATGGCGGATATAGGGGTTAATAGTTTAAATAGGCATATTGCGTTGTGGGGGGTTGTCGGTCTAGGGCTTAATACATTTAATATTAGTAATGAGAGGGGGGATTGCGGATATAGGGGTTTTACGTGTCAGGCTTTTTTTTGGGAGGCGTGTTAGACTTTTACGGGAGATTTGTTATTTTCTTTACTTTTCTTTGGCGCCGGCAGTTTCTAAAGTGCCATAAGTCACTAGCGACTCCAGAAATTTGTATTTACGCTTATTTCTGGACATCGCTAGTTTATCCGACTTACGCCACTTAGGAAATGCCGGCGCCATATATGTAATACCCCGATGTGCAAGGTGAAATTACGGGCGGCGCAGGTTTCCATGCTTGCGACGAAACCTGCGCCGTATATTTGATTGCGCCCCACATTATAACACATAAATCAACAATTAGAATTTCCTTGATCTTGAAGTCATCTGTTGGTTTCAACACGAACCTTTTGCTACGATTGACTTTTATGTGTGTATCATATTCAATATCTTGTAATCCACACCTTTTGTGAGCCTCACGGTGCTGCTATTTTCATCAGCCCATGACTTGTACTCACATCGCCACTCAGGTTTGAACGGTATTCAGTCAGCCTGCAGTTTAGCTTCCCGGGGTGCCTGCTAGACCATAGAGCAATACCAGGAAATCAAGCATCAGTTGTTGTAACAAAGGCACATAGAGGCCAAATTATCAAATGTCTGTCGGACCTGATCCAACAGTGCGGATCAGGTCCAACAGACATCACTGAATGCGGAGAGCAATACGCTCTCCGTATTCAGCATTGCACCAGCAGCTCTTGTAAGCTGCTGGTGCAACGCCGCCCTCTGCAAACTCGTGGCCGCCAGCAGGGAGGTCTCAATCAACCCGATCGCAGTCGATCTGGTTGAATTGTGGCGATTCCTCTCCGCCTCATCAGAGCAGGCGGACAGGGTTATGGAGCAGCGGTCTTTAGACTCGCCAGAAACACGGGTCCTCAAGCTCCGTACGGAGCTTGTTAAATGGGCCTCACAGTGTCAAAACACGCCTTCAGAGGAGATCTGCTACTTGCCAAAAGTTGCGAAATACACCACTGACAACAAACAGCTACGTGCGTTTAACCTTCATGCACAAGGCTTCACCCGGCTGAATCTGATTGGAGGTTCCCCTCGTTTCCTTTTTAAAGTTTTGTTGAGACTTCAGCTTTTGTTTTACCTTAGGTGAAATAGTATTTATCCAAACTATTTACATCGGTTTTCTGCATGATTTTGAATTTCTACATTGTTTCAATCTACAACTATTTATTTATTTACAATTAAAAAAATAAATTTTTGACAGCTTAATTCAGCAATATTGTGAAAAATTAACTTAGAGCAAAATATTTTTTTTTTTTTCTCTTTTGCTTTTTAATGTGGGTATATCAAGATTTTGCAATGATGATGGGGCCTATCTATCAAAGTGTCAACCGCAAATACGCCGGAATTCCGCATCGTAATTGTTGCGAGATTGATCCGACCTAGTTATCAAAGCCTCAAGATGGGCAAATGTTGAAATTTGTGACATATGATCCTGCGATCTCAATCCTACGCAGATCGATGCTTACGTCATTACAGATGTTCCGAATACACATTCGGCTCTATTTGACACTTTTTCCAATTTATCAAATAGTTATAGGTACGCTTGCAGCTATTCGGACACATCGTACCTGGTTTTCAATCCACCACCCTTGAGGCCACGGATGCCATAGAAAATCAATTTTAGTCTGAAAGCACCGAAAGCTTATGTTCTATGCTGCAAGACAATTAAATATATCCCATTGATTTCTATGGTAGAAAACAAGTTACGTTTACACCTAACACCCTTCCCTGAGTCTAAACACCCCTAATCTGCCATCCCCGACACCGCCACAACCTAAATAAAATGAATTAACCCCTATTCTGCCACTCCCCGACACCGCCGCCACTAAATAAACTTATTGACCCCTAAACGTCTGGCCTCCCACATCACCACTACTAACTAAACCTATTAACCCCTATACCATCAGCCCCCCCATATCGCCAAAATGTAGTCAACTGATTTCCACAGCACCAAAAAAGATAGGAAAATTGTTGAACAAACTTAGCTTTTATTGATCCATTTCAGCTTATACAAAGCACTTGGCACACAGCAGCAAAAAGCGACGTTTCGGGCTGTTAACCCTTACTCATGCATATCACTAAAAACTAAATTAAGCTATTAACCCCTAAACCTAACAACCCCTTAACTTAAAATTAAAATTACACGATCCCCAGACCCTAATCTAAAAATAAAACCCACCCAAAAAAAGCTTAAAAAACCCCCAAATAAAAGCCCTAACTCATCATCCATGTGGTAAGAAGTCTTCATCCAGACGGCCTCTTCTATCTTCACCCAGCCGGCGCGAAGCAGGTCCATCCTGAAGACATCTGACGCGGAGCTCCTCTTCTTACGGTCACCGCCGTAAACTGAAGCTTCAATGCAAGGGAGACGATTCAAGATGGCATCCCTTGCATTCCTATTGGCTGATTTGAGTGTTAAATTCAAATCAGCCAATAGGATGCAAGCTTCTGAAATCCAATTGGCTGTTCAAATCAGCCAATAGGATGAGAGCTACAGAAATTCTATTGGCTGATTTGAAGAGATAGAAGAGGCCGTCTGGATGAAGACTTCGCCGGCTGGATGAAGATAGAAGAGGCCGTCTGGATGAAGACTTCTTGCCGCATGGATGATGACTTTGCCAGCTGGATGGATCCTTCAATCGGGACTTCAAGAACTGTAAGTGGATCGTCGGGGGTGTTATTTTTTTTTAAGGGTTTTTTGGGTGGGTTTTATTTTTAGATTAGGGTCTGGGCAATGTAAAAGAGCTAAATGCCCTTTTAAGGGCAATGGGTAGCTTAGGTTTTTTTTAGTGTTAGGGTTTTTATTTGGGGGGGTTGGTTGGGTGGTGGGTTTTACTGTTTGGTGGGGTGTTTGTATTTTGTTTTACATGTAAAAGAGCTGATATCTTTGGGCCAATGCCCCACAAAAGGCCCTTTTAAGGGCCATTGGTAGTTTAATGTAGGCTAGGGGGTTTTTTATTTTGGGGGGGCTTTTTTATTTTTATAGAGCTATTAGATTAGGTGTAATTTTTTTTGTTGATAATTTTGTTTGTTATTTTTCGTAATTTTTCGTTTGTTTTTGTAACAGTGTTTTGTTTGTTTTTTTGTAATTTAGTACTTTTAATAATGTTTAATTGTATATTTAAATAATTTTAGTAGGGTTAGGTTTATTTAATATGTAATTTAGTTTATTTAATTGGTAGTTTAATTTAATTTTAGTATACTAGTTAGGGTAGGTTAATTAATAGTTTAAAATTAGTTTATTTTAATTCTACAGGTAAGTTTTAATTTATATTAAGATAGGGATCTTGTAATTTTAATTTTAAGTTAAGGAGTTAATAGGTTTAGGGGTTAATAGCTTAATTTAGTTTTTGGCGATGTGGGGGGCTGATGGTTTAGGGGTTAATAGGTTTAGTTAGTGGTGGTGATGTGGGAGGCTAGAGATTAATACGTTTATTTAGGTTGCTGCGGTGTCGGGGAGCAGTGGGATAGGGGTTAATAACTTTATTTAGGTTGCGGCGGTGGCGGGATAGGGGTTAAACATTTTAGTATAGTGGCGGCGTTTAGTGAAATGGTATAAATAAATAAAGTTGGGAAAAACACGAATAGCAGCGTCATCGATGACTGTTAGTCAATAACAGTCCGATGCTCATCGGCCTGTACTTGGTGTGCATGTTTTTGACAGCTTTATTTATAAATATGGAGATCGTATAGAGATCCACGGTCGCAATGTTTGGCGATGATAGGTGAGCATATTGACACCTGCGAATGCAATATAGTTGACGCTTTGATACATATCTCCCAATATTTTTAGTTGATATATAGAACCAAACCTGTTTGTTTCAACATCATTTTATTTCTAATACAAATGAATTTTTAGAAACTTCACTTCTTTACAGTACATTCTTTAATCTCCTAGGAATGAGGCAAAATTGACCTCCTCATTTAATCCTAGCGGTTTCAGGCTTCTAATGTAATATATCCTTTCACATTCTTTTCGCAATAATATCTAATCTAGATTTCCCCCTCTGTTCTAAAAATGTATTTGTTCAAGACCTCTAAATCTGAGTACATTTTTGTTACTAGCATGATAATTGAAAAAATGTCTAGCTACACCGCTGGTTTTGATGCATTTCTTTTTAATATCTCTTTTGTGTTCCTTAATCCTTTCCCTCAATTCTCTGTAGGTTTTGCCTGTGTAGTACATGAGACAGTCACAGAAAACCATGTATACTATCCCTTCACTTCTACAGTTTATATGTCGCTTTATCCTGTGATATTTTCCAAACTTATCTACAAAGCCCTTACCTACTATCATATCTTTGCAGACAGAGCAATGTGTTTTTGTTTATCCAACCAATTACTCTCATTTGAGGCTATTAGGTGACTATGTACTAGTGTATCCTTGAGGTTGGGGGCTCTTTTTGGAGTCATCAAGGGGGTTTCCCCAACAAACATTGATATAGCAGGGTCTGCCAGTAATACATGCCAGTGTTTCTTTAAGATGGCTCGACTGTCTTGCCATCTATTATTATTGGTACTTATGAATCTTGCATGACTATTTTCTGTTCCCATTGAATCATCTACCATTTTATACAATAATTCATCCCTATTTTTCTTTTTGGATTTATCAAAAGCTTTTTTCAAAGTTTGTTGGGAATAGCCCTTTTCTTTAAAGCGCAATTTTAAGCTGTTAGATTCCTCATTGAACTGTTCATAATCAGTACAATTCCTTCTATGCCGGAGGTATTGTCCATACGGTATATTAGAAATTAAGTTCCTTGGATGGTTACTGTCAAACAATAATAAGGCTTTAACAGCCATTTCTTTCCTGTGTGTGTCTGTTTTTAGTTCATTATTTACATTCATAATGCGCAAATCTAAAAACGCAATCTCAGTAGAACTGTGGGTATATGTGAATTTTAGGTTCCAATCATTCTGGTTTAATTCCATATTGAATTCAATAAGATTTGATTCAGTGTCCTCCCATAAGAGGAACACGTTGTCTACAAATATTACCCACAGTGCTATTGAGGTTTAAAATTTACAGTTTAGAATACAGTCTTGTTCCCACTTGCCTAGATACAGGCAAGCATACGTAGGGGCACGTCCCCATCACGGTACCTAAGATTTGTTCATAACACTTATTCTTAAATAAGAAATAATTATGTTAATGATAAAGGACAAGAGTTTCATGACAAGAATTGTATGGTTTTCATAATCTGGGCCTCTTTGGTCCAAGTAGAATTTACATGCCTCTATTCTTTTTTGATGGGGGATGCTAGAATAGAGCGATTCAAAATCAATCACCAACAGGAGTGTATTGGGATTTGTTGATGTTCCGTCTAGTTTTTAAGGACATCAATCATGTCCTTAATGTTTGACAGTAGATTAAAGAGATAGTCAAGTCCCAAAAAACTTTCATGATTTAAATAGGGAATATAATTTTAAACAACTTTCCAATTTACTTTTATCACCAATTGTGCTTTGTTCTCTTCGTATTCTTAGTTGAAAGATAATTCTAGGAGGTTCATATGCTAATTTCTTAGACATTGAAGAGTGCCTCTAATCTGAATGCATTTTGACCACTAGAGGGCTTTGTGTTTCATATAGATAACATTGAGCTCATGCACGTGAAGTTACCCTGGAGTGAGCACTGATTGGCTAAAATGCATGTCTGTCAAAAGAAAATAAATAAGGGGGCAGTTTGCAGAGGCTTAGATACAAGGTAATCACAGAGGTAAAAAGTGTATTTCTATAACAGTGTTGGTTATGCAAAACTGGGAAATGGGTAATAAAGGGATTATCTTTCTTTTTAAACAACACAAATTCTGGTGTTGACTGTCCCTTTAAGCAAATTTGGACGGAGGCAGAAGTCCACATATTGTGATATTTTCTCAGTTAAGGTAGCCATCCCGGAGACAATCGGCCTCCCTGAAACCAACAGATGGCTTCAAGCTCAAGGAAATTCTAATTGTTGATTTATGTGTTGCAATGTGCATGAAACTTTGCAACAATCTTTGCAACAAATAAATTGCAACAACATTAATAATTGTATGATGGGATCAATTCTACTGATATGAACTTTGAACTAACTTTTTGGCTGAAAATTTGATTTATGTCATGAAAGGCTGACTTTTCCAATGCTGCTTCTAAATCTTGTACAAGTTGTTTATATTCAGTAAATAATCTGGTGCTGGATGGAAAATAGTGGTCTTTTTTTCTTCTTTTTAATTATATATATATATATATATGTGTGTGTGTGTGTGTATATATATATATATATATATAGATATAGATATAGATAGATAGATAGATAGATAGATAGATATGTGTAAATATATATTAATGTGTATGTATACATATATATATACTTTGGAGCCCCTTCTGCTTAAAACCTGAAATATTTTTAAACACGTTTAATATTTTATTTTTACTGTTTATTCCATGTAAATATTTTACATTCCAATGTTTTTCACATAGGAGAAAATGTTCTTAGTATTTTTAAATATTATATATATGTGTGTATCATCAAGACACAGCATGTTAAATCTGCAAACATTTATTCCAATGTTTTGGCCCCCATGTGGGTCTTTGTCAAGGTTAACAAAGGTTAGCCATGACAAAGGGCCACATGGGGACCGAAACATTGGAATAAATGTTTGCAGATTGAACATGCTGTGTCTTGATGATTCATTATGCATTTAATGGAACAACGGCGCCAAGAAATATATGAGTGTGCATTTCCAATATGAAGATATATATATTGTTAAACTATATTAATGATAAAAAATATCATCCACACAGTATATATATATATATATATGTATATATATATATATATGTATATATATATATATATATATATATATATACCTATTTAAAAATACAAAGAACATTTTCCACTATATAAAGAAAATTTTGATGTTAACTATATAAATATATAGTAAGCACATATGCCTTTAAGAGTATGGCCCTTAAGAAATAAGTTACTCTGTTTCACTATGCCTGTCTGTTCTCATAGCAGTGTTCTTATCTAGAAAGAGGGGGGCTACATTCCAATGAGAGCCACTACTGTGAGAATATTCTTTTGTTTTGAGAACACCCTTATTGAAACTAACACAATTGCTAGGAAATCATATGATTGACATTACACGTAGACACGTCTGCTACACTAAGAACTAGATTACAAGTGGGCACTAAATTTAGTGGTCATGTTGACTTGTGTGCGTATTACAAGTTGAAAGAACTAACTTAAAGGGATAGTTAACCCAATTTTTTTCTTTCATGATTTAGATAGAGCATGCAATTGTAAGCAACTTTCTGATTTACTCCTATTATCATTTTTTCTTCCTTCTCTTGGTATCTTTATTTAAAAAGCAGAAATGTATGATTGAGCCGGCCCATTTTTAGTTCAGAATCTGGGTTGCACTTGCTTATTGGTGGCTAAATGTAACCAACCAATAAGCAAGTGCAACCCAGGTTCTCAACCAAAAATAGGCCGGCTCTAAAACATACATTTCTGCTTTTCAAATAAAGATATCAAGAGAAGGAAGAATCATTGATAATAGGAGTAAATTAGAAAGTTACTATCCCTTTATCGTGCATCAGATTAGCCCGACTGAAGACCTATAATAAAGGGTTATGGCTAAAAGGCTTCAATGCACTCATATAAATGTCTATATATGTGTACATATATATTTATGCTTTTATATGTGTATATATGTCTGTAAAATCACAAAGAAGGCAGGATCCAGCTTTTGTATATAATAAAATCCAAATTTTATTCAGTATAATTTAAAACGCCAAACAGGCTATAGAAACAGCACAAACAAAGTAGGTGTGTGAGCGTGACACCAGGGCTTACATGTTTCGGCCAGCAGCCGTAATCATAGCCATAGGTGCCATGCAGGTGAGTGCATACTTAAGAAGGTAGTAGTAAATTGTGATTGGACTAAATACAAATTAAAAAAAAAAATAATAATAAAGGGTTATGGCTAAAAGGCTTCAATGCACTCATATAAATGTCTATATATGTGTACATATATATTTATGCTTTTATATGTGTATATATGTCTGTAAATACATATATATATATGTGTACATACTGTATTAATGTATTTATATGTGTATATATGTCTGTAAATACATACAGTATATATGTGTACATATGTATTTATGCTTTTATATGTGTATATATGTCTGTAAATACATATATATGTGTACATATGTATTAATGTATTTATATGTGTATATATGTTTGTAAATACATACAGTATATGTGTACATATATATTTATGCTTTTATATGTGTATATATGTCTGTAAATACATATATATGTGTACATATGTATTAATGTATTTATATGTGTATATATGTATTTACAGACATATATACCCATATAAAAACATCAATGTATATGTACACATACAGTATATAGACATTTATATAAGTGCATTGGAGCCTTTTCCCGTTAAGTAGATGAAAACATGTTAAAGCATATTTTTGCAATATTCATATTTAACAAACGGCTAGATTACGATTTTTGCAGTAAGAGGGGTGCGGTACTAACTTGCACGTTATTGTCACCGCTCACTTACCTTCAGCGCTGGTATTGCAGGTTTTTCTAAACCCGGCGCTGAAAGACAAGAAGTGAGCGTAGAGCAAAATTGAGCTCCATAACGCACTCCAATACCAGCGCTGCTTAAGTCAGCGGTGAGCTGGTTGTACGTGCTTTTGCACGATTTCCCCTTAGACATCAATAGGGAGAGCCGGCTGAGAAAAAACATAACACCTGCAATAAAGCAGCGTAAAGCTCCGTAACACAGCCTCATTGATTCCTATGGGGAAACGAAATTTATGTTTACACCTAACACCCTAACATGAACCCTGAGTCTAAACACCCCTAATCTTACACTTATTAACCCCTAATCTGCCGTCCCCGACATCGCCGACACCTAAATTATACTAATTAACCCCTAATCTGTCGCTCCGGACACCGCCGCCACCTACACTATACTTATGAACCCCTAATCTGCTGCCCCCAACATCGTCGACACCTAGATAATGCTATTAACCCCTAATCTGCCGTCCCCAACGTCGCCGCCACTATAATAAACATATTAACCCCTAAACCGCCGTACTCCTGCCTCGCAAACATTAGTTAAATATTATTAACCCCTAATCTGCCGCCCCAACGTCGCTGCCACTATATTACATTTATTAACCCCTAAATCTAAGTCTAACCCTAACACCCCCTAACTTAAATATAATTAAAATAAATCTAAATAAAACCTACTATTAATAACTAAATAATTTCTATTTAACACTAAATACTTACCTGTAAAATAAACCCTAAGCTAGCTACAATATAACTAATAGTTACATTGTAGCTAGCTTAGGGTTTATTTTTTATTTTACAGGCAAGTTTGTATTTATTTTAACTAGGTAGAATAGTTACTAAATCGTTATTAACTATTTACTAGCTACCTAGCTAAAATAAAGACAAATTTACCTGTAAAATAAAACCTAACCTAAGTTACACTAACACCTAACCTTACACTACAATTAAATAAATTACCTAAATTAAATACAATTAACTAAATTAAATACAATTAGCTAAATTACAAAAAAACACTAAATTACAGAAAATAAAAAACAAATTACAAGATCTTTAAACTAATTACACCTAATCTAATAGCCCTATCAAAATAAAAAGCCCCCCCAAAATAAAAAAAAACCTAGCCTAAACTAAACTACCGATAGCCCTTAAAAGGGCCTTTTGCGGGGCATTGCCCCAAAGAAATCAGCTCTTTTACCTGAAAAAATAATTACAAACAACCCCCCAACTGTAAAATCCACCACCCACACAACCAACCCCCCAAATAAAACCCTAACTAAAAAAAACTAAGCTCCCCATTGCCCTGAAAAGGGCATTTGGATGGGCATTGCCCTTAAAAGAGCATTTAGCCCTAACCTAAAAATAAAACCCAACCAATACACCCTTAAAAAATCCTAACACTAACCCCCGAAGATCCACAGCCAATAGAATGCGAGCTCAATCCTATTGGTTGATTGGATCAGCCAATAGGATTTTGTAAACCTTAATTCTGATTGGCTGATAGAATTCTATCAGCCTATTGGAATCTAAGGGATGCCATCTTGGATGACATCACTTAAAGGTAACTTCATTCGTCGGGTAGTCGTCGTTGGAAGAGGATGCTCCGCGCCGGATGTCTTGAAGATGGAGCCGCTCTGTGTCGGAAGGTTGAAGATAGACGATTCCATCTGGGTGAAGACTTCTGCCCGTCTGGAGGACCACTTCTGCCCGTCTGGAGGACCACTTCTGCCGGCTTCGTTGAGGACATCTTGCCGCTTGGATGAAGACTTCTCCCGATAAGTGGATCTTCGGGGGTTAGTGTTAGGATTTTTTAAGGGTGTATTGGTTGGGTTTTATTTTTAGGTTAGGGCTTTGGGCCGCAATAGAGCTAAATTCCCTTTTAAGGGCAATGCCCATCCAAATGCTCTTTTCAGGGCAATGGGGAGCTTAGGTTTTTTTAGTTAGGGTTTTATTTGGGGGATTGGTTGTGTGAGTGGTGGGTTTTACTGTTGGGGGGGTTGTTTGTAGTTTTTTTTACAGGTAAAAGAGCTGATTTCTTTGGGGCAATGCCCAGCTAAAGGCCCTTTTAAGGGCTATTGGTAGTTAAGTTTAGGCTAGGTTTTTTTTTATTTTGGGTGGGCTATTTTTTATAGGGCTATTAGATTAGGTGTAATTAGTTTAAAGATCTTGCAATTTGTTTTTTATTTTCTGTAATTTAGTGTTTGTTTTTGTAATTTAGCTAATTGTTTTTAATTTAGTTAATTGTATTTAATTTAGGGAATTTAATTAATTGTAGAGTTAGGTTAGGTGTTAGTGTAAGACAGGTTAGGTTTTATTTTACAGGTAAATTTGTATTTATTTTAGCTAGGTAGTTACTAAATAGTTATTAACTATTTCCTAACTATTCTACCTAGTTAAAATAAATACAAACTTGCCTGTAAAATAAAAAATAAACCCTAAACTAGATACAATGTAACTATTAGTTATATTGTAGCTAGCTTAGGGTTTATTTTACAGGTAAGTATTTAGTTTTAAATAGGAATTGTTTAGTTATTAAAAGTTTTATTTAGATTTATATTAATTAATTTAAGTTAGGGGGTGTTAGGGTTAGACTTAGATTTAGGGGTTAATAAATTTAATATAGTGGCGGCGACGTTGGGGAGGCAGATTAGGGATTAATAAATGTAGGTAGGTGGCGGCGATGTTAGGGACGGCAGATTAGGGGTTAATAATATTTAACTAATGTTTGCGAGGCGGGCGTGTGGCGGTTTAGGGGTTAATATGTTTATTATAGTGGCGGCGATGTCCGGAGCGGCAGATTAGGGGTTAATTAATTAATTGTAGTGTTTGCGATGCAGGAGGGCCTCGGTTTAGGGGTTAATAGGTAGTTTATGGGTGTTAGTGTACTTTTTAGCACTTTAGTTATGAGTTTTATGCTACAGCGTTGTAGTGTAAAACTCATAACTACTGACTTTAAAATGCGATACGAATCTTGCGGGATAGGCTGTACCACTCACTTTTTGGCCTCCCAGGACAAGCTCATAATACCGGCGCTATGGAAGTCCCATAGAAAAAAGACTATATGCAATTTGCATAAGTTGATTTGCGGTAAACTCAGAACTAAAGTGCTAAAAAGTACACTAACACCCATAAACTACCTATTAACCCCTAAACCGAGGCCCTCCCGCATCGCAAACACTAAAAATAATTTATTAACCCCTAATATGCCGCTCCGGACATCGCCGCCACTATAATAAACATATTAGCCCCTAAACCGCAGCACTCCCGCCTTGCAAACATTAGTTAAATATTATTAACCCCTAATCTGCCGTCCCTAACATCGCCGCCACCTACCTACATTTATTAACCCCTAATCTGCTACCCCCAACGTCGCCGCCACTATATTAAATTTATTAACCCCTAAATCTAAGTCTATACTTACCTATAAAATAAACCCTAAGCTAGCTACAATATAACTAATAGTTACATTGTATCTAGCTTAGGGTTTATTTTTATTTTACAGACAAGTTTGTATTTATTTTCACTAGGTAGAATAGTTACTAAATAGTTATTAACTATTTAATAACTACTTAGTGTAAGACATGTTAGGTTTTATTTTACAGGTCAATTTGTATTTATTTTAGCTAACACCTAACCTAACCCTAGAATTAAATAAATTCCCTAAATTAAATACATTTAACTAAATTCAAAACAATTAGCTAAATTACAAAAAAAAAAACTAAATTACAGAAAATCAAAAACAAATTACAAGATCTTTAAACTAATTACACCTAATCTAATAGCCCTATCAAAATAAAAAAAAGCCCACCCAAAATAAAAAACCCTAGCCTAAACTAAACTACCAATAGCCCTTAAAAGGGCCTTTTGTGGGGCATTGCCCCAAAGAAATCAAACAACCCCCCAACAATAAAACACACCACCCACACAACCAACCCCCCAAATAAAACCCTAACTAAAAAAACCTAAGCTTCCCATTGCCCTGAAAAGGGCATTTGGATGGGCATTGCCCTTAAAAGGGCATTTAGCTCTATTGCGGCCCAAAGCCCTAACCTAAAAATAAAACCCACCCAATACACCCTTAAAAAATCCTAACACTAACCCCCGAAGATCCACTTACCGGGAGAAGTCTTCATTTAAGCGGCAAGATGTCCTCAACAAAGCCGGCAGAAGTGGTCCTCCAGACGGGCAGAAGTGGTCCTCCAGACGGGCAGAAGTCTTCACCCAGACGGCATCTTCTATCTTCAAGACATTCGGCATGGAGCGGCTCCATCTTCAAGACATCCGGCACGGAGCATCCTCTTCCAACGACGACTACCCGACGAATGAAGGTACCTTTAAGTGACGTAATCCAAGAATCTAAAGGACGCCATCTTGGATGACATCACTTAAAGGTACCTTCATTCATCGGGTAGTCGTCGTTGGAAGAGGATGCTCCTCGCCGGATGTCTTGAAGATGGAGCCGCTCCGCGTCGGAAGGATGAAGATAGACAATGCCATCTGGGTGAAGACTTCTGCCCCTCTGGAGGACCACTTCTGCGGACTTCATTGAGGACATCTTGCCGCTTGGATGAAGACTTCTCCCGGCTTCGTTGATGATGGATGTCGGCTCTTCAAAACTGTAAGTGGATCTTCGGGGGTTAGTGTTAGGATTTTTTAAGGGCGTATTGGGTGGGTTTTAATTTTAGATTAGGGGTTTTGGCAGCAATAGAGCTAAATGCCCTTTTAAGGGCAATGCCCATCCAAATGCCCTTTTCAGGGCAAAGGGGAGCTTAGGTTTTTTTAGTTAGGGTTTTATTTGGGGGGTTGGTTGTGTGGGTGGTGGGTTTTACTGTTGGGGGGTTGTTTGTTTGTTTTTTACAGGTAAAAGAGCTGATTTCTTTGAGGCAATGCCCCGCAAAAGGCCCTTTTAAGGGCTATTGGTAGTTTAGTTTAGGCTAGGGATTTTATTTATTCTGGGGGGGGGGGGCTTTTTTGTTTTGATAGGGCTATTAGATTAGGTGTAATTAGTTTAAAGATCTTGTAATTTGTTTTTTATTTTCTGTAATTTAGTGGGGGGGTTGTAATTTAGCTAATTGTATTTAATTTAGGGAATTTATTTAATTGTAGTGTAAGGTTAGGTGTTAGTGTAAGATAGGTTAGGTTTTATTTTACAGGTAAATTTGTATTTATTTTAGCTAAGTAGTTATTAAATAGTTAATAACTATTTAGTAACTATTCTACCTAGTGAAAATAAATACAAACTTGCCTGTAAAATAAAAATAAACCCTAAGATAGATACAATGTAACTATTAGTTATAGTGTAGATAGCTTAGGGTTTATTTTACAGGTAAGTATTTAGTTATAAATAGGAATTATTTAGTTATTAATTGAAGGTTTTATTTAGATTTATTTTAATTATATTTAAGTTAGGGGGTGTTAGGGTTAGGGGTTAATAAATGTAATATAGTGGCGGTGACATTGGGGGTGGCAGAATAGGGGTTAATAATATTTAACTAATGTTTGCGAGGCGGGAGTACGGCGGTTTAGGGGTAAATATGTTTATTATAGTTGCGGCGACGTTGGGGAAAGCAGATTAAGGGTTAATAAAATTATGTTGGTGTTGGTCGATGTTGGGGGCAGTAGATTAGGGTTTAATAAGTATAATGTAGGTGGTGGCGATGTCAGGGGCGGCAGATTAGGGGTTAATAAGTATAATATAGGTGGCGGCAGATTAGGGGTTAATAAATGTAAGATTAGGGGTGTTTAGACTCGGGGTTCATGTTAGGGTGTTAGGTGTAAACATAAAATTTGTTTCCCCATAGCAATCAATGGGGCTGCTTTTTTGC
Organism: Bombina bombina; assembly: GCF_027579735.1. Classification (NCBI taxonomy): domain Eukaryota; kingdom Metazoa; phylum Chordata; class Amphibia; order Anura; family Bombinatoridae; genus Bombina; species Bombina bombina. The sequence continues at coordinate 1,403,644,590 of NC_069500.1, forward strand.
AGGTGTTAGACTTTTTTTCAGCCATCTCTCCCCATTGATGTCTATGGGGAAATCGTGCACGAGCACGTACAACCAGCTCACCGCTGACTTAAGCAGCGCTGGTATTGGAGTGTGGTATGGAGCTCAATTTTGCTCTATGCTCACTTCTTGTCTTAACACCGGGTTTCAGAAAACCTGTAATACCAGCACTGTAGGTAAGTGAGTGGTGACAATAACGTGCAAGTTAGTACCGCACCCCTCATAACGCAAAACTCGTATTCTGGCCATATGTGTTTAAAAAAACATCAGATATATGTAGAAATATTTATTTATGAACATATTCTGTTACGTAAAGAACATTGGAATATGAAATATTCATATTTTCATGTCAAGTAAGCGCATCTTACAGTATGCAATAATTTTTGCGCATCTTACAGTATGTGATCATGTTTGCGCATTATACAAACAAACATGTTAAAGAACATTGGAATAGCAAATATTCATATTTTCATGTCGGGTGTGCGTTAATGAGAATATGTCATGGTGTTTGCGCGAGAGAGTTGGTGTTAGTTTTTTTTCCAACTTTTTTTCTCCTTTGACTTCTATGAGGGAATGTGAAACGCAATCACGATTTTCAAATCTTAAAGCGTGATTTAGGTTACCACTGGAGAAAAACGGTTTACTTTCAACTTGTAATACAAGTGCAATACGACTAGTGCAAAAATGACAATTCTAGCAGAGTTTTCGTTATAGCGAAAATGCAAAATTCCGCTCCACTTGTAATCTAGCCCATTATGTTCTCTAATAAGCAAAGTTGTAATATAAACTGCTTATACATTAGCTGTTTGATTAATTATTTATTCCAATCCCAATTTATTAAAATCCCTTACATATACAGTACTGTGCAAATGTCTTAGGCCACCGTTAGATTTTTTTACAGGTAATTTTGTATTTCTTTTAGCTAGGTAGTTATTAAATAGTTAATAACTATTTAATAACTATTCTAACTAGCTAAAATAAATACAAAGTTACCTGTAAAATAAATATAAATCCTAAAATAGCTACAATGTAATTATTAATTATATTGTAGCTATCTTAGGGTTTATTTTACAGGTAAGTATTTAGTTTTAAATAGGAATAATTTATTAAAGTATAGTGTAGTGTTAGGTGTAATTGTAACTTAGGTTAGTTTTTATTTTACAGGTAAATTTCTCTTTATTTTAGCTAGGTAAGCTATTAAATAGTTAATAACTATTTAATAGCTATTGTACCTAGTTAAAATAAATTGAAAGGTGCCTGTAAAATAAAAATAAATCCTAAGATAGCTACAATATAATTATTATTTATATTGTAGCTATATTAGGGTTTATTTTATAGGTAAGTATTTAGTTTTAAATAGGATTAACTTAGTTAATAATAGAAATATTATTTAGATTTATTTAATTAATATTTAAGTTAGGGGGGTGTTAGGGTTAGTGTTAGACTTAGGTTTAGGGGTTAATAATTTTATTACAGTGGCAGCGGTGTAGTGGGGGGCAGGATAGGGGTTAATAAATTTATTATAGGTGGCGACGGTGTAGGGGGGGCAGGATAGGGGTTAATAAATTTAATATAGGTTGCGGCGGGTTCAGGGAGCGGCGGTTTAGGGGTTAAACTATTTATTTATTTGCGGCGAGGTGCGGGATCAGCAGGATAGGGGTTAATAACTTTATTATAGAGGGCGACGGTATAGGAGGGGCAGGATAGGGGTTAATAGGTATTATGTAGGTGGCAGCGGTGTCCGGGAGCAGCGGTTTAGGGGCTAATACATTTATAAGACTTGCGGCGGGGTCTAGGAGTGGCGGTTTAGGGGTTAATACATTTATAAGACTTGCGGCAGGGTCTAGGAGCGGCGGTTTAGGGGTTAGTAACTTTATTTAGTTGCGGGGGGCGCCGGTATAGGGGGTAGAACAGTGTAGTTTAGTGTGAGTGCTTAGTGACAGGCTAGCAATAAAGCTGGGAAAAAGCCGAAGAGCAGCGAGATCGGATGAGTGATAACTCTCACAGTCCGCTGCTCATCGCCCCGCGGCTTTTTGACATCTTTATTTGATAACTTAGGCGTATTTTTTCAGGTCCGCGGCGGCGAAGGTAGGCGAGCTTAGGCGGGCGTATTGGGCCGGCGAAGGCAGGAAAGTTGACACGTTGATAACTAACCCCCAAACTGTCAAGCATATCATTCCATTCAGGAAAGCTCCTGATTGGGTATGGTTTTATTTTTCAGCATGATTAAGATCCCAAGCACACTGCTAATGCAGTGAAATCATATTTGGAGAATAAAAACACTGACGGTCATGGACTGGCCTTTGACTCCAGACCTGAATATTATAGAGGCAATATGAGACCACCTGAACATAGAAGGAAATAAAAAAACAACCTAAATATAAAGAAGAACTCTGGGAAGTGCTGAAAGAAGCCTGGTATAATGTAGCAAAAGATTACTTCAGAAAACTTCAGAACAGTCTCCCCAAAAGAGATCAGGATGTGCTTAGTGCCAAGGGAGGCTACACTAAATACTGACTTTTGCCTGAAGAAGCCATTTTGTTCTGTTTTTTTTTTTAATATTTGTGTACATATTTCCTGTATTTTCTGTTTGTAACTTAATAAAGAGACCGTTAAATAAATATGGATGGTCATTAAAACTTTGCTAAAACAACAAATCTAATGGTGGCCTTAGGCTTTTGCACAGTACTGTATATTTAAAAAGAAAAAGAACATTTTCTTGTACGTGACAAACATTGGAAAGTAAAATATTTACAACTACCTTTGGGTTTAGCTGTAGTTCGCGTGCAAGCGATATGTCTAAGTTTTTTTTAAAAAGTTGCACGCTCCATTGAAGTCTATAGGGAGAGTTAATAAAGTTCTGATATCTGAAGTCCTCAAGTAAGTGCATTTGAAACTCTCAGACTCCAAGTCTTTTCATTAGATGGAAGGCTGAACCGTCTGCAAACAAGCGTAGAAGCACAAAAGAAAGCCCTGCTGTTCTCTAAAGGTGCTAGTATGGGAGATGTTATCTATGTTTCCAATGGTGCACAAGCAAACTTTAATGATGCAAGAGTGACCTGTGTGAAGGCTGGAGGTCAACTGGCCTCACCACAGAATGAAGAGGAGGACAAGGCTGTGGCAGCTATTCTGAAACAAGATAGCACTGTAGCATATCTGGGTATAAATGATTTACAAACAGAAGGCGAATTTAGGTACCCAACTGGAACATTAATGAGCCCAACAATCTCGAAGAAGATAGCGGTGTGGAAATGTTTTCCACTGGAAACTGGAATAATAAAAATTGTAATGAACCGTGCTTGATCATATGTGAATTTAAGTAAAATTGATGATGAAATTACAAAACTCAGAGCCATAAAAGTTAAATTGTCCAAAGTGTATTCTCATGTAATCAAATACCTCCTCTCACAGTTTAGGTCCTTTAATATATTTGTACAAAGCTTGCCAAGTATAGCCTTACTGATTAGTCTGTCTCATCAGACTTAATTTAGAATCATTAACATTTTGTGCAAATTTGGATTTCTGTATTGCACCAAATAAAAGTTTATTTAAACAGGGAAAAAAAATTAAAAAAAATAATCTATTAACCCCTAAACTGCCAGCCCCCCACATCGCAAAAATCGAAATTAAATTATTAACCCCTACCCCTAAACCTAATGTAACCCTAAACCTAACCCTAACACCGCCTAACATTAACATAATTACAATAGAGCTCAATTAAACTTACAAATATTAACTAATTAATACCTATTTAAAACTAAATACTTACCTGTGAAATAAAACCTAAGCTAGCTACAATATAGCTAATAGTTATATTGTAGCTAGCTTTGATTTTATTTTTATTTCACAAGTGAGTTTGTATTTATTTTTACTAGGTAGACTAGTTAGTAAATACATATTAACTATTTAATAACTACCTAGTTAAAATAACTACAAACTTACCTGTTTTGGGGGCCCTTAAAAGGGCCTTTTGTAGGGTATTGCCCTAAAGTTAACAGCTGTTTTGCTATAAAAAAAACACCCCCTAACAGTATACAAACCCCCACCCCCAAACTACCAAAAAGATAAAATTACAAAAAATAACAAACACTAAATTACATAAAATAACAAACGAAATTATCAAAAATAAAAAAGAATTACACCTAATCTAATAGCCCTATAAAAATAAAAAAAGCCAACCCAAAATAAAAAAAAAACCCTAGCCTACAATAAACTACCAATAGCCCTTTAAAGGGCCTTTTTTAGGGCATTGCCCTAAGTTAAACAGCTCTTTTACCTGTAAAAAAAATTACAAACACCCCCAACAGTAAATTTAGCATTTAGCTCTTTTACGAAAAGCCCAAACCCTGAACAAAAAAAACACCCAAAAAAGTTTAAAAAATCCTAACACTAACCCCCGAAGATCCACTTACAGTTGTTGAAGTCCCGCTTGAATGATCTTCATCCTCGCGGCTCCATCTTCATCCAGGCGGAAGACCAGGCGAAGGACCAGGCGAAGGTCCAAGGCGGAGGTCCAGACGGACAACATGCCTGACGCATGTTTCGCTCCTGCTTTATCAAAGGCCTTTGATAAAGCAGGAGCTAAACATGCGTCAGGCGTTTTGTGGCATGATTAGGTCCTGGCCAGGGGCCTTCGGTATTGTATTGCAGTTGTATTTGATATGCTCTGTGTGATTTAACCTTTATTAGATGCTTTTGTAGTATCAGACTAGGACAGGAACACCCAGCCTTTTTAAATAATTGTGTAGGAGCAACTTATATAACTAGTATGTTTTTATTACTTATAATGCAGTCTGGTTTTAGAGAGATATTTATTAAGCACAAACTAGAAGAAGAAAAAAACAGAAGAATTTATTTTTAATATTTTTATCACAGAGCTAAATTCTTCAAAACAGGGACCTTCTTTTACATAAAGTCTACAGTGTCAAATATAACTGTAATGTACTCTGTATCCAAAACCAAAATAAAATTATGCTTTGCAAATATATACCTTTTTCTTACAATGATAAAATGGATATTTTCTAGCCCTGGTAAAAACATTTTTAATGCCTTTTTTTCTAGCACTGGCAAAAACCTTTGAATATATAAACTTCAAAGGTTTTTGCCGATACCGGGCTTCATTAGGTGCAGCAGTGGCTGCCAAGAAAGAGAGATACACGCAAACGCTTAGGATGTGACACTGTAGTGACGCGGCTTCACTTCATTGCCACACGCACGTAGGAGACTAAGCGGTATGGTGTCTGGTATTTCTAGAAGGGGAAGGTTCTCTTCTTGTGCGGCAGTGCCTGTGCAGGGTGGCCACGGGACTAAGGTAACCTACCCCGGCCCACCGGGCATTTGCCCAGTATGCCCGATGCTCAGTCCAGGTCTGCATGAGAGCAGTCTGTAGTGGGAAAAACCTACAATGAAATAGGGTGCAGGAAATACTCGTGTGTGGGGTTTGCTTATTCTGGAGTTGTTGATTTGCACAAGATCAATTACACTTTGACCACAGAGAAATGCCACTCTAATGTCCTTAAAAATGTGTAATTTATTTATTTTTCAGCAAGATAACTATTCTATGAAGTTGTGCCAGGTGTATCTGAAGTCCAGTGAAGAGCGAGGAGTACTAATTTTCATGGCTTTCCTCCATTATCACCCGGCCTCAACTCACACTCAACATTTTTGGGAATACTTGAAAAAGGAAAAACCCTCTGCAATCTATCTAGACACTGTCTGGGATGCGCTAAAGAAGTGTTGGAATAATATGGATTGTAAAATTATGCACAAATTTGTAAAAACATAACTTATGTAAGAACTTACCTGATAAATTAATTTATTTTGTGGTGGCAAGAGTCTATGATTTGCTGCTGATGGGATATACATTCCTACCAGGAGGAGGCAACGTTTTCCAAACCTCAAAACCTATAAATACCTCACCCACCTCACTCATATCTCAGTTCATCGTATAGCCAAGAAGGGAGGTGTAAAAAAGGAGTAAGAAAAGCCATAAAAAAAAGGAACAGGAAAAAAGATGTGCTCTTTATAAACAACCCACAATAGGGAGAGGACTTGTGTAGTGCAGTAGGGGAATAGTTAAGGTGTATGCACTGTTATTCAAAAAATATAAAGAGTCTAAATTGTTAATAGTAACTTATGAACAAGTCCTTGTAAGGCCACTGCACAAATTTGGCTGTTTGTAAAGGTAGAAATGTGACGGTGTTCCCCAAAACAACCCCCACAATATTATTATTCACAAGGGACCACTCCCAGACATCCGTATATACAGTAAAATAAATTGACTGACTCACCACTATTCAGTCTCTTGGTGAGATGTTTCCTCAGATCCGGATGCTGTATCCAGTGTTGATGTGAACAGTTTGGCCTTGTAGTCCAGGGTTCCTATTTTCTGCCCACTAGTTTCACTTCTGGGGCCATAAAAAACGTCCACCTGAGTCCCTTGGAGGAAAAAGACAGCCAATGCAGTGGGCCACTAGCTCACCAACCGCAGTTTATATCCAAATCCTGTGCTCACTGTTTGGCCAAATAATAAGCAACGCTTCAGAAAAAATGTATAACAGGAGCACCAAGAGTGTGGATAAAAATTCAAACTTTATTTAGAACATATAGGGTATCTTTACCCCTGGGTAAGAACATACATAATAATAATCAAACAGATGAAAAAAGGCTGACCGGTTTCGGCTGTTGCCTTACTCCTAGCCTGCTAGGAGTAAGGCAACAGCCGAAACCGGTCAGCCTTTTTTCATCTGTTTGATTATTATTATGTATGTTCTTACCCAGGGGTAAAGATACCCTATATGTTCTAAATAAAGTTTGAATTTTTATCCACACTCTTGGTGCTCCTGTTATACATTTTTTCTGAAGAGGACTTGTGTACTCTTGGCTACATAAAAGAAATTAATTTATCAGGTAAGTTCTTACATAAATTATGTTTTCTTTCATATAGGTGTCGAGAGTCCATGAGCTGTTACTGATGGGATATGATACCTAAGATGTGGATGTCCACGAGTAACAAAACGGATAAAATATAACAGCTTTTTTTCTCTGAGAAATAAAATCCAAAAATAAAGTCTTTTAATAACTAAAAAACTCAAAAAATTATAGGCAATAGAATCAAAGAGAGAGCCTAAATAAACCTTTCTACTAAAAGCTGCTTCTGAAGAGGCGAAAGCAACATCAAAATGGTAAAATTAGGTAAAAGTAGCAAAGATGCAGATTTGATCGACTTAAGCTTCATTCTTGAAAGCGCAAGATGTGGCCACTGAACTGGTAGAGTAGAGACGCTTCCAAATAAGCTTTGTGATTCAGAAGTTTTAACCAAGAGGGTAAAGAAATAGCAGAAGCTTTCTGACACTTTCTTGAACCAGAATAAATAACAAACTTGAAGTCTTTCTGAAATCTTTAGTGGCATCAACATAATATTTCAAAGCTCTGACATCCAAAGAATGTAAAGATTTGTCAGCATCATTCTTAGGATTAGGACACACAGAGGGAACAACAATTTCTCTGTTAATGTTGATATAATTAACAACCTTTGGCAAAAAAACATAATTTATGTAAGAACTTACCTGATAAATTCATTTCTTTCATATTAGCAAGAGTCCATGAGCTAGTGACGTATGGGATATACATTCCTACCAGGAGGGGCAAAGTTTCCCAAACCTCAAAATGCCTATAAATACACCCCTCACCACACCCACAATTCAGTTTAACGAATAGCCAAGAAGTGGGGTGATAAAAAAAGTGCGAAAGCATATAAAATAAGGAATTGGAATAATTGTGCTTTATACAAAATCATAACCACCACAAAAAAAGGGCGGGCCTCATGGACACTTGCTAATATGAAAGAAATGAATTTATCAGGTAAGTTCTTACATAAATTATGTTTTCTTTCATGTAATTAGCAAGAGTCCATGAGCTAGTGACGTATGGGATAATGATTACCCAAGATGTGGATCTTTCCACCCAAGAGTCACTAGAGAGGGAGGGATAAAATAAAGACAGCCAATTCCTGCTGAAAATAATCCACACCCAAAATAAAGTTTAATGAAAAACATAAGCAGAAGATTCAAACTGAAACCGCTGCCTGAAGTACTTTTCTACAAAAAACTGCTTCAGAAGAAGAAAATACATCAAAATGGTAGAATTTGGTAAAAGTATGCAAAGAGGACCAAGTTGCCGCTTTGCAAATCTGATCAACCGAAGCTTCATTCCTAAACGCCCAGGAAGTAGAAACTGACCTAGTAGAATGAGCTGTAATCCTCTGAGGCGGAGTTTTACCCGACTCAACATAGGCAAGATGAATTAAAGATTTCAACCAAGATGCCAAAGAAACGGCAGAAGCTTTCTGGCCTTTTCTAGAACCGGAAAAGATAACAAATAGACTAGAAGTCTTTCGGAAAGACTTAGTAGCTTCAACATAATATTTCAAAGCTCTAACAACATCCAAAGAATGCAACGATTTCTCCTTAGAATTCTTAGGATTAGGACATAATGAAGGAACCACAATTTCTCTACTAATGTTGTTGGAATTCACAACTTTAGGTAAAAATTCAAAAGAAGTTCGCAACACTGCCTTATCCTGATGAAAAATCAGAAAAGGAGACTCACAAGAAAGAGCAGATAATTCAGAAACTCTTCTGGCAGAAGAGATGGCCAAAAGGAACAAAACTTTCCAAGAAAGCAATTTAATGTCCAATGAATGCATAGGCTCAAACGGAGGAGCTTGAAGAGCTCCCAGAACCAAATTCAAACTCCAAGGAGGAGAAATTGACTTAATGACAGGTTTTATACGAACCAAAGCTTGTACAAAACAACGAATATCAGGAAGAATAGCAATCTTTCTGTGAAAAAGAACAGAAAGAGCAGAGATTTGTCCTTTCAAGGAACTTGCGGACAAACCGTTATCTAAACCATCCTGAAGAAACTGTAAAATTCTCGGTATTCTAAAAGAATGCCAAGAAAAATTATGAGAAAGACACCAAGAAATATAAGTCTTCCAGACTCTATAATATATCTCCCTAGATACAGATTTACGAGCCTGTAACATAGTATTAATCACAGAGTCAGAGAAACCTCTTTGACCAAGAATCAAGCGTTCAATCTCCATACCTTTAAATTTAAGGATTTCAGATCCTGATGGAAAAAAGGACCTTGTGACAGAAGGTCTGGTCTTAACAGAAGAGTCCACGGTTGGCAAGAGGCCATCCGGACAAGATCCGCATACCAAAACCTGTGAGGCCATGCCGGAGCTACCAGCAGAACAAACGAGCATTCCTTCAGAATCTTGGAGATTACTCTTGGAAGAAGAACTAGAGGCGGAAAGATATAGGCAGGATGATACTTCCAAGGAAGTGATAATGCATCCACTGCCTCCGCCTGAGGATCCCGGGATCTGGACAGATATCTGGGAAGTTTCTTGTTTAGATGAGACGCCATCAGATCTATTTCTGGAAGTTCCCACATTTGAACAATCTGAAGAAATACCTCTGGGTGAAGAGACCATTCGCCCGGATGCAACGTTTGGCGACTGAGATAATCCGCTTCCCAATTGTCTATACCTGGGATATGAACCGCAGAGATTAGACAGGAGCTGGATTCCGCCCAAACCAAAATTCGAGATACTTCTTTCATAGCCAGAGGACTGTGAGTCCCTCCTTGATGATTGATGTATGCCACAGTTGTGACATTGTCTGTCTGAAAACAAATGAACGATTCTCTCTTCAGAAGAGGCCAAAACTGAAGAGCTCTGAAAATTGCACGGAGTTCCAAAATATTGATCGGTAATCTCACCTCCTGAGATTCCCAAACTCCTTGTGCCGTCAGAGATCCCCACACAGCTCCCCAACCTGTGAGACTTGCATCTGTTGAAATTACAGTCCAGGTCGGAAGCACAAAAGAAGCCCCCTGAATTAAACGATGGTGATCTGTCCACCACGTTAGAGAGTGTCGAACAATCGGTTTTAAAGATATTAATTGAGATATCTTTGTGTAATCCTTGCACCATTGATTCAGCATACAGAGCTGAAGAGGTCGCATGTGAAAACGAGCAAAGGGATCGCGTCCGATGCAGCAGTCATAAGACCTAGAATTTCCATGCATAAGGCTACCGAAGGGAATGATTGTGACTGAAGGTTTCGACAAGCTAAAATCAATTTTAGACGTCTCTTGTCTGTTAAAGACAGAGTCATGGACACTGAATCTATCTGGAAACCCAGAAAGGTTACCCTTGTCTGAGGAATCAATGAACTTTTTGGTAAATTGATCCTCCAACCATGATCTTGAAGAAACAACACAAGTCGATTTGTATGAAATTCTGCTAAATGTAAAGACTGAGCAAGTACCAAGATATCGTCCAAATAAGGAAATACCACAATACCCTGTTCTCTGATTACAGACAGAAGGGCACCGAGAACCTTTGTAAAAATTCTTGGAGCTGTAGCTAGGCCAAATGGCAGAGCCACAAACTGGTAATGCTTGTCCAGAAAAGAGAATCTCAGGAACTGATAATGATCTGGATGAATCGGAATATGCAGATATGCATCCTGTAAATCTATTGTGGACATATAATGCCCTTGCTGAACAAAAGGCAAGATAGTCCTTACAGTTACCATCTTGAACGTTGGTATCCTTACATAACGATTCAATATTTTTAGATCCAGAACTGGTCTGAAGGAATTCTCCTTCTTTGGTACAATGAAGAGATTTGAATAAAACCCCATCCCCTGTTCCGGAACTGGAACTGGCATAATTACTCCAGCCAACTCTAGATCTGAAACACAATTCAGAAATGCTTGAGCTTTCACTGGATTTACTGGGACACGGGAAAGAAAAAATCTCTTTGCAGGAGGTCTCATCTTGAAACCAATTCTGTACCCTTCTGAAACAATGTTCTGAATCCAAAGATTGTGAACAGAATTGATCCAAATTTCTTTGAAAAAACGTAACCTGCCCCCTACCAGCTGAGCTGGAATGAGGGCCGCACCTTCATGTGGACTTAGAAGCAGGCTTTGCCTTTCTAGCAGGCTTGGATTTATTCCAGACTGGAGAAGGTTTCCAAACTGAAACTGCTCCTGAGGATGAAGGATCAGGCTTTTGTTCTTTGTTGAAACGAAAGGAACGAAAACGATTATTAGCCCTGTTTTTACACTTAGATTTTTTATCCTGTGGTAAAAAAGTTCCTTTCCCACCAGTAACAGTTGAAATAATAGAATCCAACTGAGAACCAAATAATTTGTTACCCTGGAAAGAAATGGAAAGTAGAGTTGATTTAGAAGCCATATCAGCATTCCAAGACTTAAGCCATAAAGCTCTTCTAGCTAAAATAGCTAGAGACATAAACCTGACATCAACTCTGATAATATCAAAAATGGCATCACAGATAAAATTATTAGCATGCTGAAGAAGAATAATAATATCATGAGAATCATGATCTGTTACTTGTTGCGCTAAAGTTTCCAACCAAAAAGTTGAAGCTGCAGCAACATCAGCCAATGATATAGCAGGTCTAAGAAGATTACCTGAACACAGATAAGCTTTTCTTAGAAAGGATTCAATTTTCCTATCTAAAGGATCCTTAAACGAAGTACCATCTGACGTAGGAATAGTAGTACGTTTAGCAAGGGTAGAAATAGCCCCATCAACTTTAGGGATTTTGTCCCAAAATTCTAATCTGTCAGACGGCACAGGATATAATTGCTTAAAACGTTTAGAAGGAGTAAATGAATTACCCAATTTATCCCATTCTTTGGAAATTACTGCAGAAATAGCATTAGGAACAGGAAAAACTTCTGGAATAACCACAGGAGATTTAAATACCTTATCTAAACGTTTAGAATTAGTATCAAGAGGACCAGAATCCTCTATTTCTAAAGCAATTAGTACTTCTTTAAGTAAAGTACGAATAAATTCCATTTTAAATAAATATGAAGATTTATCAGCATCAATCTCTGAGACAGAATCCTCTGAACCAGAAGAGTCATCAGAATCAGAATGATGATGTTCATTTAAAAATTCATCTGTAGGGAGAGAAGTTTTAAAAAATTTTTTACGTTTACTAGAAGGAGAAATAACAGACATAGCCTTCTTGATGGATTCAGAAACAAAATCTCTTATGTTATCAGGAACATTCTGCACCTTAGATGTTGAAGGAACTGCAACAGGCAATGGTACTTTACTAAAGGAAATATTATCTGCATTAACAAGTTTGTCATGACAATTAATACAAACAACAGCCGGAGGAATAGCTACCAAAAGTTTACAGCAGATACACTTAGCTTTGGTAGATCCAGCACTAGACAGCGATTTTCCTGTAGTATCTTCTGACTCAGATGCAACGTGAGACATCTTGCAATATGTAAGAGAAAAAACAACATATAAAGCAAAATTGATCAAATTCCTTAAATGACAGTTTCAGGAATGGGAAAAAATGCCAAAGAACAAGCTTCTAGCAACCAGAAGCAATGAAAAATGAGACTTAAATAATGTGGAGACAAAAGCGACGCCCATATTTTTTAGCGCCAAATAAGACGCCCACATTATTTGGCGCCTAAATGCTTTTGGCGCCAAAAATGACGCCACATCCGGAACGCCGACATTTTTGGCGCAAAATAACGTCAAAAAATGACGCAACTTCCGGCGACACGTATGACGCCGGAAACGGAAAAGATTTTTTGCGCCAAAAAAGTCAGCGCCAAAAATGACGCAATAAAATGAAGCATTTTCAGCCCCTGCGAGCCTAACAGCCCACAGGGAAAAAAGAGTCAAATTTTTGAAGGTAAGAAAAAATGATTAATTCAAAAGCATTATCCCAAATATGAAACTGACTGTCTGAAAAATAAGGAAAGTTGAACATTCTGAGTCAAGGCAAATAAATGTTTGAATACATATATTTAGAACTTTATAAACAAAGTGCCCAACCATAGCTTAGAGTGTCACAGAAAATAAGATTTACTTACCCCAGGACACTCATCTACATGTTTGTAGAAAGCCAAACCAGTACTGAAACGAGAATCAGCAGAGGTAATGGTATATATAAGAGTATATCGTCGATCTGAAAAGGGAGGTAAGAGATGAATCTCTACGACCGATAACAGAGAACCTATGAAATAGACCCCGTAGAAGGAGATCACTGCATTCAAATAGGCAATACTCTCCTCACATCCCTCTGACATTCACTGCACGCTGAGAGGAAAACCGGGCTCCAACTTGCTGCGGAGCGCATATCAACGTAGAATCTAGCACAGACAAATTTTAAAGTAGTCCGCAAAACTGCTTTATCTTGATGAAAAATCAGGTAAGGAGTTTCACAAGAAAGGGCAGATAATTCAGAAACTCTTCTAGCAGAAGAGATAGCTAAAAGAAACAGAACTTTCCAAGAAAGTAGTTTAATGTCTAAAGAATGCATAGGGTCATATTTATCAATCTCCGTATGGAGCTTGAGGCCCCTTGTATCTGGCGAGCCAGAAACAGAAGTTATGAAGCAGCGATCTAAAGATCGCTGCTCCATAACTTGTCGCCTGCTCTGAGGCGGCGGACATAAATCAACCTGCTGATCGAATATGATCGGGTTGATTGACACCCCCTGCTAGCAGCCGATTGGCCGTGAATCTGCAGGGGGTGGCATTGCACCAGCAGTTCACAAGAACTGCTGGTGCAATGATAAATGCTGACAGCGTATGCTGATGGAATTTATTGATGTGCAGCGGACATGATGCGCCATGGCAGGTAGCTGGATATCCAAACTAGATCTGCATACCAAATCCTGAGATGCCACGCAGGAGCTATCAGAATTACAGATGATTGTTCCATCTTGATTTTTTAAATCACTCATGGCAGTAGAACTAGTAGAGGAAATATATAAGCAGACTGCTAGAGCATCCGTCATTTCTGCCTGAGGATCCTGTGACCTAGCAAGGTATCTAGGAAGTTTTTTGTTCAAATGAGAAGCCATGAGATCTATTTGAGGAAGACCCCAGATATGAACAATTTGGAAGAATATATCCTGATGGAGAGACCATTCCTCCGGGTGTAGTGACTGACGGCTGAAATAATATGATTCCCAGTTGTCCACACCTGGGATGGGAATTGCAGTGATGAGACAGGAATTGATTTCTGCCCAAGAAAGTATCCAAGATACTTCTTTCATGGCTAAGTAACTTCGAGTTCCCCCTTTACAATTGACATATGCCACTGTTGTGATATTGTCTGTCTGAAAACAAAGGTAAGGTTTGTTCCTCAAAAGAGGCCAAGCTTGAAGAGCTTTGAAAACAGCACAGAGTTCTAAAATATTGATTAGAATCTTTGTTTCCTGAACATTCAAGACTCCCTGTGCAGTCAGGGACCCCCATAATGCTCCCCAACCTGTAACACTTGCATCTGTTGTGATCACAGACTTGGTAGGATGAACAAAGGAAGCCCCTTGAAGAAATTGGTGGTCTAGCCACAATGTCAGAGAAAATTGAGTGTTGGGATCCAAGAATATTAGTTGTGATATTTGAGTATAATCCTTGCACCATTGGCGCTGCATGCAAAGTTGAAGAGGTCTCATATGAAAAGCAAAGGGGATTGTGTCCGATGCTGCAATCATTAGGCCTACAACCTCCATGCACATAGCCACTGAAGGGTATGATAGAGACTGCAGGTTCAGACAAGCTTAAACTAATCATATTAGTTCCTTTTCTGTCAGGGAAAGAGTCATGGACACTGAGTTTATTTGGAAACCCAAATAAGTGACCTTTGTCTGAGGAATCAAAAAACTAATTAATCCTCCAACCATGATTTTGAAGAAACAACAATAGTTGAGTCATGTGAGATTCTGCTAAATGAAAGATTGAGCTAGAACCAAGATATCGTCCAAATAAGGAAACACTGCAATACCCTGCTCTCTGATTACTGATAGAAGGGCACCGAGAACCTTTGAAAATATTCTAGGTGTTGTTGCTAGGCCAAACGGAAGAGCAACAAACTGAAAATGTTTTTCTAGAATAGAGGATCTCAGAAATTGAAAATTATCTGGATGAATAGGGATGTAAAGATAAGCATCATGTAAGTAGATTGTGGACATATAATGACCTTGCTGAACAAAAGGTAGAATAGTCCTTATAGTTTCCATCTTGAAAGTTGGAATTCTCACAAATCTGTTTAGTGTTTTCAGATCCAATATTGGTCTGAGGAATTCTCCTTCTTTGGTATAATCAATACATTTGAGTAAAAACCCTTTCCTTGTTCCTGTAGAGGAACTGGGACAATCACTGCCATAAGTAGATGTGAGACACATGTTAGAAAAGCCTGAGCTTTTAACAGATGTTTTGGAACATGAGTTAGATAAAACCATCCCCTTGGTGTTTGATTTTGAAACCAATTCAATATCCCTGTGAGATAATATTCTGAATCTAGGGATTTTGGACAGATTCTGACCAAATTGTCTGAAAAAGTTTTAATCTGCCCCCTACCAGAAAAACTGGGTTTAGGGCCCCACCCTTATGCTGTTTTCTGGACAGGATTAGGTTTCTTGAATTTTTTTAGATTCATTCCAATTAAATGAAGGTCTCCAGTTAGAGCGAGGGGCTTTTGGAGAGGGGAAAGGTTTTGATCTTTGTTTTCAAAAGAACGAAAATGATTTGGAGACTTGAATTTCCATTTAGATCTATAGGGGCCCATTTATCAAGCTCCAGAGGGAGCTTGAGGGCCCGTGTTTCTGACAAGCCTGCAGGCTCACCAGAAACACCAGTTATGAAGCAGCGGTCTAAAGACTGCTGCTCCATAACCTGTTCGACCTGCTCTGAGCAGGCGGAAAGACATCGCCGCAATTCAACCCGATAGAGTAAAATCGGGTTGATTGACACCCCCTGCTGACGGCCGATTGGCCGCGAATCTGCAGGGGGCAGCATTGCACCAGCAGCTCACAAGAGCTGCTGGTGCAATGCTGAATACGGAGAGCGTACTGCTCTCTGCATTCAGCGAGGTCTGTCGGACCTGATCCGCACTGTCAGATCAGGTCCGACAGACCTTTGTTAAATAGGCCCTATAGTCTTGAGGCAGAAAAACTGACTTACCTCTAGTAATAGAAAAAATAATTGAATCTAATTGTGAAACAAATAGATTCTTACCCTGAAAAGAGATAGTAATATCATCTTAGAGACCATGAAGCCTATTTATCAAAGGTCTGGTGGACCTGATTCGACAGTGCGGATCAGGTCTTCCAGACCTCACTGGATGCAGATTAAGCTAGGAGTGTCTTAAAGAGTAATACTTACTGTAATAATGCCGGTAGACTGAAAGCATACAGGCAAACCAGTGCTGAAACATATCATCAGAGGAACATATATGGGGGCATGTTGAAAACTATAAAGGGAGACAGGAGATTAATCCCTGCAACCGGTTTACAGATAGCCCATAATAAGTTATATACAGAGGTAGGAACATGGTAACCTTAGGCAATACTTCCTTCTGACAGACACTGCACTCTGAGGAAAAAACGGACTTCAATATACACTGAAGCACCTATCACTGAAGCACATCATACTTTAACCACGTCCAAAAAAGGCAAAATTTAAACTGAGATATGAGTGAGGTGGGAGGAGTATTTATAGGCTTTGAGGTTTGGGAAACTTTGCCTCCTCCTGGTAGCAATATATATCGTATCAGTAACAAATCGTGGACTCTCGCCACCTATATGAAAGAAATCGATGTCAGACAGGGGTTAAAGGGAGAGTACAGTGTATAACTGTTTATCCCTATATGTATTTTCAATGATTTGTTATACCAGCTGCCGACTATAAAATGTATGAGAAATTGCATTTTCAGGTTTATTTGTTAATATGAATTAGTTGGTTTTGTGCTTTGAGTAGATTAGAACAGGTAAGTGAGAGGAAATTGAGTGTGTGATGAACCCAACCGTCACTGGGGCTTCTGGAGGGGGCTGGGGGCTAGTCTCCTGCCCACTGACTATGGACCCTGGAACTTGAGGGGATTCTGTGCTTTGGGAGGCAGGTGCCCAGGGAGCATTTGGAGTACTTTTACCCTGGATTCAGATTTACCTTGTTTCCCTGAATTCCCAGAGACTCTGAGAACTGGAGGGCCCTGATACAGAGTGTGGGTTCATGTGTTTAGCTGGGTTATAAAGTGAAAGCCCAAACCAGCATTGTCTTCTTCAAAATCCCCCTAGACTCAGAGACTCAGAGCAGGAGAAGATGTGATTAGAGTCTTGTTTATCTAACCATTGTATGATGCTTGTCCCATTGTATACTATTTGTTTCTATGTGGTTACAACCTCCTTGTTGGAAAAGTAAAAAATGTCTGTGCACATTTAATAAGGAGTTCATTCTGTTTTTACTCCAAAATCAGTCTTGTCTGATTATTGAGGTAATTTTCTAAAGTATTGGTGGTTCCAGCTTTTAGGAAGCAGTGTCTGGTGAACATACCCCATTGGGGTACAATGGAGGTCCATCAAAATTGGTGGTAAGTCGTGGGATCTGTTTCCTTTATACGGGCAGTTGAAACCACCATGGGGACCAAGTTTCCTGCTAACAAAGGAGAAACGCCACTGTGGCCTGCAGTCATGGAAGCCGAGTTCTGATGGAGAATGCAAGAGGTGCTGGCCCAGCTGGACTGTCCTGGTTCTGCGCCGGACGAACTGGGATGGAGGGACTTTATCCTCCAGGAACTCTGGAGGGAGGCTCTTCAACAGGAGCAGGGCTATCCTGGAAAGGTCCTCCCCACTGCTGAGGAAAGGTACTGGCTCCAGCTGGACTTATGAGTGCCTTTCCTGGGACAGCAGCCTAGGGAGGAATGGCTATCTGAATTAGATGGTATGCTATACAAATGTGGCCGTGGCTGGAGGATGGCATCCCCACAGAGGGCTTTGGCGGCCCTGGATTGCTATTTAAGAAGCTGACAGAGGACCCAGACTTTGTGAGCGAGGCAGAGTGGAGACTGGTGGAAATTGGAGAATACAGAGACAGACTGCTGAATCTCTCTAGGGTACCCTGGATGCAAGCTGATCTGGATTTCTTTCCTAAGATATGGAGAGTCCACAACGTCATTCAATTACTAGTGGAAATATCACTCCCGGCCAGCAGGAGGAGGCAAAGAGGACCACAGAAAAGCTCTTAAGTGTCAATCCCCTGAAGTTTGGTGTCTGAAGAAAAATTTGAACTTCAATCAAGTTTTTGGGTTTAGCTGTGTCCACGTCAATCTCTTCAGTAGAATAGTGGTGGCTTTTAAGCAGTTAGAAAGTTGTGAGTTAGTCCTTGCTTGGTTTTCTAACATGTTGCTGCCCTTGGTATAGAAAGCCAGAGTTTGGTACTCTGTTCTTACTTTTTCTACAGGTCTCTGTAAGGAGTATGTGTCCTTTCACGCCTTGTGAGCTGTCTACCTGCTGGACAGCTGGATTTGCAGGTAAGTGCTTTTGTCTTCTAGGTCTGGGAGACTTGCACTTAAGAGTTTAAAAAACAAAACTCTCTGTATTATATAATTGGGACTAAATCCTTAGTAGAGGATTTTTATCAGGCAGGGTGCAGGCACATTTAATGTATGTGGCTAGAGACTTAGGGGTTAATCTCCTTTAGGGGTATGAAGTAGTTAATTTCCTATTTGTTGCTCATTGGTTTAATATTTTAGTTCCCTTGTGGTCATTTTATTTAAACTCTGTGTGACATTAGAATCTGTCTCAGAGTGTTTATTGACTCGGGTAGGTTGCGATATCGGCTGTTTAGAGTTTGAGCCTGTGAGCCCGGCAAGTTCTCCTGACGTAATCTTTTGGCTGACAGATGGCTTATTCTTCAGTGGGGCAGGTAGGCACCTCAGTCAAATGCCGAGGTGTAGAGATCCTTAGTTAGAAGTATATTTGAGAGTAAAATATCTCTCTAAAGGGAGATTGTTTCACAGGCAAATTTAAAGTGACAGTATTAATTATAAATAATTTTTCTTGTCTTAAAATTTTTTAAGGTCATGGAGCAGGAGTCTGTTCCTATGGACAAATGTTTGCTTTGCCTGGAGAACCAAATTCTGTTACCTATGCAATGTTGTACCTCATGTCTAGATAGAACTTTAAAATATAAAGATAAACTTTTTGTTTCTGAGCCTAATGTCTCTCAGGATGATGCTGTTCAGGCTATGCCACAGTTTTCTCCTCAAACATCCCAAGCGTCAATGGCGTCACATACAGTGCCCTGCAGTTCCTCTCAGCCTCCTGGAGGAGTTTATTTGCCTGCAGATTTTGTTGCACAGGTATCTTCTGTGGTATTTGTGGCATTATCTGCTTTTCCTATGATGGGAAAACGCAAGAGGAAAATGAGTCATTCAGATAATAAGGTTTCTGTTGCACCTACTGCTACGTAGGTTGCCCTGCCTAATAAGTCTTATGAGGAGGATACGTTGGTAGCCTCTGAGGGTGAAATCTCAGATTCGGACAATATAATTCCTTTATCTGACACTGAAGATATAAACTTTAGATTTAAGCTTGAACACCTTTGTGTACTGTTAAAGGAGGTATTGGCTACTTTAGATGACTCCGATACTTTTGTTGTTGTCAACCCTAAGAAGTCTAGTAAACTTAATAAATACTATGATGTTCCTTCCTCCGTGGAAGTGTTTCCTGTTCCAGACCGTGTGACAGAGATTATTTCACAGGAATGGAAGAAGCCAGGGATACCTTTCTCCCTGTCTCCTGTCTTTAAAAAGATGTTTCCTGTTGCTGACTCCATTAAAGATTCATGGTGCACAGTACCTAAAGTAGAAGGGGCCATTTCTACTCTGGCCAAGAGAACTATGATCCCTATAGAGGATAGCTGCTCCTTTAAGGATCCCATGGACAAAAAGCTGGAGGCTTATTTAAAGAAGATGTATGTTCATCAAGGTCTTCAATGGCAACCTGTAGTTTGTATTGCCACAGTGGCAAGTGCGGCATCTTATTGGTGCGACGACTTGTCTGAATCAATTTTGGTAGAAACTCAGTTGGAGGAGATTCAAGATAGGATTAAGGCTCTCAAAGTAGCCAATTGCTTTATTTCTGATGCTAACATGCAAGTTATTAGACTGGGAGCCAAGATGTCTGGCTTCAGTGTCCTAGCCCGCAGGGCGTTGTGGCTAAAATCTTGGTCAGCGGATGTCTCCTCTAAGTCCAAGCTTCTGGCTCTTCCTTACAAGGGTAAGACCTTGTTTGTACCTGGTCTGGCAGAAATAATTTATGATATTACGGGGGGGAAAGGGTCTTTTCTACCACAAGACAAGAAGAACAGACTTAAAGGATTTCAAAGTAATTTTCGTTCCTTTCGTAACTTCAAAGGAAAGTCTTCCTCTCCCTCTTCCAAGCAGGAACAGTCCAAGTCTTCTTGGAAACCCAATCAGTCTTGGAACAAGGGGAAACAATAAAAGAAAACTGCAGCTGAGTCTAAGTCAGCATGAAGGGTCTGCCCCCGGGCTGGGATCAGATCAAGTGGGGGGCAGACTTTCTCTGTTTTGTCAAGCAAGGATACAAGATGTCCCAGACCCTTGGGCTGTGGACATAGTATCAAAGTGTTACAAAATAGAATTCAAAACTTTCCCTCCCAGGGGCAGATTCCACCTCTCAAGATTATCCGCAGACCAGTTAAAAAGAGAGGCATTCTGAACTGAGTTAAGGACCTTTCCTCCCTGGGAGTGATTGTTCCAGTTCCAGTAAGGGAACAGGGCCTAGGATTCTATTCAAATCTGTTTGTGGTTCCCAAAAAAGAGGGAACTTTTCGACCCATTCTAGACTTAAAGTGTTTCAACAAGTTTCTCATAGTACTGTCCTTCAAATTGGAAACCATTCATTACATTCTTTCTTTGGTCCAAGAGGGTCAGTTCATGACGACCCTAGACCTGAAGGATGCATATCTTTATGTTCCTATCCACAGGGATCATCACAAGTTCCTGAGATTTGCCTTTCTAGACAAACACTTTCATTTTGTGGCTCTTCCGTTTGGCCCATTGCCACAGCTCCCAGAATTTTCTCAAAGGTTCTGGGGGCTCTTTTGGCAGTGATCAGGTCTCTGGGAATTGCAGTGGCACCCTACCTGGATAATATATTGGTTCAGGCGCCATCTTTTCATCAAGCAAACTCTCATACAGAGATCTTGATGTCTTTTGTACGTTCCCACAGATGGTGTAATGCTCGTAGGATACTCCGCTATCAAACCGAACTCGGCCAGTAGTCTTGTTATCCCGGCATCGAGTTGGAAAGATAGGGAATATCCCAGAGCAGAGAAGGTTTATAAGATGAGGTAAGTGGCACTCACCACAGGCAGGACAGTCCTCAGCGGCAACAGGCAGGAAACTAGAGAAAGGCAGGTAAACCACTAGTATGGTCAGGCAGACAGGGTTTGGCAACACTAAGGCAGTCCAGAGGTAAACCAATAAGATAGTCAGGCAGGCAGGGTTTGGCAACAGTAAGGCAATCCAGAGCAAAAGGGGTTAAACAGGCAGAGTGGTCAGACAAGCAAAGTTCAGCAGCAGTATATCAATCCAGCAGTTTAAGGGGTAAACAGGCAGAGTGTAGAAAAAGAGGTAGATGGCAGCACTCCAGAATAAAAGATGTATATTTATTTACATCTACTCCAAACAAACATAGAACAACGACTTTTCGGGTGTTATCCCTTTTTTTTTTAATTATCTTTTTATTAAACATTTGTGGGACTTAAAACAACAAAACAAAAAAGAACAAGAAAAAAAAAATAGTACATCCATATTGTATGTACACAAGCAAAAAGAATACGTATCTCGTACCTTAACATTAGGGGTATGGAAGCCTTAAGACTAAATATGGGGAAAACGGCGTCTCTAGACTAAGAGGGGTTGTTAAGGTTCACATATGTTTCAGCTGTGAGCATAAAGGTCGCCGATAGCAACCGACTATGTGCTTTATAGGTAGTATTGGTGCAGCAGCTTGTTAACCTATATGTAACATTATACAGTGAGTCCCTAAAGTGAAGGGAAAATTATAGAAGGTAAGCGGAATTAAAAGTGTTAAAATATGCATAGTTAGTTCAGGTGTTAATCCTATTAACATATCTACATTTAGCATTTTGTAATGTAAACGTAGGCAACAATTAGTTAGCTGTCAAGCGCTAAAAGATAGAAGGAAACTGCCCCCCGGAACATTAAGTAATCACAACTAGTAACTAACAGACATCACATCAAACAATCTAGACATGTCATCATTAACGGAGGTCTGTGGGTCTAGGAAAATAGCTTAATACTCTACAAAAGGCATAAGTAGTGTGTACATCTGTCTCATGGAAAACACATAAAACAAGCTTTGCGCCCTCTCATCATCCTGTGCCACATACAGTAAAAAAGCTGTTTATGCTTGCCAGTTCATATTGACCACATGTCCAGACTGTAAGGAAAACATCTGTGTCTGAGGGAGACAACAGTCCTCAGCATGAGTCAAATATGTACTTTTAGAAACCAATAACTACTCATACTCAGGGCATACAAGTGACATTGTGGATATATAGACCTGACTTGTATGGACTTTAATATTTTGTTTAATATGTTTATTACTACATTTACCCAATCCCTTTTCGAAAAGGAGTGTAATTGAAGGGCTGTGTAGTGGGAAGGCCCAGTAGAGGTTGAGACAGTTCCAGCGGGTATTTCAGGGCCATGGGAACGAGGTAAGTGAACAGACTTAATGCCAGATCCGGCTTTATCTCCCACCCCAAAGGGAGAATTTCCTGTAAGATAGGGCCAGTATATGCAAAAGAATAGAATGGTAGATGCATAGTAACCGTAAGTTCAACAACCTTTATGAGCATTTCTGGGCCAAAGGCCTGTCCGGCTCTATCTGGAGAACAACTCTGACCCGGTAAACTAGCTCCCCCCGGAAAAGCAGCCTCCTTCAAGATGAGACACTTCTGATATCTCGGATCGGTCTCCATCTTACCGCAGCATGTGTGAAGAGCTTGCGTGCGATCTAGATATGGGGCTAACGTATTATACTCGCCTTCCAGACATCCAGCTCCCTTCACCTCACTTGGGCGCCCCCGAGTCCCGCCTGGGGCCAGTACTTCCTGGCAGACCTTGGGTTCTGTAGTGCTTATCGCGGGGATAGAAGAGGAGAAAGACAGCCTTATTTCTTTAGCAAGCTCCCCCGCTTGTCGATCTAGCTGATCTGTCAGGGCTCTAAGTAGGATACTTAGCTCGAGCTGCATGACTCAGCTCGCAGAGGCGCGCTTCTCGTAGCAAGCTAAATATAAAATATCTAGGAGATGCTTACTTGTGTTTGCCTGCCGACAATGTAGGGTAGAGTTGGCTTGTTCTGTATATTGCAGATGCCGCTTCACCAGTATATGGGTTGAAGAATTCTATGCTGCGTTTGTCACAAATCGTATATACACTACACAGCTCGTGAGTCGATAAAAAGATGGCCGCTGTAGCGTGATTCTTGTGCCAGGCCTCAGTTGTTGCCTTGGATGTTAACCTCCTGCAGGTCTTCAGTATATATCAAGTCTCTTATAGATTGTCCTTTGGAGTTATTAATGCTCTGTTTGGGTATGTTTGTGGAGACGAGGGGTCATGTAAACAGGGTGAAATAATGCTCTCTTACAGAGCTGTAGAAATATGCGACCACTCGTCTCCTGAGCTAGCTCCGCCCCCGTCCACTGACTTCTTAATTCAAGCATACAATATACCACAATGTTATACAATAATATGAAGATATAATAGTATGGAATTCCCCCTTCATCTTAATATTGAAGCCAAAATGTATTATTCTACTCTCTCTTCGGTCCACAACATGTATTTTCCAATATATAAATAAAACAAAGCAGAACAAAAAAAAAAAAAATTGTATATAGCACCCTGCCTGCTTCTTTCTATCAGCCCTTGAACAGAAACTTTGTACTTCCATATTTAAGGATCCTCATTACTAATGTAACCTGCTTTATAGAAGGGTTTCATTATTTCCTCTATAAGCTAAACTGTCTGGACCTTGATAATCTTCCTCCATTTTGTATAAAAAAACTTTGAACTGCTTCTCATTATCAGGTTCTATATTCAATTGTTCTTGTATCAGTTGAGCAATCACCTTCTGTCTAAATTCTGCTACTCTGGGATATTTTTGTGCCTTCCAATGTTGTAGTTTAAAATTCCGGGCTATTTGTATTACTGTCGTTATCAGAAGGTATTCTTCTTTTTTAAATTGCATTGGGAGCACAAAAAAAAATATGGAGGTAAGAGTGGGGGTAAAAATCTGGGTTAGAAATCTATTAAGCCAATAAGCCACCTTTTTCCAGTACTGTTGAATCCTAGGGCAATACCATGACAATGGAAACAATGTCCTTTGAGGTTGTTATCCCATTTAGCCAGTGATTTAGGAGTGATATATAAATTATTAATAACTGTGCGTTTCCTTCCACAGCGTATTCCTATATCCAACTATCTCTATGCTCTGTTTAATATCTATTTCTAGAATTTCTGGCAAAAATGTTTGCCATTTATTTTCCAAACTTCCTAAATGCACCTTACCTAAATTTTTCATAATCATCTTATACCATGTTGCGATTGAAAAATAACCAGCCCCAAAAATTTAGATGCCTACTCCAATTATTCCTAACTCCCAGTTACTATCTTGGTTATACGTTAGATGGTTATAAAATTGTCTTGCCTGGAGATAGCCATAGAAGTGATGTCTCGGTAGACCAAATTCTTCTTGAATTTGTGCAAATGATTTTATCAATCCAGTCCCCTTATCTAACAATTGTACTATGTATTCCAGGCCTGCTCTTCTCCAAATATGAAATATACCATAGTTCAAACCAGGACCAAAATCTATATGTCCTAAAAACGTAAGATACTTAGAAAACCTATAGTTAATATTGAGGACAGTACAAAATATTTGCCATGCCACTACTATGTTACTTATCTTCATATTTCAGATTTTCAAAGGTAATTGGAATATGCAATATGGCTTTTAAAGAAAATGGTTTTATTAAGCTCTCTTCTATCAATAACAAAGAAAACTGACTCGTTCCTGTAATCCAGCCAACTGCTAGTTTTACCATAGTAACCTGATTATATAGTTTAACATTGGGCAATCCAAATCCCACAAATTCTTTATCCAAATACAACAGTTTTTTAGCTAATCTTACTCTTCTCTTCCCCCATAAAAAAGAATTACATTCTTGTTCATATTTCTTCAAGTCAGCATTTTTAACAAAAATAGGTAAATTTTGTAATAAGTATAACAAACGGGGAAATAGAAAAGTTTTCAGAATCAGAATTTTAGCTGATAATGCGATAGGTAATGGTCTCCATCTGTCTAGCAGACTTTTACTTTCTTGGAAAAATTTAGTAAAATTTAAACTATACCACAATCCTGGATTATTACTTAAATGTATACCCAAGTATTTGATTTGTTCTACCTCTTGAAAAGGGTGTTTGATAGCCTGCCCCGAGGGGCGTCTAAACCATAATATTTCTGATTTCCCCTGATTGACTTTATAGCACGAAAATGAGCTAAATTCGTTGATTAATTCTAATAACACCGGTATACTTTGTGCAGTTCTAGACAAGAAGAGTATTAAATCATCTGCATAAAGAGCCAGCGTTACCCTACTGTCTCCTACCCTTACCCCCGGTAAAACCTAAGTCTCATAGCAAATGGTTCTAATGACAGATTAAATAACAAAGGTGACAAAGGGCACCCTTGTCTTGTCCCCTTCGTTAACCTTATTTTTTAAGACAATTGACCATTTATTAAAAGGCAGGAATATGGTGTGTTATAAATCAATTTCACAAAATTAAAGAAATTCCCTGATAACCCGAACTGAGTTAATGTAGTGAAAAGATGGTCCCAAGTGATTACATTGAATGCTTTTTCTGCATCTAATGTTACCAGGGCTATATCACTATCACTATATTTATCTTTTAGCTTAATTTCATTTCAGTAGTGATTAAGGGTCAGTAGAACTTTTCTTATATTTTTGAAGAATTTCTCCCTGGCATAAATCCTGATTGATCCTTGTGTGTTTTTTAAT
Source organism: Bombina bombina (assembly GCF_027579735.1). Taxonomy (NCBI): domain Eukaryota; kingdom Metazoa; phylum Chordata; class Amphibia; order Anura; family Bombinatoridae; genus Bombina; species Bombina bombina. The sequence goes on from NC_069500.1 coordinate 1,403,670,611, forward strand.
CTATCTGCAACTATTGCTGTAAGTAACTTGTAATCATTATTCAATAATGATATTTGTCTATATGCATTTGGGTTTTCCGGGTCTTTATCTTTCTTATATATCAGGGTAACTGTGGAGGCAAAAAGCAGCTAAGACTCTGCAAGGTTCTCCGTATAATACTGATTAAATAGAACACTTAACGTACCGGACAATTCATTTTTAAGTATTCTATAAAATTCAACCGGAATTTGATCTGGACCTGGAGATTTATTCAATTTGGCCGTGCCTATCGCCTTAAGAATTTCCTTTTCTGTTATTGGCAGATTTAACTCTATTAATTCCTCTGGGTTAATTTTTGGGAGGGAGACTTTTTCCCAGAACTGTTCCTTCGCCTTGCTATCACAAGCTCCCGCAGTATATATTTCCTTGTAATACTCATACATTATCTGTCTTATTTCACTAGCGGTAGTGTACCTTTTATCTCCTATTTTAATAGTTGTTAAATATCTTCTCTCATCCTGTCTGCTCTTAATAATTTTAGACAATACTTTAGCTGACCTCCCATGATGACTTGCAAAAAAAGCATTAATTTTTTTATCCTGTTTGGCCCTTTTTATTTTCAAAAAATCCTCTCTTTCTGTCTTAGCCTTTAGGTAGTCAGCCCACCTGATCTCATTAGGCATATTAATGTAAGCTTTATATTTATTTTTTAATTGGTTTGCCAGCTGTACATCTTTTGCTGTGATTTTTTTCTTCCACTTAACCATATAGGCTTTTATTTCTCCCCGGAGGACCGCCTTAGCGGCTTCCCAAAATATTTTAATCTTATGGTAAAAGTTTTTGTTTTCTTCATATATAATTTCCATTTTTGTATTAAAAACCTATTAAAGTCAATATCCTGTAATAAGTATTTAGGAAAATAAAAATTGTTAGCTCCACTCTTCTGTCGTCTGATACCATCTATCTCTAGTCCCACTATTGCATGGTCTGAAATTACTATGTCCTGGATCATAGGGCTTATATCAAGTGAAAACATTGCTTCGTTTATTAAGAAGAGATCTATTCGAGACATCGCTTTATGTGTCTTAGACTCGCAAGTGAAAGATCCGGGTTCTTAATTCGCCAAATATCAAATAAATTCAATTTACTACGAAAAGAGACAAATAATTTTTCTTCGTATTTCCTACCCATCTGAGAGTGGCCGTTTCTAATTCTATCTAACATTGGGGCAGTCATCATATTAAAATCCCCAGCAACAATCACATTTTTATTAATATATGGGAATAATTTAATATAGATTTTTTTCCCAAAACTCAGAGTCTAACTCATTTGGACCATATATGTTGCATATTACTAAATGTGTTTCACCGTGTTCTATTTCAGCTATAATATACCTCCCCTCCGGATCCTGCATTTGTGTAACTATTTTATAGCTAAATATTTTTGCAAATAATATTGCAACCCCTCTCTTGCGTTTCGGTCCAGGGGCTGATAGTATCTCGCTTACCCAGTTACATTTAAGTTTAGCCATTTCGACATCTTGCAGGTGCGTCTCCTGTAGGAGAGCGATATCTGGCTTATTTTTTTTTTAATAGTTTCAGAATTATACTCCTCTTTGCTGGGGATGTTATTCCCCCAAAATTCCATGATAAAATATTAACCATCCTTTCTTCTGGGCCAGGGTGCTACAAACAAAGCAACACACACAAAATAAATAAAAAAAAACACCAAATACTACATAGCAATAAAAACACAGTTCTCTGCCACCCATATTTCTGTATGATCATACTCAACACCATCATATTTTGTTCCATTTATAATCTTGGAAAAATAAAGCCCTTTTGGTGACCACTTGTGGTCCCATGTTAGTTCTCCTATTGTCATACATTACACTAACCCAAAAAAATAATAATTTCTTTATAAAGCTATAATGTACTAATGTATTCTTGAGCTTCTTTAACCGTTTTCAGTGTCAGATTTTCATTGTTTACTTTAAAACATATTTTTCCTGGATATATAAGCCTGGCCTGTACACCTTTCTGAATTAGAGCTGTACAATAAGGAGCCATTTCCTTACGTTTCATCTGAGTTTCCACTGAAAAATCTTGGAACAATAGTATCCTATTCTGACCTATCATTAGCGATTTTTTCTGTCTAAATTGTCTCATTATTTAAACCTTATCTTGAAAATTTAAATACTTTACCACAATAGGTCTAGGCTTATGCGTACCTTCAGTGTCAGTTTTAAGCAACCCTAGTCTATGTGCCCTTTCTACCATAAACAGTGAATCTGAGCTTTGGAGACCTAATAAAGTTGGGAGTTCTTGGGAGGCAAATTTAATTAAATCTTGAGGCATAATAGATTCTGGAAGGCCCTCTATTTTTACGTTGTTCCTACGTGACCGGTCTTCTAGTTCCTCCACTTTGGCTTGTAATTTTATTATTGTGACCTCTTGAGTTTTAAACATCTTATCCTGTATTTCTACCTGGTCCTCCAAATCTGAAACTCTTTGTTAACCTTTTAGAAAATTGTCTAACTTTCTATGAGGCCTAGTTATCAACGCCCCTTGGATGATGACATCAATCGGATGGAAGACTTCTTCAGGTTTATTTAAGGGGGGTTTGGGTTAGAGTAGGGGTGTGTGGGTGGTGGGTTTTAATGTTGGGGGGGGTTGTATTTTTTTTTTACAGGCAAAAGAGCCTGTAAAAAAAAAAAAGGCCCTTTTAAGGGCTGGTAAGGTAATAGAGCTGTTAACTTTTGTAATGTAGAATAGGGTAGGGCATTTTTTATTTTGGGGGGCTTTGTTATTTTATTAGGGGGCTTAGATTAGGTGTAAGTAGCTTAAAATTGTTGTAATATTTTTTAAATGTTTGTAACTTTTTATTTTTTGTAACTTATTTTTTTTTATTTTTTGTACTTTAGTTAGTTTATTTAATTGTATTTAATTGTAGTTATTTGTAGCTAATTTATTTAATTAATTTAATGATAGTGTAGTGTTAGGTTTAATTGTAACTTAGGTTAGGATTTATTTTACAGGTAATTTTGTATTTCTTTTAGCTAGGTAGTTATTAAATAGTTAATAACTATTTAATAACTATTCTAACTAGCTAAAATAAATACAAAGTTACCTGTAAAATAAATATAAATCCTAAAATAGGGGTTAATCATTTTATTATAGTGGCGACGGAGTAGGGGGGGGGCAGGATAGGGGTTAATAAATTTATTATAGGTGGCGACGGTGTAAGGGGGCAGGATAGGGGTTAATAAGTTTAATATAGGTGGCGGCGGGGTCCGGGAGTGGCAGTTTAGGGGTTAAACAATTTATTTAGTTGCGGTGGGGTCCGGGATCGTCAGGATAGGGGTTAATAAATTTATTATAGGTGGCGGCGGTATAGGGGGGGCAGGATAGGGGTTACTAGGTATAATGTAGGTGGCGGTGGGCTCCAGGAGCGGCGGTTTAGGGGTTAATACATTTATTATAGTTGCGGCGGGGTCTAGGAGCGGCGGTTTAGGGGTTAATAAGTTTATTAGAGTGGCGGTAGGCTCCAGGAGCGGCGGTTTAGGGGGTAATACATTTATTTAGTTGCGGCGGTGTAGGGGGGGACAGATTAGGGATGTTTAGTCTCGGGGTACATGTTAGGCTGTTAGGTGAAGACATCTCCCATAGGAATCAATGGGATATCGGGCAGCAGCGAACATGAACTTTCGCTATGGTCAGACTCCCATTGATTCCTATGGGATCCGCCGCCTCCAGGGTGGCGGATTGAAAACCAGGTACGCTGGGCCGGAAAAGTGCAGAGCGTACCTGCTAGTCATTTGATAACTAGCAAAAGTAGTCAGATTGTGCCGAACTTGTGTGCGGAACATCTGGAGTGACGTAAGAATCGATCTGTGTCAGACTGAGTCCGGCGGATCAAAGCTTACGTCAATAAATTCTACTTTTGCCGGGCAGCAGGGCTTGATAACTAAGGCGAATCAGCCTCGCCACAAATACGCTGCGGAATACCAGCATATTTGAGGTTGACGGCTTGATAACTAGGGGCCTAAGGCTCATGATTACCTGCCTGAACCACTTGAAAATCAATACTTTGTTCTAACTCCAAATTTGTTGTTGTTTTCCTTTCTCGTTGTTTAGGTGGCATTGCTGGCGATTTTTTGGATTGTGTGATATATCTATCCATATATTATTGAAAACTGTAAATGATCTTATGATCCTCTTTTAGAACCCTAAATATGTAAGTGTAGATACATGTATATATATTACACATACATATATACACATATGCATATACACACAAACACATATACGTGTATGTGTGGTTGAAAATTACTTGTGCAAACCAGTAAGAGTGTATTTATTTAAAAAAAATAACAACAAACAAGTGAGGTGTGCCTTCCCTTCACCCTCTTTTCTATTTAATAGCTATTGTACCTGGTTAAAATAAATACAAAGTTGCCTGTAAAATAAATATAAATCCAAAAATAGCTACAATGTAATTATTCGTTATATTGTAGCTATATTAGGGTTTATTTTACAGGTAAGTATTTAGCTTTAAATAGGATTAATTTATTTAATACGATTTATTTTATTTCGTTAGATTTAAATTATATTTAACTTAGGGGGGTGTTAGTGTTAGGGTTAGACTTAGCTTTAGGGGTTAATACATTTATTAGAGTAGCGGCGAGGTCCGGTCGGCAGATTAGGGGTTAATACTTGAAGTTAGGTGTCGGCGATGTTAGGGAGGGCAGATTAGGAGTTAATACTATTTATTATAGGGTTTATGAGGCGGGCGTGAGGCGGTTTAGGGGTTAATACATTTATTATAGTGGCGGCGAGGTCCGGTCGGCAGATTAGGGGTTAATAAGTGTAGTTAGGTAGCGGCAACGTTGGGGGGGGGGGGGGCAGATTAGGGATTAATAAATATAATATAGGGGTCGGCGATGTTAGGGGCAGCAGATTAGGGGTACATAGCTATAATGTAGGTTGCGGCGGTGTACGGAGCGGCAGATTAGGGGTTAATAATAAAATGTAGGGGTCAGCGATAGCGAGGGCGGCAGATTAGGGGTTAATAAGTGTAAGGTTAGGGGTGTTTAGACTCGGGGTACATGTTAGGGTGTTAGGTGCAGACTTAGGAAGTGTTTCCCCATAGGAAACAATGGGGCTGCGTTAGGAGCTGAACGCTGCTTTTTTGCAGGTGTTAGGTTTTTTTCAGCTCAAACTGCCCCATTGTTTCCTATGGGGGAAATCGTGCACGAGCACGTTTTTTAAGCTGGCCGCGTCCGTAAGCAACGCTTGTATTGAGAGTTGAAGTGGCGGTAAATTATGCTCTACGCTCCCTTTTGGAGCCTAAAGCAGCCCTTCAGAGAACTCTAAATACCAGCGTTGTTTAAAAGGAGCGGGGGGGGGGGGGAAACACGTGTAGCTAACGCACCCCTTCTAACGCAAAACTCTAAATCTAGGTGTAAGTAATATTGGTTACATACTGGGAACTAAAATAATATTCTCACTAAGGATTACAGAAAAACGGATAAATCAAAATCCTTGTTCATGCCCATAGACCCCTTAGATTCCAACATATGGATCCAGTATAGCTCACACTGTTTAAGCATGATCTCTCTATTACCTCCAGAGAGGAGCCGACTCCCCCCAGGCAACGAGTATAACAGCAGGCGCCACGTCCCTAGCAACGGCTAGAGCGGTGCGGCGCAAGACATGGAAAGTGAATCTGGAAAAGAGTTCCCTTGTTCCAGCTACAAGGGTAGTTTTCTTGGGGAACATAATAGATTCCCTATCTATGAAAAGTTTTTTGACAGAGGTCAGAAAATCCAAAATTCTTTCCTCTTGCCTCTCTCTACAGTCTACTGTTCGGCCATCAGGGGCTCAATGTATGGAGGTAATTGGTCTGATGGTCGCTTCCATGGACATCATTTCCTTTGCTTAATTACATTTGAGAGTTCTGCAATTATGCATGCTCAGACAATGGAACAGAGTCCATTCGGATTTGTCTCAGAGGATACATCTAGACCAGTCGACAAGAGACTTTCTTCCATGGTGGTTTTCTCAGGAGCATCTGTCACAGGGCACATGTTTCCGGAGACCTTCCTGGGTGATTGTGATCACGGACGCCAGCTTGCTAGGCTGGGATGCAGTCTGGGACTAGTTAAAGGTGCAGGGACTATGGACTCAGGAGGAGTCTGCTCTCCCCATAAACATCTTGGAATTGAGAGCGATTTACAATGCTCTGATGGCTTGGCCTCAATTGTCCTTAGCCTGGATTATCAGGTTTCAGTCGGACAACATCACCTCAGTGGCGTACATTAACCACCAGGGAGGAACTCGGAGTTCCTTAGCCATGAAGGAGGTGGCATGGATAATTCAGTGGGCAGAAGCTCACAATTGTTGTCTGCCATCCACATTCCGGGAATGGACAACTTGGAAGTGGATTTCCTGAGCAGACAGACATTTTATCCTGGGGAGTGGGCTCTCCATCTGGAGGTGTTCTCTAGGTTAATACTCAAATTGGGGGTGCTGGAGTTGGTTCTGATGGCGTTAAGCTTTCAAGGTACGGTTCAAGGTCAAGAGATCGACATGCCGCCCTCATAGATTCTCTGGCGGTTCCTTGGGATTTCGTACTAGCATACCTGTTTCCTCCGTTTGCGCTCCTTCCATGAGTCATAGCTTGTATCAAACAGGAGAGAGCGCCTGTAATTTTAATTGCTCCGGCATGGCCTTGCAGGATCTGGTATGCAGACCTTCTAACTCAGGGTACATTCCTCCATCCAAATCTCGTTTCTCTAAAGCTGAATGCTTGGAGATTGAATACTTAGTTCTGTGTAAGCGTGGATTTTCTGAGTCGGTCATTGAGACCATGATCCAGGCTCGCAAGCCTGTTATTCTAAAAATTTACCATAAGGTATGGCATAAATACCTTTATTGGTGTGAATCCAAGGGCTACTCTTGGAGTGGGGTCAGGATTCCTAGAATTTTGTATTTTCTCCAGGAATGTCTGGAGAAAGGGTTGTCAGTCAGTTTTGTGAAAGGTTAGATTTCTGCATTATCTATTTTGTTACACAAACTTTTGGTGGATGTGCCAGATGTTCAATCTTTTTGTCAGGCCCTAATCAGAATCAAGCCTGTGTTTAAATCTGTTGCTCCTCCTTGGAGCCTTAAACTTGTTGTTAGGGTTTTGCAGCAGGTTCCGTTTGAGCCAATGCATTCCATAGATATTAAGTGGCTATCTTAGAAGGTTTTGTTTCTTATTGTTATCTCTTCTGCTCTGAGAGTCTACGAACTCTCGGCTTTGCAGTGTGAATCGCCTTACCTTATCTTTCATGCTGATAAGGAGGTTCTTCATACTAAATTGGGGTTTCTTCCTAAAGTGGTTTCGGATAGAAATATTAATCAGGAAATTGTTGTTCCTTCTTTCTGTCCTAATCCTTCTTCTCATAAGGAACGTCTGTTGCACAACTTGAATGTTCTGAGTGCTCTAAAATTCTACCTACAGGCGACTAAGGATTTTCGACAGTCTTTTGCCCTGTTTGTTTGTTTCTCAGGAAAGCGTAAAGGTCAGAAGGCTACTGTTACTTCTCTTTCCCTCTGGTTGAGATGTATAATTTGTTTTGATTATGAGACTGCTAATCAGCAGCCTCCTGAGAGAATTACAGCTCATTCCACTAGGGCTGTCAAAAATGAAGCTTCTGTGGAACAGATTTGCAAGGCTGCAACGTGGTCATCTCTGCATACTTTTTCCAAATTTTCCAAATTTGATACTTTTGCCTCGGCTGAGGCTTTCTTAGGAAGAAAAGTTCTTCAAGCGGTGGTGCCTTCTGTTTAGGTCTGCCTGTCTTGTTCTCCCTCCCTTTTCATTCAGTGTCCTCTAGCTTGGGTATTGGTTCCCACTAGTAATTGAATGCCGTTGTGGACTCTGCATATCTTAGGAAAGAAAAGAAAATGTATCCTTACCTGATAAATTTCTTTCTTTCCGGATATGTAGAGTCCACAACCCCACCCTTAATTAAGACAGTTATTTTTGACTAAACTTTAGGCACCTCTACACCTTTGTGTTATTTCTTTTTCCATTTCCCTTCGGTCGAATGACTGGGGATTATGGGTAGGGGAGTGACACTTAACAGCTTTGCTGTGGTGCTCTTTGCCTCCTCCTGCTGGCCAGGAGTGATATTCCCACTAGTAATTAAATGACGTCATGGACTCTCCATATATGGAAATTTATCAGGTAAGCATACATTTTGTTTTTATAAGTGTCCAGGAAAGGGAGCTGGAAGTGGACTACAGAAAGCTGCTAGATTCTATTCAGCATCAGACTATGGAGCCTTTGGATTGGAACTTTTTCACAGTACCAGTGGAAGTGCTTGCATCAGGGCAGAGCGCCAATGGCCTCTGTCTACAACAATTGGTGGCCCTGGAGTATCTATGTGAGGCCTACAATGTTTTACTTGATTCCCCAGCAGCCAACCAATTTTTTCCAGCTACATGCTCTCGAAGTGGGGGATATAATTGACTTTTCTGCCGAGAATCTGCTGTCCTGTAAGCTCCCAGCTGAAGTGCTGGCACCAGGGCAGAGCGCTGCCCCAATGTCCTCGTCAGGTAAGTGAGAGGGAACTGAGTGGATTAAACCAGGTAAGTGAGAGGGAACAGGTAAGTGAGAGGGAACTGAGTGGATTAGAACAGGTAAGTGAGAGGGAACTGAGTGGATTAGAACAGGTAAGTGAGAGGAAACTGAGTGGATTAGAACAGGTACTGTAAGTGAGAGAGAACTGACTGGAATTAGAACAGGTAAGTGAGAGGGAACTGAGTGGATTAAACCAGGTAAGTGAGAGGAAACAGGTAAGTGAGAGGGAATTGGGTGGATTAAACCAGGTAAGTGAGAGGAAACAGGTAAGTGAGAGGGAACTGATTGGATTAGAATAGGTAAGTGAGTGGAAACTGAGTTAATTATACCAGGTAAGTGAGAGGGAACTGATTGGATTAGAAGAGGTAAGTGAGTGGAAACTGAGTTAATTATACCAGGTAAGCGAGAGAACTGAGTGGATGAGAACAGGTGAGAGAGAACTAAGCGGAACAGGTAAGGGAGAGGGAACTGAGTGTATTAGAACAGTTAAATGAGAAGGAACTGAGTGGATGAGCACAGGTAAGTGAGAGGGAACTGAGTGTATTAGAACAGGTAAGTGAGAGGGAACTGAGTGGATTAGAGCAGAAAAGCGAGAGGGAACTGAGTGGATGAGCACAGGTAAGCGAGAGGCAACTGAGTGTATTAGAACAGGTAAGTGAGAGGGAACTGAGTGGATGAGCACAGGTAAGTGAGAGGGAACTGAGTGTATTAGAACAGGTGAGAGGCAACTGAGTGTATTAGAACAGTTAAATGAGAAGGAACTGAGTGTATTAGAACAGGTAAGTGAGAGGCAACTGAGTGGATTAGAACAGTTAAGTGAGAGGGAACTGAGTGGATTAGAACAGTTAAGTGAGAGGGAACTGAGTGGATTAGAACAGTTAAGTGAGAGAGAACTGAGTGGAATAGAACAGGTAAGTGAGAGGGAACTGAATGGATGAGAACAGGTAAGTGAGAGGGAACTGAGTGGATTAGAGCAGGTAAATGAGAGGAAACTAATTGGATGAGAACAGGTAAGTGAGAGCAAACTGAGTGGATGAGAACAGGTAAGTGAAAGGAAACTGAGTGGATGAGAACAGGTAAGTGAGAGGAAACTGAGTGGATGAGAACAGGTAAGTGAGAGGAAACTGAGTGGATGAGAACAGGTGAGAGGAAACTAAGTGGATGAGAACAGGTGAGAGGGAACTGAGTGGATGAGAACAGGTGAGAGGAAACTAAGTGGATGAGAACAGGTGAGAGGGAACTGAGTGGATGAGAACAGGTGAGAGGGAACTGAGTGGATGAGAACAGGTGAGAGGGAACTGAGTGGATGAGAACAGGTGAGAGGGAATTGAGTGGATGAGAACAGGTAAGTGAGAGGGAATTGGGCTTGAGTGAATGACATGGAGGTATTGGTTTAATAGGTAGGTGAGATGTGGCTGGTGTGAAAGAGATATAAGTGGGTGAGATGGGGCTGGTGTTAAAGGGATGGTGCATACATTTAGATATCTGTTGGTGTCTTATTAACCCCATATCTGTTGGTGTCTTATTAGCCCCATCACTTCCGGGGACATACCGTTATAGCATGTTCTTGCTGACAAGACCTGAGCTATATATGTGGGCATTTGAACGACCGCTGACGTGCAGGGTATGCCAGTGGGCTTTATGGTGTTAAAACTAAATAACAGTGAGACACACAAGGTCCAGGAGGGGATAGGTTGCACTTTAGAATTTAGGGGGTACATTATGGAATTCTCTCCAGAACCTGTCTTGTTTACACCTTCACTTCAGGTGCAGATGCTGCTTTAAAAACTGTGCCAGTATCAGAGAAGTTTTGCCTCCCACAAAGAAGTACAGTAAAACGCCTCTTGACGAGACTGCCCTCATTTTTTCTTCTTTCTCTTGGTATCTTTATTTGAAAAAGCAGGAATGTAAGCTTAGGAGCCATCCATTTTTGGTTCAGCACCCTGGATTGGTGGCTAAATTTCCTGCTTTTTCAAATAAAGATAGCAAGAGTACGAAGAAAATTTGATAACAGGAATAAATTAGAAAGTTGCTGCTCTGACTCATGAAAGAACAAATTTGGGTTTCATTATTAATTAAGTATAGTAAGTTAACGCTGCAATGTGCATTACCCGCTGATTTGGCTGCTTTTTCTTAAAGAGGTAACACATTTTTCCTTTCGTGATTCAGAAAGAATATACAATTTAAAAAAACCTTTCCATTATACGTATTTTAGCAAACGTGCATTTTTCTCTTGATATCCTTTGTTGAATGATCAGCAATGCACTACTGGGAGCTAGCTAAGTCATCGGTTAGTCAGTAACAAGAGGCATACCATATATATATATATATATATATATATATATATATATATAGACATACAGAGAGACAGGTGCACTCTCACGATCAGTTCATTATATGCCAGGATGCTAGAATGTGGATTGAGATATAGCAAATAGGAGACAGCACTCTCTGGTCTTGATAGATAGATTTTCCAGACTTGTCCTGGAGAACAGCGTGAGACGCTGTTTGTCTTGAAAAAGGCTCACTACAAGGGTCGAAACGTCAACTTTTGTTTGATATGATGAAATAAAGTATCTGTTTTGATGATGAAAAGACCCGTGAGTGCCCTCCGTCTTGCACTCTATTCTATTTTTTGAGGAGCCACCCCATGCATAATTTGGAGTCAGTGCATGCCATTGGTGGAATATATACGATTGTTTATCACATATGGATGCAAATATTGGTTGTTTTTTCTTTTATTCTACAGATGTGATTCGTCTTGATGAAGGCTTCTGTGAAAACCGAAACGTCAACCTTTAACAAATGTTGTTATTAAGAATAATAAAAGAAAGTTTTTGCTGATACGCAATTATCACAAACCCTGAGAGTGCCCTTCATTCCTAAAACCAATTTTATATATATAGCAAATACCTTCAGAAATCCGGATGCAGTGTAAATTCCTGTGGATTCCAAAATAACGTAGGCACTCTGGGTAGATATCAAACACCTTCAATGCATAAAAAGCATTGGGGCCGTTAACGTTTTGGCCTCAAACAGAAGCCTTGTTCACATGGAGGCAAAAATATGTACAATACACACAAAACAAGTCCCTATACCTATAAATATTAGATCATGGGCCCGCAAAACTAATTACAAATCAGAAACGCCTGTGTATCAAACCTGTGTTTCCGATTTTGAATTATTTCCGTGGACCCATGATCTAATACAGGTAACACTTAGGGGTATTTATAGGGACTTATTTGGTGTGTATTGTACATATTTTTTTGCCTCCATGTGAACAAGGCTTGCTACATGTTACTTGGTAGTGCAGTGGGAATTTGTATATTGATGGTGTGTGCTGATCTTCTCAGAACATTATATATATATAATAGAAAGAAGAAGCCATCAGCGCCTTAAATTAAAAAGTCCAATTTTAATGGTCAAATTTAAAAGCTTTGACAGAATTCAGTGAGAAAAGTCTGACATGTTTTGGCCAATGGCCTTAGACTTCGGCCTCTAGTTATCAATGTCTGTCGGACCTGATCCGACAGTGCGGATCAGGTCCGACAGACATCACTGTATACTGCGAGCAATACCGATCGGCCGCCAGCAGGCTCGCCAGAAACACGGGGCATCAAGCTCCATTCGGAGCTTGATACATATGCCCCATTGACTCTGCAGAAAAAAACGCCAATATTTAAAAGCAGTACTGAAATTCTATTGGAAGCTCTCAATTATAATCATTGTATAACAGCTGTGATTATATATGTTTGCTGAAGGACATGATAGATTGTTACTTAGTAACTTGAAACACAACATGTTAATTCATATTCATTGAAATACACATAAGTAAACAAAGAACATTGTAAATATTTAAACCAGAATCTGTATGCTACTTATAGCATTTTACTATTAATAGACTTGCAACCTAAGCAGACTATGCATGCATTACCCTGTCCACACACAATTAAACGTGGGTACAAAATCAATGCGAACCTAAATGTATAAAACATTTTCTTACTTAAAGGTACAATGTGGGTGAGTAATCTTGTTGCAAAGCATGTGTCATAAGTAGCATAGTTTCAAAATCATACTGACAGCTATAACCAGAGCAAACATAAACGATCATGAACTATAATGATATAGGTGCTAATATATACTATTTAGAAAAAATTTTGAAGCGTGGTCACAATTATGAGTACTGCAACGCTCCAAAAATGTGTATATATTTCTGGAAATGTTTTTTTATGATTGAGAAAGGAGAATAATAGATATGACAGATAAACAACTCCATAGCAGTGTGTATATATATATGGCAACTACTGATGTGATACAATTATGTAGATGCACACAGATAAATATAACTGCAACTTATAAATTGCAAAAGTCTACAATCAACATAGAAAACTTGTTGGCCGGTTCATCACTACCTGACTATTCCCAAAAGTTTATAACATCATATAAAGAGTTATAACCCTTTGGGAAATGGGATTCTAAAGAAAAAATCCAATAAGCCTCCTGTTTTAACAGGGCTTTATTCATATCTCCACCCCTGGGGGGCACCATGACCTGCTCAATAACTTTCCATTAAAAAGTTGTATTGCTGCTGTTGTGCTTCTGTATGAAATGTTTGGCCATTTCTGAGCATGGGTCTGACCTATTTATGTCTGAAAGGTGTTGCCTGATACGTTCTCTGACCTCCCTGGAGGTACAACCTACATATTGTTTGTTAGTGCAAGTTCACCAGATTAGGTATATAACATTCTTGGACCGGCAGTTGACACAGCTGTTTATCCTATATGTTTTGTTTGTAACCGCAGAAGAAAAAGTATTGCCTTTGTGAATAAAGCTGCATGGAATACATGCACTGTACTCACATTTATACATTCCTTTGGAATTTAACCAGGAGCTTGAGGCTGATGTTTCTTTTGGTAAAGCACTCGGCAAAATCTGGTTACCTATAGTAAAACCCCTTCTATACGAAAAATTACATCCTTTTTCTATAGTTGTCAATAGACCTTCATCTGCTTTAAGCATTGGTATGTGTCTGAGAATGATTTTGCAGATTTCATTGTAGTCTGATGAATACTGTGTGACAAACGTAACCTGGTCACTTGCACCTTTTTTGGGTTTTGATCTATCTAGTAACAGGGTTTTCCTGTCCAGATTATCAACCTCAAGTTTCGCTTTTGTAATTGCTGAATTACTATAGCCTCTTTGTAAAAGTCTTCGTGTTAAGTCTTTACTTTGAGTGGCATAATCAGCCCCCTCTGAACAGTTTCTTTTCACCCTGATAAATTGTCCTTTCGCAATAGCATAAGGAACCTTGGGGGGATGATTGCTTTTACCGTGCAAAAGTGTATTCCCAGATATGGGTTTTCTATATATTTGAGATTTTACCTTATTTGTGCCAATAACAGAACTTAGTTGAACATCCAAAAATTGATCATTATTTTATTGGTTTCAAAGGTAAATTTTAAACCCCACTCATTGCTATTTAGAAATCCAACAAACTTTTCAATGGTAGTTATACTACCATTGAAAAGTTTGTTGGATTTCTAAATAGCAATGAGTGGGGTTTAAAATTTACCTTTGAAACCAATAAAATAATGATCATTTTTTGGATGTTCAACTAAGTTCTGTTATGGACGTGCTGGGCTTGTCGAACTGGATGCGGTTTGTGTCACGGAGCGGACGAAGGTGTGGAGGATTCAGCTCAGCCGGTCTTCCTGAGGTGCGGCGGTGGCGGTGCCTATCGGGTCAAGTACGTGATGAGAGCCAGTTATACCCCTCCTTACTGAAATTGTCCGTACTCACAGTAAGTGCCAGCACGAACTGCTTCTGTCTTCATACACTGCAACTTCGTGACTACCAAGCTCAGGCATACCTTACCTGAAGATTGGGGAAGTTTTGCTCCTGCAATTTACTAACTCTGTCCTGAATAACTTTGTTTCTTCATATATATATATATTTACTGTCACCAATTAGTGGCTGGTTCCCAGTAGTGCATTGCTGATCCTTCAAAAAAAGATTTCAAGAAAAAGAAGCAAATTAGATAATAAAAAATTGCCTGCTCTATCATGAAAGCTTACTGCTAGATTACGAGTTTTTGTCAGTAATGGTGTGCGGGGCTAACAAGCATTTTTTCTCACCGCTCACTTAAGACAACGCTGACTCTTAACTACTGACTTTTAAATGCGGTATCAGTCTTGACAGGAGAGGGTCTACCGCTCACTTTTTTCCAAGACTCGTAATACCGGCGTTAGGAAAATCCCATGGAAAAGATAGGATACGCAATTGACGTAAGGGGATTTGAGGTATGCTCGAGTCGCGGAAAAAAAGTGAGCGGTTCACCTGTACCTGCCAGACTCGAAATACCAGCGTGCATTAAAAAGCGTGACCTCTCAACGCTGCTTTTTAAGGCTAACGCAAGACTCGTAATCTAGCAGTTCCTTTTTAAATTTACTGTTTCTTTAAACTGAGGTTTTGTGCAAAATACTACTAAATAAAGCAACATAGCACCACCTACTGATAGTAAAGAAAATTGCACTTACGGAGATACTACATATAATTAAGCATAATTCTTTACAAACTGTGCTGAAATTACTGTACAAAGGTTATTCACAGACTGTCTCTTCTGAAGTTGTGTTTATAAAAAAACAAACAATAACAAAACTCAGCCACAGAGTAGAAATAGGATATTGCACCACCTTGACCTGGCAAATGATGTAAACCAGGTGGAAATTGTACCACAAATCACTACAAAAGCAGGACTAGAGACAATGGAATATGAAGAGAAAAAAAACAAGCATTAATAGACAGAAGTCAAATATCACAACTACATCAGATGAAATAATAACAGAGATAGAGGGACGCCCCATGTGTTTATCAATCGTTACCATCAAAGATCAAAGCCAACAATAGAAGTGGGTACTCACATTTGGTAGAAGCACCCTTATGTGCTTTGGATGCAGGCTGATAGATTAAAGATGTATCAGCTAAACTTTATCCAGCAAACAGGAAAACTTGTGGATAATTCAAAGGTAGAAGAACATATTGTGCTGTATACAAACACTCCGCCAGCAATAAACTTGTATAAAAACAGGTAAAAAAGTCATAAAGTGTGTAGGGGCAAAGACAGTGCTCCCTTCATGCAACGCGTTTCTCAGCCTTTGTCCAAATGGCCATTTAATCAGGCATATACAGCACAGTTGTGGAAGTCCTTTTTAAATATAATTCAGAACAAATTTCAAATACACTTAGTAAACATGTGTCTCCTAATAGCGACTCATTACATGTGTGTATTATCATTCCAACAGATCCTAATTGTCAATAACATAATTAGATAAAAAATGTAGTAATTGATTCTGATACTATAGTAAAAGAGTATAGTGCGTTCCACAAGACCAAATACAAAAATACAAAAGTACTCAAAAGCAAAAATAAATTAAATCTATAAACAATTTCACAAAGGCAAACGTATAATCACTTATGCAACACGTAACTAGTCTAGAAATATTCGTCAATACATTATCCACCTATGTTGCGAGGCTATATGTTCCACTTACCAGGATCGTTATTTAACTTCCGGGTTCTGTAAGTCACAAAACCATGTGTTCCGGTCTAATCAATCGAGTACGCTTGTCATGGTTACCAATGATAAACACCAACTGTTCGTGGATAAACAAACTGAAAGGCTATTTTTATACATTGTTACGAATAGAACATAGCCCAATTCTAATAGTGATGACCTTGATATGTTCACATTACAAAAAATAATAAGTAAATACATTTTAAAAATCTTTATATTTGATATAATTGAATTGCGGTCTTCCTAATAGTGATATGAGTATTATAAGAACTCCTAAGATGTGGTGTGAAGGCTAATCCTAAAATGAGTGATATGAGAAATAGAATAGAGTACATATTCAGGTAAATATAATATAAAATATAGTGATTACTGTGCGATGAATTAATCATCTACTTAGTGAACTTAATTTGTTCGGCTAAAAGTGTGATCATATAATAATGGTGATCCATACTGGAATATGGAAATTAACTAATATAATATACTAAGTGGAACCAATAAGAATAGTCTGATCGTATTATGATCGTATACATTAAAATATTCAGTGTGATCTATGTGATAATATGATAAATTAAATCATTTAATCCTAAATATAAACTAATGTGAACTGAAAGTAATGAATATCGGTCGTGTGTGTCTGTTTTATCCACGGTATCTCAAAAACTTGATAAATATGCCCTATAGTGTGAATTCACTACTTTAATAACAGTTACTTTGTAAAATCCTGTGTATATTCAGGCTGCCTCGTGTGTCATATTTTGAACTACAGCTAGCTGACCATTAAAGGGACATTAAACACTAAATAAATATGTATAAACTAATATATATTCACTTTAAAAGGTGGTGACTTCTGAATTCCAATACAGGGTTCGGTATGCTTTTCACTTGTATGCCTATATACAATTATTTATTAATTGTTTCCTTGGTGCCTATTTTGATATAGTTTTTTTTTTATTTAATATTTTCTCCTGGAAATTATCCCACTACCTTCCTATAATTTATTTTTGTAATTCTTCTGTTCTCCATATCACCAAATGGATCAATAAAATCGGATTGTAGAAATCTCTCCCAGAGTGATCCCTTTAAAATCAGCAACAAATTCCCATTCATCATATTTTACACTGAACATGGTTCTGTCGCAGGGAACAATCACCTAGATTACAAGTTTTGCATTGCGGCTTCTAACGTTGAAAAAATGGCAATTTCAGCGTAAAAGCAGTAACACCAGTATTGGGAGTCGTGTCGGTATAGCTATACCGCAAGCATTTTAGTCAGTAACGCAACGTCAATCCTGCACTCAAAAAAATGACGTTTATGCGTGGGATTTTCATAGCGTCGGTATTACAGGTTGTGCGGTGAGACTAAAATGCTTGCGTTACAGCCTATACCGACACGAGCCATACCGCCATCTAAGAGCAGTAGTTATGAGTTTTGTGTAACAAAAATGTTTCTCAAAACTCATAACTAAACTGTTACAAAGTACACTAACAACCATAAATTACCTATTATCCCCTAAACCACCATCCTCCCGCATCGCAAACACTATCTTACACCTATTAACCCCTAATCTGCCGCCCACCCACCCACCCACATCGCCAACACTATTTAAATATATTAACCCCTATATATTAACCCCTATTCCCCCGCACTCCGACATCGCCACCACTATAATAAAGTTATTAACCCCTAAACCTCCGGCCTCCCACATCTCCGCCACTAAATAAACCTATTAACCCCTAAACCGCCGGGCCCCCACATCGCAAAACAGCCAATTTGAACAGTCAATAGGATTTTCATCTTATTGGCTGATTTGAATTTGAAGAATCAAATCAGCCAAAAGGAATGCAAGGTACACCATTTTGAAACGGCTACCTTGCATTCAACTTCAGTGTACGGCGGCGACCGCACAGGATGTCTTCGCTCCGCCGGGATGAAGATAGAAGATGCCCCCGGGATGGATGAAGACCTCGCCGCCTGGATGGAGATGGATGTCCGGACTTCAGAAACCGTGAGTAGATCTTCTAGAGTTAGTGTTAGGTTTTTTTTGGGGGGGGGGTTTGGGGTGTTTTTTTTTTTTAGATTAGGGCTTTGGGCTTTGAAAAAGAGCTAAATGCCCTTTTAAGGGCAATGGGTAGCTTAGGGTTTTTTTAGAGTTAGGCTTTTTATTTGGGGGGGTTGGTTGGGTGGTGGGTTTTACTGTTGGGGGGACTTAGTATTTTTTTAGAGGTAAAAGAGCTAATTTCTTTAGGGCAATGCCCTACAAAAGGCCATTTTAAGGGCTATTGGTAGTTTATTGTAGGCTAGGGGGTGTTTTTATTTTTATAGGGCTATTAAATTAGGTGTAATTGTTTTTATTTTTGATAATTTCATTATTTTTTTGTAATCTTAGTGTTTTTTATTTTTCATGATTTTAGTGTTAATTATTTTTGGTAAACTTTTTTAATTTTTCATAGGATTTTTTATTTTTTTTAGTTGTAATTTAGATTTTTTATTTTTTTTCTTAGTGTTAGTAACGCCTAGATTACGAGTTTTGCGCTATAGAGGGTGCGAAACAACAAAAGTTGTGTTATCTCATCCTCCATAGCGCAGCCATTACAAGTTTCTGAAAAGCCTCCTTGTGCGTGCGATATGGTGGCGTTAAGCTCCATACCGCACAAAATCCAAGGGCTGCTTTGACGTGCTCTTGCACGCTTTCCCCCATAGACATCAATGGGGAGAGAGTGTTAGAAAAAAACCTAACACCTGAAGTGCGAAATGAAAAGCTCCATAACGCAACCCCATTGATGTCTAACATAAACCCCAAATCCAAACACCCCTAATCCGCTGCTCCCGACATCGCCAACACCTAAATAAAGTTATTAACCCCTAATCTGCTGCTCCCAACATTGCTGACACTAATAAAAGTTATTAAAGGGACACTAAACCCAGAAAAAAACTTATCTTCAATCAAAATATCGATTTATTTCAAATAGTTATGTCATTAGCATTGTTTGTCAAAGTATTACCGTTCATTAGTAATCTTATATCAAAAATAGATATATTTCCAAACCCACCAACAGCTATTGTTTTCTAACCTCAAATCCTGAACGATAACCCAGGTTATCAAAATGGTGATTTTTTGAGGCTATGCGCATGCACGATATCCCGGCACGTCATACTCTACGTCACTCACAGCAGGCAGGCAGACCCGGCGTATCAAAATCAGACAGAGCAGATGAATACGCTGAACATAGCAGGTAAGAGCTGAGCGCTGCACTGCGAGAATCTCCCCAACAACGAGCATTTATTCTTTATTTATAGCACATTATGAAAAATTATGAATGAAACACATATTTATTTCAGTAGAAAAGATATATTATATACCTTACTTTATTTTAAACTTAGCACCTAATTTGAAAATATGTCAGGTATAAATTTACTAAATTGATATTTGAATTTATCCTAAGCCTACACTACTGCATACACAAATACGTATCTAAAGTTGAAAAACATAATTTGCTAATAACAGTCAACCTTCAAAAGCGCATGTGTGTCTTTCCACTGTATGTGTAAGTGTGATATCAGGGATGCGAGTCAACGGATTGCAACGCGCATGCGCATGGTGACAACATTGTCACATAATGATATGCACGAAATAAGAATACTATTGGAAATTGGGTTTGGTCGTGCACAGCCCATATTAGAGGGTTGGCTATAATGACGTCATCTGCAAAAAATATTATTTCCTTTTATAGCGTTTCTAAAGATCGTTGAACTGTGAAATTAGGTAGGTGATGAAATATACATGTTATTGATTGTAAATTAATGTTCAGGTTGTGGCAAAACATGTAAAGTTTTGGAATCCTTTAACCCCTATTCCGCCGTTCCCTGACATCGCTGCCACTAATATAAGTTATTAACCAATATTCCGCCTCTCTCCGACAACGCCACCACTATAATAAATGTATTAACCCCTAAACCTCTGGCCTCCCACATCACCGCCACAAAATAAACCTATTAACCCCTAAACCACCAGCCCCCCACATCGCAAAAAACTAAATTAAACTATTAACCCCTAAACCTAACAACCCCCTAACTTTATATTAAAATTACAATATCCCTATCTTAAAATAAATAAAAACTTACCTGTGAAATAAAAAAAAACTAAGTTTAAACTATAAATTAACCTAACATAACTATTATACTAAACTATTATACTAAAATTAAAATAACTATCAATTAAAAAAACTAAATTGCACATTAAAAAAACTAACACTAATAAAAAAAAATTGTCTAAAGTTACAAAAAATAAAAAATACTAAATTATGAAAAATAACAAATGAAATGATCAAAACTAAAAACAATTACACCTAATCTAATAACCCTATAAAAAAACCTAGCCTACAATAAACTAGCAATAGCCCTTAAAAGGGCCTTTTGTAGTGCATTGACCTAAAGAAATCAGCTCTTTTACCTGAAAAAAAAAATACAAAGACCCCCCCAATAGTAAAACCCACCACCCAACCAACCCCCAAAATAAAAAAACCTAACTCTAACAAAAACTTAAGCTACCCATTGCCCTAAAAAGGGCATTTGCATGGACATTGCCCTGAAAAGGACATTCAGCTAAACCCTAATCTAAAAAAAAAAACACCCCAAAAAACAGACAAAAAAACCTAACACTAACCCCCAAAGATCCACTCACAGTTTCTGAAGTCCAGACATCCATCCTCAGCCAGGCGGCGAGAAGTCTTCATCCAGGCGGCGCGGAGCAGATCCATCCTTGAAGACATCCGACGCGGAGTGTCCTCTTCATACAGTCACAACCGTACACTGGATCTTCAATGCAAGGGAGCCTTTTCAAAATGGCGCCCTGTGCATTCCTATTGGCTGATTTGATTCTTGAAATTCAAATCAGCCAATAGGATGAGAGCTACTGAAATCCTATAGGCTGTTCAAATCAGCCAATAGGATGAGAGCTACTGAAATTCAATTGGCTGATTTGAATAGCCAATAGAATTTCATTAGCTCTCATTCTATTGGCTGTTTTTAACAGCCAATAGGATTTCAGTAGCTCTCATCCTATTGGCTGATTTGAATTTCCAAAATCAAATCAGCCAATAGGAATGTAAGGGACGCCATTTTGAAAAGGCTCCCTTGCATTGAAGATAGAAGACGCCGCCTGGATGAAGACTTCTCGCCACTTGGATGAAGACTACTCGCCGCCTGGATGAAAACTTCTTGACGCCTGGATGAGGATGGATGTCCAGACTTCAGAAACTGTGAGTGGATCTTTGGGGGTTAGTGTTAGGTTTTTAAAAAAAATCATTGGGTGTTTTTTTTTTTTTTAGATTAGGGTTTTGTGCTTTAGGTAAAAGAACAGAATGCCCTTTTCAGTGCAATGTAAAAGAGATGAATGCCCTTTTGAAGGCAATGCCCATACAAATTCCCTTTTCAGGGCAATGGGTAGCTTCGGTTTTTGTTAGAGTTAGAGTTAGTTTTTTTTATTTTGGGGGGTTGGTTGGGTGGTGGGTTTTACTGTTAGAGGGTGTTTGTATTTTTTTCAGGAAAAAGAGCTGATTTCTTTAGGGCAATTCCCTACAAAAGGCCCTTTTAAGGGCTATTGGTAGTTTATTGTATGCTAGGGTTTTTTTTTATTTTGTGGCTTTTTTATTTTTATAGTGTTATTAGATTAGGTGTAATTTTCGTAATTTAGTGTTTGTTATTTTTCGTAATTTAGTATTTTTTATTTTTTGTAATTTTAGACTTACATTTTTTTATTAGTGTTAGGTTTATTTTTGTAATGTGTAATTTAGTTTTTTTAATTGGTAGTTATTTAAATTTTAGTATAATAGTTTAGTATAATAGTTATATTAGGTTAATTGTTAGTTTAAACTTAGGTTTTTTAATTTCACAGGTAAGTTTTTATTTATTTTAAGATAGGGATATTGTAATTTTAATTTAACGTTAGGGGGGTGATAGATTTAGGAGTTAATAGTTTAATTTATTAGTGGCGATGTGGGGGGCTGGCAGTTTAGGGCAGGGGTTAATAGGTTTATTTAGTAGTGGCGATGTGGGGGCTAGCGGTTAAGGGGTTAATAGGTTTAGTTAATGCGGCGGGGTCGAGGCGCGGCAGAATAGGGGTTAATACGTTTTAAATAGCGTTTGCTATGTGGGAGGGCATCGGTTTAAGGGTTAATAGGTAGTTTATGGGTGTTGGTGTACTTTGTTACACTTTAGTTATGAGTTCTGCAAAACATTTTTGTTACAAAAAATCCATAACTACTGTTCTAAGATGGCATTATGGATCTTGGCGGTATTGGCTGTAAGGCAAGCTTTTTAGCCTCACCGCACAACCTGTAATACCGGCACTATGGAAATCCCACGCAAAAACATAATATTTTTGAGTGCAGGATTGACGTTGCATTACAGGCTAAAATGCTTGCAGTATAGCTATACCGACACGACTCGTAATGGCTGCGTTACTGTTTTTACGCTGATATTGCCATTTTTTCAGCATTAAAACCGTAATGCAAAACTCATATTCTAGGTGTAATTTATATCTTTTAATTGGTATTATTTTTTATGTTATTAAATTAGTTATGTTAATTTATAGTTTAATGTTAGGGTTAGGTTGTTTTTTTTATTTCACAGGTAAGTTTTTATTTATTCAGTTATATTGTAATTTTAATTTAAAATGTGTGTTAGGTTTAGGAAATAATAGTTTAATTTCGTGTTTTGCGATGTGGGGGACTGGCGGTTTAGGGGTTAATAGGTTTATTTAGTGGCGGAGATGTGGAAGGCCAGAGGTTTAGGGGTTAATAACTTTATTATAGTGGCGGCAATGTGGGGAAGCAGTAGATTAGGGGTTAATAGCTTTTATTAGTGGCGGCAATGTTGGGGGCGGCAAATTAGGGGTTAATAACTTTATTAAGGTGTCAGTGATGTTGGGGGCGGCAGATTAGTGGTTAATAACTTTATTTAGGTGTCAGGGGCTGGCGTATTAGTGGTTAATAACTTTATTTAGGTGTCAGCGATGTCGGGGCGGCAGATTAGTGGTTAATAAGCAACTTTAGGTGTCAGGGGCTGGCGGATAAGTGGTTAATAATTTTATTTAGGTGTCAGCGATGTCGGGGGCGGCAGATTAGTGGTTAATAAGTAACTTTATTTAGGTGTCAGGGGCTGGCGGATTAGTGGTTAATAACTTTATTTAGGTGGCGGTGATGTCGGGGGCGGCAGATTAGGGGTGTTTAGACTTGGGGTTTATGTTAGGTTTAATCGTAACAATAGAGATCAATGGGGCTGCGTTACAGAGATTTTTCATTACGTGATCGCAGGTGTTAGTTTTTTTTTTTCTAACACTCTCTCCCCATTGATGTCTATGGGGGAAAGCGTGCATGAGCCCGTCAAAGCAGCCCCTTGGATTCTGTGCGGTATAGAGCTTAACTCCACCATATCGCACGCACAAGCAGGCTTTTCAGTAACTCGTAATGGCAGCGCTATGGAGAGTGAAATACGCAACTTTTGTTGCATTCGTTGCGCACCCTGTTTAGCGCAAAACACGTAATCTAGGTGTAAAATTTTCTGTGTTAGAGCCTTATATTATTGCATTGTTGCTTGTGTGATGGTCAATTTAATCAAATAAAAACTTTCCATTCTATTAAAATCCATAAAGCTAAGTAAACAATAAAGTAAATATAAATTTTATTGCATCATAGAAAAAAATAACTTCTATTCTCACCCCATTTTTGTTGATCCCTCCCCCTTGCATTCCCTATTCTGTACAGTACTGGAGTACAGATGGTAAACTTCCTGACTTTAAACAATTTATTGTATATTTTTAAGTTATAATAAAATATTACCTCTCTCTGCTATCACTACCTCCCCTGTATTACCTCTCTGCTATCACTACCTCCCCTGTATTACCTCTCTGCTATCACTACCTCCCCTGTATTACCTCTCTCTGCTATCACTACCTCCCCTGTATTACCTCTCTCTGCTATCACTACCTCCCCTGTATTGCCTCTCTCTGCTATCACTACCTCCCCTGTATTACCTCTCTCTGCTATCACTACCTCCCCTGTTTTACCTCTCTCTGCTATCACTACCTCCCCTGTATTACCTCTCTTTGCTATCACTACCTCCCCTGTATTACCTCTCTCTGCTATCACTACCTCCCCTGTATTACCTCTCTCTGCTATCACTACCTCCCATGTATTACCTCTCTCTGCTATCACTACCTCCCCTGTATTACCTCTCTTTGCTATCACTACCTCCCCTGTATTACCTCTCTGCTATCACTACCTCCCCTGTATTACCTCTCTCTGCTATCACTACCTCCCATGTATTACCTCTCTGCTATCACTACCTCCCCCTGTATTACCTCTCTGCTATCACTACCTTCCCCTGTATTACCTCTCTCTGCTATCACTGCCACCCCTGTATTACCTCTCTCTGCTATCACTACCTCCCCTGTATTACCTCTCTCTGCTATCACTACCTCCCATGTATTACCTCTCTGCTATCAATACCTCCCCCTGCATTACCTCTCTGCTATCACTACCTCCCCTGTATTACCTCTCTCTGCTATCACTACCTCCCCCTTGTATTACCTCTCTCTGCTATCACTACCTCCCCTGTATTAGCTCTCTCTGCTATCACTGCCTCCCCGGTATTACCTCTCTGCTATCACTACCTCCCCTGTATTACCTCTCTGTTATCACTACCTCCCCTGTATTACCTCTCTCTGCTATCACTACCTCCCCTGTATTACCTCTCTGCTATCACTACCTCCCCTGTATTACCTCTCTCTGCTATCACTACCTCCCCTGTATTACCTCTCTCTGCTATCACTAACTCCCCTGTATTACCTCTCTGCTATCACTACCTCCCCTGTATTACCTCTCTCTGCTATCACTACCTCCCCTGTATTACCTCTCTCTGCTATCACTACCTCCCCCTGTATTACCTCTCTGCTATCACTACCTCCCCTGTATTACCCCTCTCTGCTATCACTACCTCCCCTGTACTACCTCCCTGCTATCACTACCTCCCCTGTATTCCCTCTCTCTGCTATCACTACCTCCCCTGTATTACCTCTCTGCTATCACTACCTCCCCTGTATTACCCCTCTCTGCTATCACTACCTCCCCTGTATTCCCTCTCTCTGCTATCACTACCTCCCCTGTATTACCTCTCTGCTATCACTACCTCCCCTGTATTACCTTTCTGCTATCACTACCTCCCCTGTATTACCTCTCTGCTATCACTACCTCCTCTGTATAAACTCTCTGCTATCACTACCTCCCCTGTATTCCCTCTCTCTGCTATCACTACCTCCCCTGTATTACCTCTCTGCTATCACTACCTCCCCTGTATTACCTTTCTGCTATCACTACCTCCCCTGTATTTCCTCTCTGCTATCACTACCTCCCCTGTATTAGCTCTCTCTGCTATCACTACCTCCCCCTGTATTACCTCTCTCTGCTATCACTACCTCCCCTGTATTACCTCTCTGCTATCACTACCTCCTCCTGTATTTCCTCTCTGCTATCACTACCTCCCCTGTATTAGCTCTCTTTGCTATCACTACCTCCCCTGTATTACCTCTCTGCTATTACTACCTCCCCTGTTTTACCTCTCTCTGCTATCACTACCTCCCCTGTATTACCTCTCTGCTATCACTACCTCCCCTGTATTACCTCTCTCTGCTATCACTACCTCCCCTGTATTACCTCTCTCTGCTATCACTACCTCCCCTGTATTACCTCTCTCTGCTATCACTACCTCACCTGTATTACCTCTCTGCTATCACTACCTCCCCTGTATTACCTCTCTCTGCTATCACTACCTCCCCTGTATTACCTCTCTGCTATCACTACCAACCCTGTATTAGCTCTCTCTGCTATCACTACCTCCCCTGTATTACCTCCCCTGTATTACCTCTCTGTTATCAATACCTCCTCTGTATTACCTCTCTGCTATCACTACCTCCCCTGTATTACCTCTCTCTGCTATCACAACCTCCCCTGTATTAGCTCTCTCTGCTATCACCACCTCCCCTGTATTACCTCTCTCTGCTATCATTACTACCACTGTATTAGCTCTCTCTGCTTTCACCACCTCCCCTGTATTACCTCTCTCTGCTATCACTACCTCCCCTGTATTACCTCTCTCTGCTATCTCTACCTCCCCTGTATTACCTCTCTGCTATCACTACCTCCCCTGTATTACCTCTCTCTGCTATCACTACCTCCCCTGTATTACCTCTCTGCTATCACTACCAACCCTGTATTAGCTCTCTCTGCTATCACTACCTCCCCTGTATTACCTCCCCTGTATTACCTCTCTGTTATCAATACCTCCTCTGTATTACCTCTCTGCTATCACTACCTCCCCTGTATTACCTCTCTCTGCTATCACAACCTCCCCTGTATTAGCTCTCTCTGCTATCATTACTACCACTGTATTAGCTCTCTCTGCTTTCACCACCTCCCCTGTATTACCTCTCTCTGCTATCACTACCTCCCCTGTATTACCTCTCTCTGCTATCTCTACCTCCCCTGTATTACCTCTCTGCTATCACTACCTCCCCTGTATTACCTCTCTCTGCTATCACTTCCTCCCCTGTATTACCTCTCTCTGCTATCACTACCTCCCCTGTATTACCTCTCTCTGCTATCACTACCTCACCTGTATTACCTTTCTGCTATCACTACCTCCCCTGTATTACCTCTCTCTGCTATCACTGCCTCCCCTGTATTAACTCTCTGCTATCACTACCTCCCCTGTATTAGCACTCTCTGCTATCACTACCTCCCCTGTATTACCTCTCTCTGCTATCACTACCTCCCCTGTATTACCTCTCTCTACTATCACTACCTCCCCTGTATTAGCTCTCTCTGCTATTACCACCTCCCCTGTATTACCACTCTCTGCTATTACTAGCTCCCCTGTATTACCTCTCTCTGCTATCCCTACCTCCCCTGTATTACCTCTCTGCTATCACTACCTCTCCTGTATTACCTCTCTGTTATCACTACCTCCTCTGTATTACCTCTCTGCTATCACTACCTCCCCTGTATTACCTCTCTCTGCTATCACTACCTCCCCTGTATTACCTCTCTCTGCTATCACTACCTCCCCTGTATTACCTCTCTCTGCTATCACTACCTCCCCTGTATTACCTCTCTGTTATCACTACCTCCTCTGTATTACCTCTCTGCTATCACTACCTCCCCTGTATTACCTCTCTCTACTATCACTACCTCCCCTGTATGAGCTCTCTCTGCTATCACCACC
The DNA here is from genome assembly GCF_027579735.1 of Bombina bombina. Lineage (NCBI taxonomy): Eukaryota > Metazoa > Chordata > Amphibia > Anura > Bombinatoridae > Bombina > Bombina bombina. The sequence continues at coordinate 1,403,698,071 of NC_069500.1, forward strand.
TCCCCTGTATTACCTCTCTCTGCTATCACTACCTAACCTGTATTACCTCTCTCTGCTATCACAACCTCCCCTGTATTACCTCTCTCTGCTATCACTACCTCCCCTGTATTACCTCTCTCTGCTATCACTACCTCCCCTGTATTACCTCTCTCTGCTATTACTACCTCCCCTGTATTACCTCTCTCTGCTATCAATACCTCCCCTGTATTAGCTCTCTCTGCTATCACTACATCCCCTGTATTACCTCTCTGCTATCACTACCTCCTCTGTATTACTTCTCTGCTATCACTACCTACCCCTGTATTACCTCTCTGCTATCACTACCTCCCCTGTATTACCTCTCTCTGCTATCACTACCTCCCCTGTACTACCTCCCTGCTATCACTACCTCCCCTGTATTACCTCTCTCTGCTATCACTACCTCCCCCTGTATTTCCTGTCTGCTATCACTACCTCCCCTGTATTACCTCTCTCTGCTATCACTACCTCCCCCTGTATTACCTGTCTGCTATCACTACCTCCCCCTGTATTACCTCTCTGCTATCAGTAACTCCCCTGTATTAGCTCTCTCTGCTATCACTACCTCCCCTGTATTATCTCTCTCTGCTATCACTACCTCTCCTGTATTAACTCTCTCTGCTATCACTACCTCCCCTGTATTACCTCTCTGCTATCACTACCTGCCCCTGTATTACCTCTCTGCTATCACTACCTCCCCTGTATTACCTCTCTCTGCTATCACTATCTCCCCTGTATTACCTCTCTCTGCTATCACTACCTCCACTGTATTACCTATCTCTGCTATCACTACCTCCCCTGTATTACCTCTCTCTGCTATCACTACCTTCCCTGTATTACCTCTCTCTGCTATTACTACCTCCCCTGTATTACCTCTCTCTGCTATCACTACCTCCACTGTATTACCTATCTCTGCTATCACTACCTCCCCTGTATTACCTCTCTCTGCTATCACTACCTCCCCTGTATTAGCTCTCTCTGCTATCACTACCTCCCCTGTATTACAATTCTCTGCTATCACTACCTCCCCTGTATTACCTCTCTCTGCTATCACAACCTCCCCTGTTTTACCTCTCTCTGCTATCACTACCTCCACTGTATTACCATATCTCTGCTATCACTACATCCCCTGTATTACCTCTCTCTGCTATCACTACCTTCCCTGTATTACCTCTCTCTGCTATTACCTAACTACCTCCCCTGTATAACCCTCTCTGCTATCAATACCTTCCACTTATTACCTATCTCATGCTCTCTAACTACTCCCCTGTATTACCTCTCTCTGCTATCCTACCTCCCTGTATTAGCTCTCTCTGATATCACTACCATCCCCTGTATTACAATTCTCTGCTATCACTACCATCCCCTGTATTACTCTCTCTGCTTCACTACATCCCCTGTATTACCTCTCACTGCATCACTACCCTCTCCCTGTATTACACTCTCGCTATCAACTACCTTCCCCTGTATTAGCTTCTCCTCTGCTTTCACTACCTCCCCTGTATTACCTCTCTCTGCTATCACTACCTCCCCCCTGGATTACATCTCTCTGCTATCACTACCTCCCCTGTATTAGCTCTCTCTGCTATCACTACCTCCCCTGTATGACCTCTCATCTATCACTACCTCTCTGCTATCACTACCTCCCCTGTATTACCTCTCTCTGCTATCACTACCTCCCCTGTATTACCTCTCTCTGCTATCACTACCTCCCCTGTATTACCTGTCTGCTATCACTACCTCCCCCTGTATTACCTCTCTGCTATCAGTAACTCCCCTGTATTAGCTCTCTCTGCTATCACTACCTCCCCTGTATTATCTCTCTCTGCTATCACTACCTCTCCTGTATTAACTCTCTCTGCTATCACTACCTCCCCTGTATTACCTCTCTGCTATCACTACCTGCCCCTGTATTACCTCTCTGCTATCACTACCTCCCCTGTATTACCTCTCTCTGCTATCACTACCTCCCCTGTATTACCTCTCTCTGCTATCACTACCTCCACTGTATTACCTATCTCTGCTATCACTACCTCCCCTGTATTACCTCTCTCTGCTATCACTACCTCCCCTGTATTACCTCTCTCTGCTATTACTACCTCCCCTGTATTACCTCTCTCTGCTATCACTACCTCCACTGTATTACCTATCTCTGCTATCACTACCTCCCCTGTATTACCTCTCTCTGCTATCACTACCTCCCCTGTATTAGCTCTCTCTGCTATCACTACCTCCCCTGTATTACAATTCTCTGCTATCACTACCTCCCCTGTATTACCTCTCTCTGCTATCACTACCTCCCCTGTATTACCTCTCTCTGCTATCACTACCTCCACTGTATTACCTATCTCTGCTATCACTACCTCCCCTGTATTACCTCTCTCTGCTATCACTACCTTCCCTGTATTACCTCTCTCTGCTATTACTACCTCCCCTGTATTACCTCTCTCTGCTATCACTACCTCCACTGTATTACCTATCTCTGCTATCACTACCTCCCCTGTATTACCTCTCTCTGCTATCACTACCTCCCCTGTATTAGCTCTCTCTGATATCACTACCTCCCCTGTATTACAATTCTCTGCTATCACTACCTCCCCTGTATTACCTCTCTCTGCTATCACTACCTCCCCTGTATTACCTCTCTCTGCTATCACTACCTCCCCTGTATTACCACTCTCTGCTATCACTACCTCCCCTGTATTAGCTCTCTCTGCTTTCACTACCTCCCCTGTATTACCTCTCTCTGCTATCACTACCTCCCCTGTATTACCTCTCTCTGCTATCACTATCTCCCCTGTATTAGCTCTCTCTGCTATCACTACCTCCCCTGTATTACCTCTCTGCTATCACTACCTACCCCTGTATTACCTCTCTCTGCTATCACTACCTCCCCTGTATTACCTCTCTGCTATCACTACCTCCCCTGTATTACCTCTCTCTGCTATCAATACCTCCCCTGTATTAGCTCTCTCTGCTATCACTACATCCCCTGTATTACCTCTCTGCTATCACTACCTCCTCTGTATTACCTCTCTGCTATCACTACCTACCCCTGTATTACCTCTCTGCTATCACTACCTCCCCTGTATTACCTCTCTCTGCTATCACTACCTCCCCTGTACTACCTCCCTGCTATCACTACCTCCCCTGTATTACCTCTCTCTGCTATCACTACCTCCCCTGTACTACCTCCCTGCTATCACTACCTCCCCTGTATTACCTCTCTCTGCTATCACTACCTCCCCCTGTATTTCCTGTCTGCTATCACTACCTCCCCTGTATTACCTCTCTCTGCTATCACTACCTCCCCCTGTATTACCTGTCTGCTATCACTACCTCCCCCTGTATTACCTCTCTGCTATCAGTAACTCCCCTGTATTAGCTCTCTCTGCTATCACTACCTCCCCTGTATTATCTCTCTCTGCTATCACTACCTCTCCTGTATTAACTCTCTCTGCTATCACTACCTGCCCCTGTATTACCTCTCTGCTATCACTACCTCCCCCTGTATTACCTCTCTGCTATCACTACCTCCCCTGTATTACCTCTCTCTGCTATCACTACCTCCCCTGTATTACCTCTCTCTGCTATCACTACCTCCCCCTGTATTACCTGTCTGCTATCACTACCTCCCCCTGTATTACCTCTCTGCTATCAGTAACTCCCCTGTATTAGCTCTCTCTGCTGTCACTACCTCCCCTGTATTATCTCTCTCTGCTATCACTACCTCTCCTGTATTAACGCTCTCTGCTATCACTACCTCCCCTGTATTACCTCTCTGCTATCACTACCTGCCCCTGTATTACCTCTCTGCTATCACTACCTCCCCTGTATTACCTCTCTCTGCTATCACTACCTCCCCTGTATTACCTCTCTCTGCTATCACTACCTCCACTGTATTACCTATCTCTGCTATCACTACCTCCCCTGCATTACCTCTCTCTGCTATCACTACCTTCCCTGTATTACCTCTCTCTGCTATTACTACCTCCCCTGTATTACCTCTCTCTGCTATCACTACCTCCACTGTATTACCTATCTCTGCTATCACTACCTCCCCTGTATTACCTCTCTCTGCTATCACTACCTCCCCTGTATTAGCTCTCTCTGCTATCACTACCTCCGCTGTATTACAATTCTCTGCTATCACTACCTCCCCTGTATTACCTCTCTCTGCTATCACTACCTCCCCTGTATTACCTCTCTCTGCTATCACTACCTCCCCTGTATTACCACTCTCTGCTATCACTACCTCCCCTGTATTAGCTCTCTCTGCTATCACTACCTCCCCTGTATTAGCTCTCTCTGCTATCACTACCTCCCCTGTATTACCTCTCTCTGCTATCACTATCTCCCCTGTTTTACCTCTCTCTGCTATCACTACCTCCCCTGTATTACCTCTCTGCTATCACTACCTACCCCTGTATTACCTTTCTCTGCTATCACTACCTCCCCTGTATTATCTCTCTGCTATCACTACCTCCCCTGTATTAGCTTTCTCTGCTATCACTACCTCCCCTGTATTACCTCTCTCTGCTATCACTACCTCCCCTGTATTACCTCTCTCTGCTATCACTACCTCCCCTGTATTACCTCTCTCTGCTATCACTGCCACCCCTGTATTACCTCTCTCTGCTATCACTACCTCCCCTGTATTACCTCTCTCTGCTATCACTACCTCCCATGTATTACCTCTCTGCTATCAATACCTCCCCCTGTATTACCTCTCTGCTATCACTACCTCCCCTGTATTACCTCTCTCTGCTATCACTACCTCCCCCCCTGTATTACCTCTCTCTGCTATCACTAACTCCCCTGTATTAGCTCTCTCTGCTATCACTGCCTCCCCTGTATTACCTCTCTGCTATCAATACCTACCCTGTATTACCTCTCTCTGCTATCACTGCCTCCCCTGTATTACCTCTCTCTATCACTACCTCACCTGTATTACCTCTCTGCTATCACTACCTCCCCTGTATTACCTCTATCTGCTATCACTACCTCCCCTGTATTACCTCTCTCTGCTATCACTACCTCCCCTGTATTACCTCTCTCTGCTATCACTACCTCCCCTGTATTAGCTCTCTCTGCTATCACTACCTCCCCTGTATTACCTCTCTGCTATCACTACCTACCCCTGTATTACCTCTCTCTGCTATCACTACCTCCCCTGTATTACCTCTCTGCTATCACTACCTCCCCTGTATTACCTCTCTCTGCTATCACTACCTCCCCTGTATTAGCTCTCTCTGCTATCACTACCTCCCCTGTATTACCTCTCTGCTATCACTACCTCCTCTGTATTACCTCTCTGCTATCACTACCTACCCCTGTATTACCTCTCTGCTATCACTACCTCCCCTGTATTACCTCTCTCTGCTATCACTACCTCCCCTGTACTACCTCCCTGCTATCACTACCTCCCCTGTATTACCTCTCTCTGCTATCACTACCTCCCCTGTATTACCTCTCTGCTATCACTACCTCCCCTGTATTACCTCTCTCTGCTATCACTACCTCCCCCTGTATTTCCTGTCTGCTATCACTACCTCCCCTGTATTACCTCTCTCTGCTATCACTACCTCCCCCTGTATTACCTGTCTGCTATCACTACCTCCCCCTGTATTACCTCTCTGCTATCAGTAACTCCCCTGTATTAGCTCTCTCTGCTATCACTACCTCCCCTGTATTATCTCTCTCTGCTATCACTACCTCTCCTGTATTAACTCTCTCTGCTATCACTACCTCCCCTGTATTACCTCTCTGCTATCACTACCTGCCCCTGTATTACCTCTCTGCTATCACTACCTCCCCTGTATTACCTCTCTCTGCTATCACTACCTCCCCTGTATTACCTCTCTCTGCTATCACTACCTCCCCCTGTATTACCTGTCTGCTATCACTACCTCCCCCTGTATTACCTCTCTGCTATCAGTAACTCCCCTGTATTACCTCTCTCTGCTGTCACTACCTCCCCTGTATTATCTCTCTCTGCTATCACTACCTCTCCTGTATTAACTCTCTCTGCTATCACTACCTCCCCTGTATTACCTCTCTGCTATCACTACCTGCCCCTGTATTACCTCTCTGCTATCACTACCTCCCCTGTATTACCTCTCTCTGCTATCACTACCTCCCCTGTATTACCTCTCTCTGCTATCACTACCTCCACTGTATTACCTATCTCTGCTATCACTACCTCCCCTGCATTACCTCTCTCTGCTATCACTACCTTCCCTGTATTACCTCTCTCTGCTATTACTACCTCCCCTGTATTACCTCTCTCTGCTATCACTACCTCCACTGTATTACCTATCTCTGCTATCACTACCTCCCCTGTATTACCTCTCTCTGCTATCACTACCTCCCCTGTATTAGCTCTCTCTGCTATCACTACCTCCGCTGTATTACAATTCTCTGCTATCACTACCTCCCCTGTATTACCTCTCTCTGCTATCACTACCTCCCCTGTATTACCTCTCTCTGCTATCACTACCTCCCCTGTATTACCACTCTCTGCTATCACTACCTCCCCTGTATTAGCTCTCTCTGCTATCACTACCTCCCCTGTATTAGCTCTCTCTGCTATCACTACCTCCCCTGTATTACCTCTCTCTGCTATCACTATCTCCCCTGTATTACCTCTCTCTGCTATCACTACCTCCCCTGTATTACCTCTCTGCTATCACTACCTACCCCTGTATTACCTCTCTGCTATCACTACCTCCCCTGTATTACCTCTCTGCTATCACTACCTCCCCTGTATTAGCTTTCTCTGCTATCACTACCTCCCCTGTATTACCTCTCTCTGCTATCACTACCTCCCCTGTATTACCTCTCTCTGCTATCACTACCTCCCCTGTATTACCTCTCTCTGCTATCACTGCCACCCCTGTATTACCTCTCTCTGCTATCACTACCTCCCCTGTATTACCTCTCTCTGCTATCACTACCTCCCATGTATTACCTCTCTGCTATCAATACCTCCCCCTGTATTACCTCTCTGCTATCACTACCTCCCCTGTATTACCTCTCTCTGCTATCACTACCTCCCCCCTGTATTACCTCTCTCTGCTATCACTAACTCCCCTGTATTAGCTCTCTCTGCTATCACTGCCTCCCCTGTATTACCTCTCTGCTATCACTACCTCCCCTGTATTACCTCTCTGTTATCACTACCTCCCCTGTATTACCTCTCTCTGCTATCACTACCTCCCCTGTATTACCTCTCTGCTATCACTACCTCCCCTGTATTACCTCTCTCTGCTATCACTACCTCCCCTGTATTACCTCTCTCTGCTATCACTACCTCCCCTGTATTACCTCTCTGCTATCACTACCTCCCCTGTATTACCTCTCTCTGCTATCACTACCTCCCCTGTATTACCTCTCTGCTATCACTACCTCCCCCTGTATTACCTCTCTGCTATCACTACCTCCCCCTGTATTACCCCTCTCTGCTATCACTACCTCCCCTGTACTACCTCCCTGCTATCACTACCTCCCCTGTATTCCCTCTCTCTGCTATCACTACCTCCCCTGTATTACCTCTCTGCTATCACTACCTCCCCTGTATTACCTCTCTGCTATCACTACCTCCCCTGTATTACCTCTCTCTGCTATCACAACCTCCCCTGTATTACCTCTCTGCTATCACAACCTCCCCTGTATTACCTCTCTGCTATCACTACCTCCCCTGTATTACCTCTCTGCTATCACTACCTCCCCCTGTATTACCTCTCTCTGCTATCACTACCTCCCCTGTATTACCTCTCTGCTATCACTACCTCCCCCTGTATTTCCTCTCTGCTATCACTACCTCCCCTGTATTAGCTCTCTCTGCTATCACTACCTCCCCTGTATTACCTCTCTGCTATTACTACCTCCCCTGTTTTACCTCTCTCTGCTATCACTACCTCCCCTGTATTACCTCTCTGCTATCACTACCTACCCCTGTATTACCTTTCTCTGCTATCACTACCTCCCCTGTATTATCTCTCTGCTATCACTACCTCCCCTGTATTAGCTTTCTCTGCTATCACTACCTCCCCTGTATTACCTCTCTCTGCTATCACTACCTCCCCTGTATTACCTCTCTCTGCTATCACTACCTCCCCTGTATTACCTCTCTCTGCTATCACTGCCACCCCTGTATTACCTCTCTCTGCTATCACTACCTCCCCTGTATTACCTCTCTCTGCTATCACTACCTCCCATGTATTACCTCTCTGCTATCAATACCTCCCCCTGTATTACCTCTCTGCTATCACTACCTCCCCTGTATTACCTCTCTCTGCTATCACTACCTCCCCCCTGTATTACCTCTCTCTGCTATCACTAACTCCCCTGTATTAGCTCTCTCTGCTATCACTACCTCCCCTGTATTACCTCTCTGCTATCAATACCTACCCTGTATTACCTCTCTCTGCTATCACTGCCTCCCCTGTATTACCTCTCTCTATCACTACCTCACCTGTATTACCTCTCTGCTATCACTACCTCCCCTGTATTACCTCTATCTGCTATCACTACCTCCCCTGTATTACCTCTCTCTGCTATCACTACCTCCCCTGTATTACCTCTCTCTGCTATCACTACCTCCCCTGTATTAGCTCTCTCTGCTATCACTACCTCCCCTGTATTACCTCTCTGCTATCACTACCTACCCCTGTATTACCTCTCTCTGCTATCACTACCTCCCCTGTATTACCTCTCTGCTATCACTACCTCCCCTGTATTACCTCTCTCTGCTATCAATACCTCCCCTGTATTAGCTCTCTCTGCTATCACTACATCCCCTGTATTACCTCTCTGCTATCACTACCTCCTCTGTATTACCTCTCTGCTATCACTACCTACCCCTGTATTACCTCTCTGCTATCACTACCTCCCCTGTATTACCTCTCTCTGCTATCACTACCTCCCCTGTACTACCTCCCTGCTATCACTACCTCCCCTGTATTACCTCTCTCTGCTATCACTACCTCCCCTGTACTACCTCCCTGCTATCACTACCTCCCCTGTATTACCTCTCTCTGCTATCACTACCTCCCCCTGTATTTCCTGTCTGCTATCACTACCTCCCCTGTATTACCTCTCTCTGCTATCACTACCTCCCCCTGTATTACCTGTCTGCTATCACTACCTCCCCCTGTATTACCTCTCTGCTATCAGTAACTCCCCTGTATTAGCTCTCTCTGCTATCACTACCTCCCCTGTATTATCTCTCTCTGCTATCACTACCTCTCCTGTATTAACTCTCTCTGCTATCACTACCTCCCCTGTATTACCTCTCTGCTATCACTACCTGCCCCTGTATTACCTCTGCTATCACTACCTCCCCTGTATTACCTCTCTCTGCTATCACTACCTCCCCTGTATTACCTCTCTCTGCTATCACTACCTCCCCCTGTATTACCTGTCTGCTATCACTACCTCCCCCTGTATTACCTCTCTGCTATCAGTAACTCCCCTGTATTAGCTCTCTCTGCTGTCACTACCTCCCCTGTATTATCTCTCTCTGCTATCACTACCTCTCCTGTATTAACTCTCTCTGCTATCACTACCTCCCCTGTATTACCTCTCTGCTATCACTACCTGCCCCTGTATTACCTCTCTGCTATCACTACCTCCCCTGTATTACCTCTCTCTGCTATCACTACCTCCCCTGTATTACCTCTCTCTGCTATCACTACCTCCACTGTATTACCTATCTCTGCTATCACTACCTCCCCTGCATTACCTCTCTCTGCTATCACTACCTTCCCTGTATTACCTCTCTCTGCTATTACTACCTCCCCTGTATTACCTCTCTCTGCTATCACTACCTCCACTGTATTACCTATCTCTGCTATCACTACCTCCCCTGTATTACCTCTCTCTGCTATCACTACCTCCCCTGTATTAGCTCTCTCTGCTATCACTACCTCCCCCTGTATTACAATTCTCTGCTATCACTACCTCCCCTGTATTACCTCTCTCTGCTATCACTACCTCCCCTGTATTACCTCTCTCTGCTATCACTACCTCCCCTGTATTACCACTCTCTGCTATCACTACCTCCCCTGTATTAGCTCTCTCTGCTATCACTACCTCCCCTGTATTAGCTCTCTCTGCTATCACTACCTCCCCTGTATTACCTCTCTCTGCTATCACTATCTCCCCTGTTTTACCTCTCTCTGCTATCACTACCTCCCCTGTATTACCTCTCTGCTATCACTACCTACCCCTGTATTACCTTTCTCTGCTATCACTACCTCCCCTGTATTACCTCTCTGCTATCACTACCTCCCCTGTATTAGCTTTCTCTGCTATCACTACCTCCACTGTATTACCTATCTCTGCTATCACTACCTCCCCTGCATTACCTCTCTCTGCTATCACTACCTTCCCTGTATTACCTCTCTCTGCTATTACTACCTCCCCTGTATTACCTCTCTCTGCTATCACTACCTCCACTGTATTACCTATCTCTGCTATCACTACCTCCCCTGTATTACCTCTTTCTGCTATCACTACCTCCCCTGTATTAGCTCTCTCTGCTATCACTACCTCCGCTGTATTACAATTCTCTGCTATCACTACCTCCCCTGTATTACCTCTCTCTGCTATCACTACCTCCCCTGTATTACCTCTCTCTGCTATCACTACCTCCCCTGTATTACCACTCTCTGCTATCACTACCTCCCCTGTATTAGCTCTCTCTGCTATCACTACCTCCCCTGTATTAGCTCTCTCTGCTATCACTACCTCCCCTGTATTACCTCTCTCTGCTATCACTATCTCCCCTGTTTTACCTCTCTCTGCTATCACTACCTCCCCTGTATTACCTCTCTGCTATCACTACCTACCCCTGTATTACCTTTCTCTGCTATCACTACCTCCCCTGTATTACCTCTCTGCTATCACTACCTCCCCTGTATTAGCTTTCTCTGCTATCACTACCTCCCCTGTATTACCTCTCTCTGCTATCACTACCTCCCCTGTATTACCTCTCTCTGCTATCACTACCTCCCCTGTATTACCTCTCTCTGCTATCACTGCCACCCCTGTATTACCTCTCTCTGCTATCACTACCTCCCCTGTATTACCTCTCTCTGCTATCACTACCTCCCATGTATTACCTCTCTGCTATCAATACCTCCCCCTGTATTACCTCTCTGCTATCACTACCTCCCCTGTATTACCTCTCTCTGCTATCACTACCTCCCCCCTGTATTACCTCTCTCTGCTATCACTAACTCCCCTGTATTAGCTCTCTCTGCTATCACTGCCTCCCCTGTATTACCTCTCTGCTATCACTACCTCCCCTGTATTACCTCTCTGTTATCACTACCTCCCCTGTATTACCTCTCTCTGCTATCACTACCCTCCCCTGTATTACCTCTCTGCTATCACTACCTCCCCTGTATTACCTCTCTCTGCTATCACTACCTCCCCTGTATTACCTCTCTCTGCTATCACTACCTCCCCTGTATTACCTCTCTGCTATCACTACCTCCCCTGTATTACCTCTCTCTGCTATCACTACCTCCCCTGTATTACCTCTCTGCTATCACTACCTCCCCCTGTATTACCTCTCTGCTATCACTACCTCCCCCTGTATTACCCCTCTCTGCTATCACTACCTCCCCTGTACTACCTCCCTGCTATCACTACCTCCCCTGTATTCCCTCTCTCTGCTATCACTACCTCCCCTGTATTACCTCTCTGCTATCACTACCTCCCCTGTATTACCTCTCTGCTATCACTACCTCCCCTGTATTACCTCTCTCTGCTATCACAACCTCCCCTGTATTACCTCTCTGCTATCACAACCTCCCCTGTATTACCTCTCTGCTATCACTACCTCCCCTGTATTACCTCTCTGCTATCACTACCTCCCCCTGTATTACCTCTCTCTGCTATCACTATCTCCCCTGTATTACCTCTCTGCTATCACTACCTCCCCCTGTATTTCCTCTCTGCTATCACTACCTCCCCTGTATTAGCTCTCTCTGCTATCACTACCTCCCCTGTATTACCTCTCTGCTATTACTACCTCCCCTGTTTTACCTCTCTCTGCTATCACTACCTCCCCTGTATTACCTCTCTGCTATCACTACCTACCCCTGTATTACCTTTCTCTGCTATCACTACCTCCCCTGTATTATCTCTCTGCTATCACTACCTCCCCTGTATTAGCTTTCTCTGCTATCACTACCTCCCCTGTATTACCTCTCTCTGCTATCACTACCTCCCCTGTATTACCTCTCTCTGCTATCACTACCTCCCCTGTATTACCTCTCTCTGCTATCACTGCCACCCCTGTATTACCTCTCTCTGCTATCACTACCTCCCCTGTATTACCTCTCTCTGCTATCACTACCTCCCATGTATTACCTCTCTGCTATCAATACCTCCCCCTGTATTACCTCTCTGCTATCACTACCTCCCCTGTATTACCTCTCTCTGCTATCACTACCTCCCCCCTGTATTACCTCTCTCTGCTATCACTAACTCCCCTGTATTAGCTCTCTCTGCTATCACTGCCTCCCCTGTATTACCTCTCTGCTATCAATACCTACCCTGTATTACCTCTCTCTGCTATCACTGCCTCCCCTGTATTACCTCTCTCTATCACTACCTCACCTGTATTACCTCTCTGCTATCACTACCTCCCCTGTATTACCTCTATCTGCTATCACTACCTCCCCTGTATTACCTCTCTCTGCTATCACTACCTCCCCTGTATTACCTCTCTCTGCTATCACTACCTCCCCTGTATTAGCTCTCTCTGCTATCACTACCTCCCCTGTATTACCTCTCTGCTATCACTACCTACCCCTGTATTACCTCTCTCTGCTATCACTACCTCCCCTGTATTACCTCTCTGCTATCACTACCTCCCCTGTATTACCTCTCTCTGCTATCACTACCTCCCCTGTATTAGCTCTCTCTGCTATCACTACCTCCCCTGTATTACCTCTCTGCTATCACTACCTCCTCTGTATTACCTCTCTGCTATCACTACCTACCCCTGTATTACCTCTCTGCTATCACTACCTCCCCTGTATTACCTCTCTCTGCTATCACTACCTCCCCTGTACTACCTCCCTGCTATCACTACCTCCCCTGTATTACCTCTCTCTGCTATCACTACCTCCCCTGTACTACCTCCCTGCTATCACTACCTCCCCTGTATTACCTCTCTCTGCTATCACTACCTCCCCCTGTATTTCCTGTCTGCTATCACTACCTCCCCTGTATTACCTCTCTCTGCTATCACTACCTCCCCCTGTATTACCTGTCTGCTATCACTACCTCCCCCTGTATTACCTCTCTGCTATCAGTAACTCCCCTGTATTAGCTCTCTCTGCTATCACTACCTCCCCTGTATTATCTCTCTCTGCTATCACTACCTCTCCTGTATTAACTCTCTCTGCTATCACTACCTCCCCTGTATTACCTCTCTGCTATCACTACCTGCCCCTGTATTACCTCTCTGCTATCACTACCTCCCCTGTATTACCTCTCTCTGCTATCACTACCTCCCCTGTATTACCTCTCTCTGCTATCACTACCTCCCCCTGTATTACCTGTCTGCTATCACTACCTCCCCCTGTATTACCTCTCTGCTATCAGTAACTCCCCTGTATTAGCTCTCTCTGCTGTCACTACCTCCCCTGTATTATCTCTCTCTGCTATCACTACCTCTCCTGTATTAACTCTCTCTGCTATCACTACCTCCCCTGTATTACCTCTCTGCTATCACTACCTGCCCCTGTATTACCTCTCTGCTATCACTACCTCCCCTGTATTACCTCTCTCTGCTATCACTACCTCCCCTGTATTACCTCTCTCTGCTATCACTACCTCCACTGTATTACCTATCTCTGCTATCACTACCTCCCCTGCATTACCTCTCTCTCTGCTATCACTACCTTCCCTGTATTACCTCTCTCTGCTATTACTACCTCCCCTGTATTACCTCTCTCTGCTATCACTACCTCCACTGTATTACCTATCTCTGCTATCACTACCTCCCCTGTATTACCTCTCTCTGCTATCACTACCTCCCCTGTATTAGCTCTCTCTGCTATCACTACCTCCGCTGTATTACAATTCTCTGCTATCACTACCTCCCCTGTATTACCTCTCTCTGCTATCACTACCTCCCCTGTATTACCTCTCTCTGCTATCACTACCTCCCCTGTATTACCACTCTCTGCTATCACTACCTCCCCTGTATTAGCTCTCTCTGCTATCACTACCTCCCCTGTATTAGCTCTCTCTGCTATCACTACCTCCCCTGTATTACCTCTCTCTGCTATCACTATCTCCCCTGTTTTACCTCTCTCTGCTATCACTACCTCCCCTGTATTACCTCTCTGCTATCACTACCTACCCCTGTATTACCTTTCTCTGCTATCACTACCTCCCCTGTATTACCTCTCTGCTATCACTACCTCCCCTGTATTAGCTTTCTCTGCTATCACTACCTCCCCTGTATTACCTCTCTCTGCTATCACTACCTCCCCTGTATTACCTCTCTCTGCTATCACTACCTCCCCTGTATTACCTCTCTCTGCTATCACTGCCACCCCTGTATTACCTCTCTCTGCTATCACTACCTCCCCTGTATTACCTCTCTCTGCTATCACTACCTCCCATGTATTACCTCTCTGCTATCAATACCTCCCCTGTATTACCTCTCTGCTATCACTACCTCCCCTGTATTACCTCTCTCTGCTATCACTACCTCCCCCCTGTATTACCTCTCTCTGCTATCACTAACTCCCCTGTATTAGCTCTCTCTGCTATCACTGCCTCCCCTGTATTACCTCTCTGCTATCACTACCTCCCCTGTATTACCTCTCTGTTATCACTACCTCCCCTGTATTACCTCTCTCTGCTATCACTACCTCCCCTGTATTACCTCTCTGCTATCACTACCTCCCCTGTATTACCTCTCTCTGCTATCACTACCTCCCCTGTATTACCTCTCTCTGCTATCACTACCACCCCCTGTATTACCTCTCTGCTATCACTACCTCCCCTGTATTACCTCTCTCTGCTATCACTACCTCCCCTGTATTACCTCTCTGCTATCACTACCTCCCCCTGTATTACCTCTCTGCTATCACTACCTCCCCCTGTATTACCCCTCTCTGCTATCACACCCGCCCCTGTACTACCTCCCTGCTATCACTACCTCCCCTGTATTCCCTCTCTCTGCTATCACTACCTCCCCTGTATTACCTCTCTGCTATCACTACCTCCCCTGTATTACCTCTCTGCTATCACTACCTCCCCTGTATTACCTCTCTCTGCTATCACAACCTCCCCTGTATTACCTCTCTGCTATCACAACCTCCCCTGTATTACCTCTCTGCTATCACTACCTCCCCTGTATTACCTCTCTGCTATCACTACCTCCCCCTGTATTACCTCTCTCTGCTATCACTACCTCCCCTGTATTACCTCTCTGCTATCACTACCTCCCCCCTGTATTTCCTCTCTGCTATCACTACCTCCCCTGTATTAGCTCTCTCTGCTATCACTACCTCCCCTGTATTACCTCTCTGCTATTACTACCTCCCCTGTTTTACCTCTCTCTGCTATCACTACCTCCCCTGTAATTACCTCTCTGCTATCACTACCCCCCCTGTATTACCTCTCTCTGCTATCACTACCTCCCCTGTATTACCTCTCTGCTATCACTACCTACCCTGTATTACCTCTCTCTGCTATCACTACCTCCCCTGTATTACCTCTCTCTGCTATCACTACCTCACCTGTATTACCTCTCTCTGCTATCACTACCTCCCCTGTATTACCTCTCTCTGCTATCACTACCTCCCCTGTATTACCTCTCTGCTATCACTACCAACCCTGTATTAGCTCTCTCTGCTATCACTACCTCCCCCCTGTATTACCTCTCTCTGCTATCACTACCTCCCCTGTATTACCTCTCTGTTATCAATACCTCCTCTGTATTACCTCTCTGCTATCACAACCTCCCCTGTATTACCTCTCTCTGCTATCACAACCTCCCCTGTATTAGCTCTCTCTGCTATCACCACCTCCCCTGTATTACCTCTCTCTGCTATCATTACTACCACTGTATTAGCTCTCTCTGCTTTCACCACCTCCCCTGTATTACCTCTCTCTGCTATCACTACCTCCCCTGTATTACCTCTCTCTGCTATCTCTACCTCCCCTGTATTACCTCTCTGCTATCACTACCTCCCCTGTATTACCTCTCTCTGCTATCACTTCCTCCCCTGTATTACCTCTCTCTGCTATCACTACCTCCCCTGTATTACCTCTCTCTGCTATCACTACCTCACCTGTATTACCTCTCTCTGCTATCACTACCTCCCCTGCATTACCTCTCTGCTATCACTACCTCCCCTGTATTAACTCTCTCTGCTATCACTGCCTCCCCTGTATTACCTCTCTGCTATCACTACCTCCCCTGTATTAGCTCTCTCTGTTATCACTACCTCCCCTGTATTACCTCTCTCTGCTATCACTACCTCCCCTGTATTACCACTCTCTGCTATTACTAGCTCCCCTGTATTACCTCTCTCTGCTATCCCTACCTCCCCTGTATTACCTCTCTGCTATCACTACCTCTCCTGTATTACCTCTCTGTTATCACTACCTCCTCTGTATTACCTCTCTGCTATCACTACCTCCCCTGTATTACCTCTCTCTGCTATCACTACCTCCCCTGTATTACCTCTCTCTGCTATCACTACCTCCCCTGTATTACCTCTCTCTGCTATCACTACCTCCCCTGTATTACCTCTCTCTGCTATTACTACCTCCCCTGTATTACCTCTCTCTGCTATCAATACCTCCCCTGTATTAGCTCTCTCTGCTATCACTACCTCCCCTGTATTACCTCTCTGCTATCACTACCTCCTCTGTATTACCTCTCTGCTATCACTACCTACCCCTGTATTACCTCTCTGCTATCACTACCTCCCCTGTATTACCTCTCTCTGCTATCACTACCTCCCCTGTACTACCTCCCTGCTATCACTACCTCCCCTGTATTACCTCTCTCTGCTATCACTACCTCCCCCTGTATTTCCTGTCTGCTATCACTACCTCCCCCTGTATTACCTCTCTGCTATCAGTAACTCCCCTGTATTAGCTCTCTCTGCTATCACTACCTCCTCTGTATTACCTCTCTGCTATCACTACCTACCCCTGTATTACCTCTCTGCTATCACTACCTCCCCTGTATTACCTCTCTCTGCTATCACTACCTCCCCTGTATTACCTTTCTCTGCTATCACTACCTCCCCTGTATAACCTCTCTCTGCTATCACTACCTCCCCCTGTATTACCTGTCTGCTATCACTACCTCCCCCTGTATTACCTCTCTGCTATCAGTAACTCCCCTGTATTAGCTCTCTCTGCTATCACTACCTCCCCTGTATTACCTCTCTCTGCTATCACTACCTCTCCTGTATTAACTCTCTATGCTATCACTACCTCCCCTGTATTACCTCTCTGCTATCACTACCTGCCCCTGTATTACCTCTCTGCTATCACTACCTCCCCTGTATTACCTCTCTCTGCTATCACTAACTCCCCTGTATTACCTCTCTCTGCTATCACTACCTCCCCTGTATTACCTCTCTCTGCTATCACCACCTCCCCTGTATTACCCTCTCTCTGCTATCACCACCTCCCCTGTATTACCTCTCTCTGCTATCACTACCTCCCCTGTATTACCTCACTGCTATCACTACCTCCCCTGTATTACCTCTCTGCTATCAATACCTACCCTGTATTACCTCTCTCTGCTATCACTGCCTCCCCTGTATTACCTCTCTCTATCACTACCTCCCCTGTATTACCTCTCTGCTATCACTACCTCCCCTGTATTACCTCTCTGCTATCACTACCTCCCCTGATTACCTATCTGCTATCACTACCTCCCCTGTATTACCTCTCTGCTATCACTACCTCCCCTGTATTACCTCTCTCTGCTATCAGTACCTCCCCCTGTATTACCTCTCTGCTATCACTACCTCCCCTGTATTACCTCTCTCTGCTATCACTACCTCCCCCTGTATTACCTCTCTGCTATCAGTAACTCCCCTGTATTAGCTCTCTCTGCTATCACTACCTCCCCTGTATTACCTCTCTCTGCTATCACTACCTCCCCTGTATTTACCTCTCTCTGCTATCAATACCTCCCCTGTATTACCTCTCTGCTATCACTACCTCCCCCTGTATTACCTCTCTGCTATCACTACCTCCCCTGTATTACCTCTCTCTGCTATCACTAACTCCCCTGTATTACCTCTCTCTGCTATCACTACCTCCACTGTATTACCTATCTCTGCTATCACTACCTCCCCTGTATTACCTCTCTCTGCTATCACTACCTCCCCTGTATTACCTCTCTGCTATCACTACCTTCCCTGTATTACCTCTCTCTGCTATCACTGCCTCCCCTGTATTACCTTTCTCTGCTATCACTACCGCCCCTGTATTACCTCTGTCTGCTATCACTACCTCCCCTGTATTACCTTTCTCTGCTATCACTACCTCCCCTGTATTACCTTTCTCTGCTATCACTACCTCCCCTGTATTACCTTTCTCTGCTATCACTACCTCCCCTGTATTACCTCTCTCTGCTATCACTACCTCCCCTGTATTACCTTTCTCTGCTATCACTACCTCCCCTGTATTACCTCTCTCTGCTATCACTACCTCCCCCTGTATTAGCTCTCTCTGCTATCACTACCTCCCCTGTATTACCTCTCTCTGCTATCACTACCTCCCCTGTATTACCTCTCTGCTATCACTACCTCCCCCTGTATTACCTCCCCTGTATTACCTCTCTGCTATTACTACCTCCCCTGTATTACCTCTCTCAGCTATCACTATCTCCCCTGTATTACCTCTCTGCTATCACTACCTCCCCTGTATTACCTCTCTGCTATCACTACCTCCCCTGTATTAGCTCTCTCTGCTATCACTGCCTCCCGTGTATTAGCTCTCTGCTATCACTACCTCCCCTGTATTACCTCTCTCTGCTATCACCACCTCCCCTGTATTACCTCTCTCTGCTATCACTACCACCCCTGTATTAGCTCTCTGCTATCACTACCTCCCCTGTATTACCTCTCTGCTATCACTACCTCCCCCTGTATTACCTCTCTGCTATCACTACCTCCCCTGTATTACCTCTCTCTGCTATCACTACCCCCCCCCTGTATTACGTCTCTGCTATCACTACCTCCCCTGTATTACCTCTCTCTGCTATCACTGCCTCCCTGATTACCTCTCTGCTATCACTACCTCCACTGTATTAGCTCTCTCTGCTATCACTACCTCCCCCATGTATTACCTCTCTCTGCTATCACTACCTCCCCTGTATTACCTCTCTGCTATCACTACCTCCCCTGTATTACCTCTGTCTGCTATCACTACCTCCCCTGTATTACCTCTCTCTGCTATCACTACCTCCCCTGTATTACCTCTCTCTGCTATCACAACCTCCCCTGTATTACCTCTCTCTGCTATTACTACCTCCCCTGTATTACCCCTCTCTGCTATCAATACCTCCCCTGTATTAGCTCTCTCTGCTATCACTACCTCCCCTGTATTACCTCTCTGCTATCACTACCTCCTCTGTATTACCTCTCTGCTATCACTACCTCCCCCTGTATTAACTCTCTGCTATCACTACCTCCCCTGTATTACCTCTCTCTGCTATCACTACCTCCCCTGTACTACCTCCCTGCTGTCACTACCTCCCTTGTATTACCTCTCTCTGCTATTACTACCTCCCCTGTATTACCCCTCTCTGCTATCAATACCTCCCCTGTATTAGCTCTCTCTGCTATCACTACCTCCCCTGTATTACCTCTCTGCTATCACTACCTCCTCTGTATTACCTCTCTGCTATCACTACCTCCCCCTGTATTACCTCTCTGCTATCACTACCTCCCCTGTATTACCTCTCTCTGCTATCACTACCTCCCCTGTACTACCTCCCTGCTATCACTACCTCCCCTGTATTAGCTCTCTCTGCTATCACTGCCTCCCGTGTATTAGCTCTATGCTATCACTACCTCCCCTGTATTACCTCTCTCTGCTATCACCACCTCCCCTGTATTACCTCTCTCTGCTATCACTACCACCCCTGTATTAGCCTCTGCTATCACTACCTCCCCTGTATTACCTCTCTGCTATCACTACCTCCCCCTGTATTATCCTCTCTGCTATCACTACCTCCCCTGTATTACCTCTCTCTGCTATCACTACCTCCCCTGATTACCTCTCTGCTATCACTACCTCCCCTGTATTAGCTCTCTCTGCTATCACTACCTCCCCCCTGTATTACCTCTCTCTGCTATCACTACCTCCCCTGTATTACCTCTGTCTGCTATCACTACCTCCCCTGTATTACCTCTCTGCTATCACTACCTCCCCTGTATTACCTCTCTCTGCTATCAATACCTACCCTGTATTACCTCTCTCTGCTATCACTGCCTCCCCTGTATTACCTCTCTGCTATCACTACCTCCCCTGTATTACCTCTCTGCTATCACTACCTCCCCTGTATTACCTCTATCTGCTATCACTACCTCCCCTGTATTACCTCTCTCTGCTATCACTACCTCCCCTGTATTACCTCTCTCTGCTATCACTATCTCCCCTGTATTAGCTCTCTCTGCTATCACTACCTCCCCTGTATTACCTCTCTGCTATCACTACCTACCCCTGTATTACCTCTCTCTGCTATCACTACCTCCCCTGTATTACCTCTCTGCTATCACTACCTCCCCTGTATTACCTCTCTCTGCTATCAATACCTCCCCTGTATTAGCTCTCTCTGCTATCACTACATCCCCTGTATTACCTCTCTGCTATCACTACCTCCTCTGTATTACCTCTCTGCTATCACTACCTACCCCTGTATTACCTCTCTGCTATCACTACCTCCCCCTGTATTACCTCTCTCTGCTATCACTACCTCCCCTGTATTACCTCCCTGCTATCACTACCTCCCCTGTATTACCTCTCTCTGCTATCACTACCTCCCCTGTACTACCTCCCTGCTATCACTACCTCCCCTGTATTACCTCTCTCTGCTATCACTACCTCCCCCTGTATTTCCTGTCTGCTATCACTACCTCCCCTGTATTACCTCTCTCTGCTATCACTACCTCCCCCTGTATTACCTCTCTCTGCTATCACTACCTCCCCTGTATTACCTCTCTGCTATCACTACCTCCCCTGTATTAGCTCTCTCTGCTATCACTACCTCCCCTGTATTATCTCTCTCTGCTATCACTACCTCTCCTGTATTAACTCTCTCTGCTATCACTACCTCCCCTGTATTACCTCTCTGCTATCACTACCTGCCCCTGTATTACCTCTCTGCTATCACTACCTCCCCTGTATTACCTCTCTCTGCTATCACTACCTCCCCTGTATTACCTCTCTCTGCTATCACTACCTCCCCTGTATTACCTCTCTGCTATCACTACCTCCCCTGTATTACCTCTCTGCTATCACTACCTCCCCCTGTATTAGCCTCTCTCTGCTAGTCACTACCTCCCCTGTATTACCTCTCTCTGCTATCACTACCTCTCCCTGTATTAACTCTCTCTGCTATCACTACCTCCCCTGTATTACCTCTCTGCTATCACTACCTGCCCCTGTATTACCTCTCTGCTATCACTACCTCCCCTGTATTACCTCTCTCTGCTATCACTACCTCCCCTGTATTACCTCTCTCTGCTATCACTACCTCCCCTGTATTACCTCTCTCTGCTATCACTACCTCCCCTGTATTACCTCTCTCTGCTATCACTACCTCCCCTGTATTACCTCTCTCTGCTATCACTACCTCCCCTGTATTACCTCTCTCTGCTATCACTACCTCCCCTGTATTACCTCTCTCTGCTATCACTACCTCCCCTGTATTACCTCTCTCTGCTATCACTACCTCCCCTGTATTACCTCTCTCTGCTATCACTACCTCCCCTGTATTACCTCTCTCTGCTATCACTACCTCCCCTGTATTACCTCTCTCTGCTATCACTACCTCCCCTGTATTACCTCTCTCTGCTATCACTACCTCCCCTGTATTACCTCTCTGCTATCACTACCTCCCCTGTATTAGCTCTCTCTGCTATCACTACCTCCCCTGTATTAGCTCTCTCTGCTATCACTACCTCCCCTGTATTACCTCTCTCTGCTATCACTATCTCCCCTGTTTTACCTCTCTCTGCTATCACTACCTCCCCTGTATTACCTCTCTGCTATCACTACCTACCCCTGTATTACCTTTCTCTGCTATCACTACCTCCCCTGTATTACCTCTCTGCTATCACTACCTCCCCTGTATTAGCTTTCTCTGCTATCACTACCTCCACTGTATTACCTATCTCTGCTATCACTACCTCCCCTGCATTACCTCTCTCTGCTATCACTACCTTCCCTGTATTACCTCTCTCTGCTATTACTACCTCCCCTGTATTACCTCTCTCTGCTATCACTACCTCCACTGTATTACCTATCTCTGCTATCACTACCTCCCCTGTATTACCTCTTTCTGCTATCACTACCTCCCCTGTATTAGCTCTCTCTGCTATCACTACCTCCGCTGTATTACCTCTCTCTGCTATCACTACCTCCCCTGTATTACCTCTCTCTGCTATCACTACCTCCCCTGTATTACCTCTCTCTGCTATCACCACCTCCCCCTGTATTACCTCTCTCAGCTATCACTACCTCCCCTGTATTAGCTCTCTCTGCTATCACTACCTCCCCTGTATTACTCTCTCTGCTATCACTACCTCCCCTGTATTAGCTCTCTCTGCTATCACTACCTCCCCTGTATTACCTCTCTCTGCTATCACTACCTCCCCTGTATTACCTCTCTCTGCTATCACTACCTCCCCTGTATTACCTCTCTGCTATCACTACCTCCCCTGTATTACCTCTCTCTGCTATCACTACCTCCCTGTATTACCTCTCTGCTATCACTACCCTCCCCTGTATTACCTCTCTCTGCTATCACTACCTCCCCTGTATTACCTCTCTCTGCTATCACTACCTCCCCTGTATTACCTCTCTCTGCTATCACTACCTCCCCTGTATTACCTCTCTGCTATCACTACCTCCCCTGTATTACCTCTCTCTGCTATCACTACCTCCCCTGTATTACCTCTCTGCTATCAGTAACTCCCCTGTATTACCTCTCTCTGCTATCACTATCTCCCCTGTATTAACTCTCTATGCTATCACTACCTCCCCTGTATTACCTCTCTCTGCTATCACTACCTCCCCTGTATTACCTCTCTCTGCTATCACTACCTCCCTGTATTAGCTCTCTCTGCTATCAACTACCTCCCCTGTATTACCTCTCTGCTATCACTACCTCCCCTGTATTACCTCTCTCTGCTATCACTACCTCCCCTCTATTACCTCTCTCTGCTATCACCACCTCCCCTGTATTACCTCTCTCTGCTATCACTACCTCCCCTGTATTACCTCTCTCTGCTATCACTACCTCCCCTGTATTACTCTCTCTGCTATCACTAACTCCCCTGTATTACCTCTCTCTGCTATCACTACCTCCCCTGTATTACCTCTCTCTGCTATCACTACCTCCCCTGTATTACCTCTCTGCTATCACTACCTCCCCCTGTATTACCTCTCTGCTATCACTACCTCCCCTGTATTACCTCTCTCTGCTATCACTACCTCCCCTGTATTACCTCTCTCTGCTATCACTACCTCCCCTGTATTACCTCTTCTGCTATCACGTACCTCCCCTGTATTACCTCTCTGCTATCACTACCTCCCCTGTATTACCTCTCTGCTATCACTACCTCCCCTGTATTACCTCTCTCTGCTATCACTAACTCCCCTGTATTACCTCTCTGCTATCACTACCTCCCCTGTATTACCTCTCTCTGCTATCACTAACTCCCCTGTATTACTCTCTCTGCTATCACTACCTCCCCTGTATTACCTCTCTCTGCTATCACTACCTCCCCTGTATTACCTCTCTGCTATCACTAACCCCCCTGTATTACCTCTCTGCTATCACTACCTCCCCTGTATTAGCTCTCTCTGCTATCACTACCTTCCCTGTATTACCTCTCTCTGCTATCACTACCTCCCCTGTATTACCTCTCTCTGCTATCACTACCTCCCCTGTATTACCTCTCTGCTATCACTACTCCCCTGTATTACCTCTCTCTGCTATCACTACCTCCCCTGTATTACCTCTCTGCTATCACTACCTCCCCTGTATTACCTCTCTGCTATCACTACCTCCCCTGTATTACCTCTCTCTGCTATCACTACCTCCCTGTATTACCTCTCTCTGCTATCACTACCTCCCCTGTATTACCTCTCTCTGCTATCACTACCTCCCCTGTATTACCTCTCTGCTATCACTACCTCCCCTGTATTACCTCTCTCTGCTATCACTACCTCCCCTGTATTACCTCTCTCTGCTATCACTACCTTCCCTGTATTACCTCTCTCTGCTATCACTACCTCCCCTGTATTACCTCTCTCTGCTATCACTACCTCCCCTGTATTACCTCTCTCTGCTATCACTACCTCCCCTGTATTACCTCTCTCTGCTATCACTACCTCCCCTGTATTACCTCTCTGCTATCACTACCTCCCTGTATTACCTCTCTCTGCTATCACTGCCACCCCCTGTATTACTCTCTCGCTATCACTACCTCCCCTGTATTACCTCTCTGCTATCACTACCTCCCCTGTATT
Source organism: Bombina bombina (assembly GCF_027579735.1). Classification (NCBI taxonomy): domain Eukaryota; kingdom Metazoa; phylum Chordata; class Amphibia; order Anura; family Bombinatoridae; genus Bombina; species Bombina bombina. The sequence continues at coordinate 1,403,722,866 of NC_069500.1, forward strand.
ACCTCTCTCTGCTATCACTACCTCCCCTGTATTACCTCTCTCTGCTATCTCTACCTCCCCTGTATTACCTCTCTCTGCTATCACTACCTCCCCTGTATTACCTCTCTCTGCTATCACTAACTCCCCTGTATTACCTCTCTGCTATCACTACCTCCCCTGTATTACCTCTCTCTGCTATCACTACCTCCCCTGTATTACCTCTCTGCTGATCACTACCCTCCCCTGTATTACCTCTCTTGCTATCACCTACCTCACCTATATTCTCTCCTCTGCTCCTGTATCACCTACATCCCCTGTATTACCTCTCTGCTTTCACTACCTCCTCTGTATTACTCTCTCTGCTATCACTACTCTTACCCCTGTATTAACTCTCTGCTATCACTACCTCCCCTGTATAGCTCTCTCTGGCTATCACTTACTTCCTTAGGTACCTCTCTGCTATCACTACCTCCCCTGTATTACCTCTCTCTCTGCTATCACTACCTCCCCGGTATTACCCTCGCTGCTATCAGTAACTCCCCCTGTATTACCTCTCTGCTATCACTACCTCCCCTTGATTACCTCTCTCGCTATCACTACCTCCCCTGTATTAGCTCTCTCTGCTATCACTACCTCCCCTGTATTACCTCTGCTGCTATCACTACCTCCCCTGTATTACCTCTCTCTGCTATCACTACCTCCCCTGTATTACCTCTCTCTGCTATCACTACCTCCCCTGTATTACCTCTCTCTGCTATCACTACCCCCCCCTGTATTACCTCTCTGCTATCACTACCTCCCCTGTATTACCTCTCTCTGCTATCACTACCTCCCCTGTATTACCTCTCTGCATCACTAACTCCCCTGTAGTAGCCTCTCTCTGCTATCACTACCTCCCCTGTATTACCTCTCTCTGCTATCACTAACCTCCCCTGTATTAGCTCTCGTCTGCTATCACTACCTTCCCTGTATTACCTCTCTCTGCTATCACTACCTTCCCTGTATTACCTCTCTCTGCTATCACTACCTCCCCTGTATTAGCTCTCTCTGCTATCACTACCTTCCCTGTATTACCTCTCTCTGCTATCACTACCTCCCCTGTATTACCTCTCTCTGCTATCACTGCCACCCCTGTATTACCTCTCTGCTATCACTACCTCCCCTTTATTACCTCTCTGCTATCACTACCTTCCCTGTATTACCTCTCTCTGCTATCACTACCTCCCCTGTATTACCTCTCTGCTATCACTACCTCCCCTGTATTACCTCTCTCTGCTATCACTACCTCCCCTGTATTACCTCTCTCTGCTATCACTACCTCCCCTGTATTAGCTCTCTCTGCTATCACTACCTTCCCTGTATTACCTCTCTCTGCTATCACTACCTTCCCTGTATTACCTCTCTCTGCTATCACTACCTCCCCTGTATTACCTCTCTGCTATCACTACCTCCCCTGTATTACCTCTCTCTGCTATCACTAACTCCCCTGTATTACCTCTCTCTGCTATCACTACCTTCCCTGTATTACCTCTCTCTGCTATCACTACCTCCCCTGTATTAACTCTCTCTGCTATCACTACCTACCCCTGTATTACCTCTCTGCTATCACTACCTCCCCTGTATTAGCTCTCTCTGCTATCACTACCTTCCCTGTATTACCTCTCTCTGCTATCACTACCTTCCCTGTATTACCTCTCTCTGCTATCACTACCTCCCCTGTATTACCTCTCTGCTATCACTACCTCCCCTGTATTACCTCTCTCTGCTATCACTACCTCCCCTGTATTACCTCTCTCTGCTATCACTACCTTCCCTGTATTACCTCTCTCTGCTATCACTACCTTCCCTGTATTACCTCTCTCTGCTATCACTACCTCCCCTGTATTACCTCTCTGCTATCACTACCTCCCCTGTATTACCTCTCTCTGCTATCACTACCTCCCCTGTATTACCTCTCTCTGCTATCACTACCTTCCCTGTATTACCTCTCTCTGCTATCACTACCTTCCCTGTATTACCTCTCTCTGCTATCACTATCTCCCCTGTATTAACTCTCTATGCTATCACTACCTCCCCTGTATTACCTCTCTCTGCTATTACTACCTCCCCTGTATTACCTCTCTCTGCTATCACTACCTTCCCTGTATTAGCTCTCTCTGCTATCACTACCTCCCCTGTATTACCTCTGTCTGCTCTCACTACCTACCCCTGTATTACCTCTCTCTGCTATCACTACCTTCCCTGTTTTACCTCTCTCTGCTATCTCTACCTCCCCTGTATTACCTCTCTGCTATCACTACCTCCCCTGTATTAGCTCTCTCTGCTATCACTACCTCCCCTGTATTAGCTCTCTCTGCTATCACTACCTCCCCTGTATTACCTCTCTGCTATCACTACCTCCCCTGTATTAGCTCTCTCTGCTATCACTACCTTCCCTGTATTAGCTCTCTCTGCTATCACTACCTCCCCTGTATTACCTCTCTCTGCTATCACTACATCCCCTGTATTACCTCTCTCTGCTATCACTACATCCCCTGTATTACCTCTCTCTGCTATCAACCCCCCCCCCCCCTGTATTTCTGACACTTCAGTTACTTCCTGGTTTGCTGTCGAGAAGCAGCTGACGTGTCACATGACTGATCTCTGTATACAGGAACTAACATGTCTGCTGTGTATGGAGGAGTCGAAGGGTAAGTGTGTGTGATGTGTATAGTGTGTAAGAGCTGTGTGTGTGATGTGTATAGTGTGTAAGAGCTGTGTGTGTGTGATGTGTATAGTGTGTAAGAGCTGTGTGTGTGTGATGTGTATAGTGTGCAAGAGCTGTGTGTGATGTGTTTAGTGTGTAAGAGCTGTGTGTGTGATGTGTTTAGTGTGTAAGAGCTGTGTGTGTGATGTGTTTAGTGTGTAAGAGCTGTGTGTGTGTGTGTGATGTGTATAGTGTGCAAGAGCTGTGTGTGATGTGTTTAGTGTGTAAGAGCTGTGTGTGTGATGTGTTTAGTGTGTAAGAGCTGTGTGTGTGATGTGTTTAGTGTGTAAGAGCTGTGTGTGTGTGTGATGTGTATAGTGAGTAAGAGCTGTGTGTGTGTGATGTGTATAGTGAGTAAGAGCTGTGTGTGTGTGATGTGTATAGTGAGTAAGAGCTGTGTGTGTGTGATGTGTAAAGTGTGTGTGTGTGATATGTTTAGTGTGTAAGAGCTGTGTGTCTGATGTGTATAGTGAGTAATAGCTGTGTGTGTGATGTGTATAGTGTGTAAGAGCTGTGTGTGTGATGTGTTTAGTGTGTAAGAGCTGTGTGTGTGTGATGTGTTTAGTGTGTAAGAGCTGTGTGTGTGTGATGTGTTTAGTGTGTAAGAGCTGTGTGTGTGTGTGATGTGTATAGTGTGTAAGAGCTGTGTGTGTGATGTGTTTAGTGTGTAAGAGCTGTGTGTGTGATGTGTTTAGTGTGTAAGAGCTGTGTGTGTGTGTGATGTGTATAGTGTGCAAGAGCTGTGTGTGATGTGTTTAGTGTGTAAGAGCTGTGTGTGTGATGTGTTTAGTGTGTAAGAGCTGTGTGTGTGATGTGTTTAGTGTGTAAGAGCTGTGTGTGTGTGTGATGTGTATAGTGAGTAAGAGCTGTGTGTGTGTGATGTGTATAGTGAGTAAGAGCTGTGTGTGTGTGATGTGTATAGTGAGTAAGAGCTGTGTGTGTGTGATGTGTAAAGTGTGTGTGTGTGTGATATGTTTAGTGTGTAAGAGCTGTGTGTCTGATGTGTATAGTGAGTAATAGCTGTGTGTGTGATGTGTATAGTGTGTAAGAGCTGTGTGTGTGATGTGTTTAGTGTGTAAGAGCTGTGTGTGTGTGATGTGTTTAGTGTGTAAGAGCTGTGTGTGTGTGATGTGTTTAGTGTGTAAGAGCTGTGTGTGTGATGTGTTTAGTGTGTAAGAGCTGTGTGTGTGTGATGTGTATAGTGTGTAAGAGCTGTGTGTGTGTGTGATGTGTATAGTGAGTAAGAGCTGTGTTTGTGTGATGTGTAAAGTGTGTAAGAGCTGTGTGTGTGATGTGTTTAGTGTGTAAGAGCTGTGTGTGTGATGTGTATAGTGAGTAATAGCTGTGTGTGTGATGTGTATAGTGTGTAAGAGCTGTGTGTGTGTGATGTGTTTAGTGTGTAAGAGCTGTGTGTGTGTGATGTGTTTAGTGTGTAAGAGCTGTGTGTGTGTGATGTGTTTAGTGTGTAAGAGCTGTGTGTGTGATGTGTTTAGTGTGTAAGAGCTGTGTGTGTGTGATGTGTATAGTGTGTAAGAGCTGTGTGTGTGATGTGTATAGTGTGTAAGAGCTGTGTGTGTGTGATGTGTATAGTGAGTAAGAGCTGTGTGTGATGTGTATAGTACTATAGTGAGTAAGAGCTGTGTGTGTGATGTGTATAGTGTGTAAGAGCTGTATGTGTGTGATGTGTTTAGTGTGTAAGAGCTGTGTGTGTGTGATGTGTATAGTGAGTAATAGCTGTGTGTGATGTGTTTAGTGTGTAAGAGCTGTGTGTGTGTGATGTGTATAGTGAGTAAGAGCTGTGTGTGATGTGTATAGTGAGTAAGAGCTGTGTGTGTGATGTGTATAGTGAGTAATAGCTGTGTGTGTGATGTGTTTAGTGTGTAAGAGCTGTGTGTGTGTGATGTGTTTAGTGTGTAAGAGCTGTGTGTGTGTGTGATGTGTTTAGTGTGTAACAGCTGTGTGTGTGTGATGTGTATAGTGAGTAAGAGCTGTGTGTGCGATGTGTTTAGTGTGTAAGAGCTGTGTGTGTGTGTGATGTGTTTAGTGTGTAACAGCTGTGTGTGTGTGATGTGTATAGTGAGTAAGAGCTGTGTGTGTGTGATGTGTATAGTGAGTAAGAGCTGTGTGTGTGTGATGTGTATAGTGAGTAAGAGCTGTGTGTATGATGTGTATAGTGTGTAAGAGCTGTGTGTGTGATGTGTATAGTGTGTAAGAGCTGTGTGTGTGTGATGTGTTTAGTGTGTAAGAGCTGTGTGTGTGTGATGTGTATAGTGAGTAATAGCTGTGTGTGTGATGTGTTTAGTGTGTAAGAGCTGTGTGTGTGTGATGTGTTTAGTGTGTAAGAGCTGTGTGTGTGATGTGTTTAGTGTGTAACAGCTGTGTGTGTGTGATGTGTATAGTGAGTAAGAGCTGTGTGTGCGATGTGTTTAGTGTGTAAGAGCTGTGTGTGTGTGTGATGTGTTTAGTGTGTAACAGCTGTGTGTGTGTGATGTGTATAGTGAGTAAGAGCTGTGTGTGTGTGATGTGTATAGTGAGTAAGAGCTGTGTGTGTGTGATGTGTATAGTGAGTAAGAGCTGTGTGTATGATGTGTATAGTGTGTAAGAGCTGTGTGTGTGATGTGTATAGTGTGTAAGAGCTGTGTGTGTGTGATGTGTTTAGTGTGTAAGAGCTGTGTGTGTGTGATGTGTATAGTGAGTAAGAGCTGTGTGTGTGTGATGTGTATAGTGAGTAAGAGCTGTGTGTATGATGTGTATAGTGTGTAAGAGCTGTGTGTGTGATGTGTATAGTGTGTAAGAGCTGTGTGTGTGTGATGTGTATAGTGAGTAAGAGCTGTGTGTGTGTGATGTGTATAGTGAGTAAGAGCTGTGTGTGTGTGATGTGTATAGTGAGTAAGAGCTGTGTGTGTGATGTGTATAGTGTGTTAGCGCTGTGTGTGTGTGATGTGTATAGTGTTTTATAGCTGTGTGTGTGTGATGTGTATAGTGTTTTATAGCTGTGTGTGTGATGTGTATAGTGTGTTAGAGCTGTGTGTGTGATGTGAATAGTGTGTTTGATGTGTATAGTGTGTAAGAGCTGTGTAAGATGTTTGTGTGTGTGTGATATGTATAGTGTGTAAGAGCTGTGTGTGTGATGTGTGTAAGAGTTGTGGGTGATCTGCATAGTGTGTAAGAGTTGTGTGTGTATAGTGTGTAAGAGCTGTGTGTGTGATGTGTATAGTGTGTAAGAGCTGTGTGTGTGTGATGTGTATAGTGTGTAAGAGCTGTGTGTGTGTGATGTGTATAGTGTGTAAGAGCTGTGGGTGATGTGTATAGTGTGTAAGAGCTGTGTGTGATGTGTATAGTGTGTAAGAGCTGTGGGTGATGTGTATAGTGTGTAAGAGCTGTGGGTGATGTGTATAGTGTGTAAGAGCTGTGGGTGATGTGTATAGTGTGTAAGAGCTGTGGGTGATGTGTATAGTGTGTAAGAGCTGTGTGTGTGTGATGTGTATATTGGATTAGATCTGTGTGTGTGTGTGTGTGAGATGTGTAAAGTGAGTAAGAGCTGTGTGTGTGTGTGAGATGTGTAAAGTGAGTAAGAGCTGTGTGTGTGTGTGATGTGTATAGTGTGTAAGAGCTGTGTGTGTGATGTGTATAGTGTGTAAGAGCTGTGTGTGTGATGTGTATAGTGTGTAAGAGCTGTGTGTGTGATGTGTATAGTGTGTAAGAGCTGTGTGTGTGATGTGTATAGTGTGTAAGAGCTGTGTGTGTGATGTGTATAGTGTGTAAGAGCTGTGTGTGTGATGTGTATAGTGTGTAAGAGCTGTGTGTGTGATGTGTATAGTGTGTAAGAGCTGTGTGTGTGATGTGTATAGTGTGTAAGAGCTGTGTGTGTGATGTGTATAGTGTGTAAGAGCTGTGTGTGTGATGTGTATAGTGTGTAAGAGCTGTGTGTGTGATGTGTATAGTGTGTAAGAGCTGTGTGTGTGATGTGTATAGTGTGTAAGAGCTGTGTGTGTGATGTGTATAGTGTGTAAGAGCTGTGTGTGTGTGATGTGTTTAGTGTGTACGAGCTGTGTTTGTGTGATGTGTATAGTGAGTAAGAGCTGTGTGTGATGTGTATATTGTGTTAGAGCTGTGTGTGTGATGTGTATAATGTGTAAGAGGTGTGTGTGATGTGTATAGTGTGTAAGAGCTGTGTGTGTGTGATGTGTATAGTGTGTAAGAGCTGTGTGTGTGTGATGTGTATAGTGAGTAAGAGCTCTGTGTGTGATGTGTATATTGTGTTAGAGCTGTGTGTGTTATGTAGATAGTATGTTAGAGCTGTGTGTGTGTGATGTGTATAGCGTGTAAGAGCTGTGTATGTGTGTGTGTGATGTGTGTAGTGAGTAAGAGCTGTGTGTGATGTGTATAGTGTGTAAGAGCTGTGTGTGTGTGATGTGTTTAGTGTGTAAGAGCTGTGTGTGATGTGTATAGTGAGTAAGAGCTGTGTGTGTGTTTGTGATGTGTATGTGTGTGTAGTTAGATCTGTGTGTGATGTGTATAGTGGGGAAGAGCTGTGTGTGTGATGTGTATAGTGGATTAGATCTGTGTGTTTGATGTGGATTAGATTTGTGTGTGCTTTGTATATTTGATTAGATCTGTGTGTGTGATGTGTATAGTGAGTAAGAGCTGTGTGTGTGATGTGTATAGGGTGTAAGAGCTGTGTGTATAGTGAGTAAGAGCTGTGTGATGTGTATAGTGAGTAATAGCTGTGTGTGTGATGTGTATAGTGTGTAAGAGCTGTGTGTGTGATGTGTTTAGTGAGTAAGAGCTGTGTGTGTGTGATGTGTATAGTGTGTAAGAGCTGTGTGTGTAATGTGTATAGTTGGTAAGAGCTGTGTGTGTGTGATGTGTATAGTGAGTAAGAGCTGTGTGATGTGTATAGTGAGTAAGAGCTGTGTGTGTGATGTGTATAGTGAGTAATAGCTGTGTGTGTGATGTGTATAGTGAGTAATAGCTGTGTGTGTGATGTGTATAGTGAGTAAGAGCTGTGTGTGTGATGTGTATAGTGAGTAAGAGCTGTGTGTGTGTGTGTGTGTGTGTGATGTGTATAGTGAGTAAGAGCTGTGTGTGTGTGTGATGTGTATAGCGAGTAAGAGCTGTGTGTGTGTGTGTGATGTGTATAGTGAGTAATAGCTGTGTGTGTGTGATGTGTGTAAGAGGTGTGTGTGATGTGTATAGTGAGTAAGAGCTGTGTGTGTGTGTGTGTGATGTGTATAGTGAGTAAGAGCTGTGTGTGTGTGTGTGTGATGTGTATAGTGAGTAAGAGCTGTGTGTGTGTGTGATGTGTATAGTGAGTAATAGCTGTGTGTGTGTGTGTGTGATGTGTATAGTGAGTAAGAGCTGTGTGTGTGTGATGTGTGTAAGAGGTGTGTGTGATGTGTATAGTGAGTAAGAGCTGTGTGTGTGATGTGTATAGTGAGTAAGAGCTGTGTGTGTGATGTGTATATGTGTGTGATGTGTATAGTGAGTAAGAGCTGTGTGTGTGATGTGTATAGTGAGTAAGAGCTGTGTGTGTGATGTGTAAAGTGAGTAATAGCTGTGTGTGTGATGTGTATAGTGAGTAAGAGCTGTGTGTGTGTGTGTGTTATGTGTGTAGTGTGTAAGAGCTGTGTGTGTGTGTTATGTGTATAGTGTGTAAGAGCTGTGTGTGTATGTGATATGTATAGTGAGTAAGAGCTGTGTGTGTGTAATGTGTATAGTGAGTAAGAGCTGTGTGTGTGTAATGTGTATAGTGGATTAGATCTGTGTGTGTGCTGTGTATTTTGGATTAGATATGTGTGTGTGTGTGTTGTGTATAGTTGATTAGCTCTGTGTGTTGTGTATAGTTGATTAGCTCTGTGTGTGTGTGTGTGTGTGATCTGTGTATAATGGATTAGATCTTGTGTGTGCTGTTTATAGTGGATTAGATTTATGTGTTTGCTGTGTATAGTGGATTACATCTGTGTGTGCTGTGTATAGTGGATTAGATCTGTGTGTGTGTTGTGTATAGTAGATTATATCTGTGTGTGTGCTGTGTATAGTGGATTAGATCTGTGTGTGTGCTGTGGATTAGATCTGTGTGTGTGTGCTGTGGATTAGATCTGTGTGTGTGTGCTGTGGATTAGATCTGTGTGTGTGTGCTGTGGATTAGATCTGTGTGTGTGTGTGCTGTGGATTAGATCTCTGTGTGTGTGTGCTGTGGATTAGATCTCTGTGTGTGTGTGCTGTGGATTAGATCTGTGTGTGTGTGTGTGTGTGCTGTGGATTAGATCTGTGTGTGTGTGCTGTGGATTAGATCTGTGTGTGTGTGTGTGCTGTGGATTAGATCTGTGTGTGTGTGTGCTGTGGATTAGATCTGTGTGTGTGTGTGCTGTGGATTATATATGTGTGTGTGCTGTGGATTAGATCTGTGTGTGTGTGCTGTGGATTAGATCTGTGTGTGTGTGCTGTGGATTAGATCTGTGTGTGTGTGCTGTGGATTAGATCTGTGTGTATGCTGTGTATAATGGATTAGATCTGTATGTGTGCTGTGTATAGTGGATTAGATCTTGTGTGTGTGTGAGGTGTATAGTGGATTAGATCTGTGTGTGTGTGCTGTGTATTTTGGATTAGATCTGTGTGTGTGTGTTGTGTATAGTGGATTAGATCTGTGTGTGTGTGTTGTGTATAGTGGATTAGATCTGTGTGTGTGTGTGATGTGTATAGTGGATTAGATCTGTGTGTGTGTGATGTGTATAGTGGATTAGATCTGTGTGTGTGTGATGTGTATAGTGGATTAGATATGTGTGTGTGTGTGTGAGGTGTATAGTGGATTAGATCTGTGTGTGTGTTTTGTGTATAGTGGATTAGATCAGTGTGTTTGCTGTGGATTAGATCTGTGTGTGTGTGTGCTGTGTATAGTGGATTATATCAAGTGTGTGTGTGTGTGTGTGTGTGCTGTTTATAGATGATTAGATTTGTGTGTGTGAGGTGTATAGTGGATTAGATCTGTGTGTTTGAGGTGTATAGTGGATTAGATCTGTGTGTGTGCTGTGTATAGTGGATTAGATCTGTGTGTGCTGTGTATAGTGGATTAGATCTGTGTGAGTGATGTGTATAGTGGATTAGATCTATGTGTGTGATGTGTATAGTGGATTAGATCTCTGTGGATTAGTGTTGTGTGTGTGTGTGTGTGAGAGGTGTATAGTGGATTAGATCTGTGTGTGTGCTCTGTATAGTGGATTAGATCTGTGTGTGTGTGTGCTCTGTATAGTGGATTAGATCTGTGTGTGTGTGTGTGTGTGTGCTCTGTGGATTAGAGTTGTGTGTGCTGTGTATAGTGGTTTAGATCTGTGTGTGTGCTGTGGATTAGATCTGTGTGTGTGCTGTGGATTAGATCTTGTGTGTGTGCTGTTTATAGTGGATTAGATTTGTGTGTGTGCTGTGTATAGTGGATAAGATCTGTGTGTGATGTGTGTGTGTGTGTGTGTGTGTGTGTGTGGTGTATAGTGGATTAGATCTGTGTGTGTGCTGTGTATAGTGGATTAGATCTGTGTGTGTTCTGTGTATAGTGGATTAGATCTGTGTGTGTGCTGTGGATTAGATCTGTGTGTGTGCTGTGTATAGTGGAATAGATTTGTGTGTGTGTTGTGTATAGTGGATTAGATCTGTGCGTGTGCTGTGTATAGTGGATTAGATCTTTGTGTGTGTGTTGTGGATTAGATTTTTGTGTGTGTGTGTGTGTGTTGTGGATTAGATGTGTGTGCTGTGTATAGTGGATTAGATCTCTGTGTGTTGTGGACTAGATCTCTGTGTGTTGTGGATTAGATGTGTGTGCTGTGTATAGTGGATTAGATCTGTGTGTGTACTGTGGATTAGACGTGTGTGCTGTGTATAGTGGATTAGATCTGTGTGTGTGTGTGTGCTGTGTATAGTGGATTAGATGTGTGTGGTGTGTATAATGGATGAGTGCGTATCTTGTGTGCTCCCTTAAACACAAGGCATCTAGTGCTAAATTTCCTGGTAGACAGTCACTATACACTCTGCCCTAATATGTCACTTTTTCCTATAAGATATGACGTGTGTGTACATCTCACACATTGTTTAGACTTAGCATAATGAATATTTAGATCACTGAGATGCAGTGCCATGGTCTGTTTATCACTCGTTCCTGGGCTTCTAGGGGAGGAACGCATTCCAAAGCTGTCTTAATCTCACAAAATGGGCAGATCCTGTCTGAAACTGATGGCCCGTGTACTAACCACTGGGTAAGTTTGTGGCACAATGTACTCAAAACATTTCTGTCATCAATCTTGAAAATAAATGTGAAGAGTTAAACTATTTAACTAACTAACTATTTAACTCCTTCAGGCCTGTGAATTTTACAGAAAAACTTGCCCAAAATACCGGAGAATTTTTAGCGTTTTTGCTTTTACACCATTTAAACAGACATAGAACCTTGTGGGGTTTTTTAAAAAATGTTTTAATTTGCTTCAAGGTTCAATGTGTTGTGCGTTTAGAGATGGTATTCTGCATACCTTGATTTTAATGAGAAGTTTGTAAGAAACTTGTAGTTGCTGTTTTTTGTGTTTGGTTCTCAACTGCAGATGTCTTAGCTTTAGGTATATTGGCTAATGAAATGTTATAGTTGTACCACTGGACAAAAGTACTACTATGTTGGAAGTAGACAAAATAGCAATTAGTGTATTTGATACTTGTGATATTTATGGAAACAAAATCTCCAGAAAAAAAGTCTCACCGTGTGGCAGCAAGAGTTGGAAGTACGGCTCACAGAAATGCAGTGGACAGAACGTCTGCCTAGAGTGAGTTGCCAGGAACGTGACGTCACAAGGAGTGGGCGGAGCCTAAGTCCGCTTCACGGAGCTCCGTGTATTGCTCCTATGCTGGTGTTTTGATAGTGAGTAAGTTGCAGGTAAACGGATCCGGACTAACTGCGCCTGGATTGATATGGCAGTAGTTAATGGTGGTAGAATTTGTGCAGTTACGCACCGTTAGTGATCTGGGCAGTTTGCTCAGGTTTAGAGCTGGGGAGGTACGCTGCATATAATACTGGCAGAAACGAGAAGGAGAGGTTCCTGATAGCTGATGATTTACAGCAGCTGCAGATTTGAGTATAAGGCAGTCCGTAAGTGGAACAGATGATTAAACAAATATCCTCAGAAAATTCCCAAAACAGAATATGTAGGCAGAAGGATATGCTTGAGAAGGTATTGGCTCAAGAAGTAAGTTCTGTAGTAATTTTCAGAGAATCCGGAAAGGAATTCCTTGTTAAGTTAGGAGCTCAGTGTTTGTTAGTTTGGAAAGCACACTAAACCAAATTACTAAGCACCTGTGTCGGGGTATGTGCAGGTTAAGAAGGGAAAAGGGGAAGGGCTTAGAAGGATGACACAGTGGATCATGACATGGTTATTTGAGTTACTGTTGCCTTTCTATCATGTTGAACCAGTCTGCCCATTCTCCTATGCCATCAACAAGGCATTTTTGTCCTCACAACTGCTGCTCACGGGATATTTTCTCTTTTTCTGACCATTCTCTGTAAACCCTAGAGATGGTTGTGTGTAAACATCCCAGTCAATCCGCAGTTTTTTAAATACTCAGACCAGCCTGTCTTGCACCAACAACCATGCCACATTCAAAGTCACTTAAATCCCGTTTCTTCCCCATTCTGATGCTCAGTTTGAACTTCAGCAAGTCGTCTTTACCACGTCTATATGCCTAAATGCATTGAGTTGCTGCCATGTGATTGGCTGATTAGCAATTTGTGTTACCAAACAATTAAACAGGTGTACCTTATAAAGTGTCAGGTGAGTGTATAGTATTGATCTAGGTCTATTTTGGTATATTTCACGCAATAGTTTTGCCAGCAAATGCGATCATATTAAAAATATTGTTAACTTTTTCACAAACTTTTTGTTTCTCACTAAAATGATTTACATACCGCTTGTGCAGTCATAACACAAATGTTTGTAAAAGCTTATCTGGGATCCCTTTCTTCAGAAATACCAGACATATATGGCTTTGCCATTGCCTTTTTTAAATTAGAATGCCGCTAATTGCAGCTGCACACCGCAGTTCTATTATTCCCAGCAGTGAATGGGGTTAATCAGGTAGCTTGTAAGGTTAATTTTAGCTTTAGTGTAGAAATTACCTTCCCCCCTGATCGCTGCCAAACAGCTCTCTTCCCTCCCTCACCCCCACTGGTCACCACCATCTTAGGTACTGGGAGAAGATCTGCTAGTATGCAGTTTATTTTTTTGATTTTATTATTATTTTTTTATTATTATTTTTTATTTTCACTGTAGGATCCCTCCTCAACACTCCCCCCTCCCTGATCACTGCCGTCCCCCAGTTTATAGTAATTATTTATTTTTTATTTATTAATAAAAAGGTTTTTCTGTAATATAGGGAACCCCCCTTGCCCCCCTCCAAGTGATCATTCCTACGGACCCCCCTTACCCCTTTTTATGTATCACATGGAACCCTTCCTCCTCCTCAAATTCTTTTTCTGTCTCGTAGGGAACCCTTTATATAGTAAAGGAAGAATGTTCTTCATTACCATATGAAGGCAGATGCCTTCTGCCTCTAGCTGCAGCCTTTTCTGTCAAAAGCTGACAGTGGGGAGCACAGCATGAGCCAGAAGGTTGGACGTAGGTACTACATCAACAGAATAAGCTAGACAAATGGCTTAAGTGGTTAAACTAATATACAATTGTCATTTGTGCACCTATTAATGCTCCTTGACCTATAGGTATTTCCTACTAATGTGATCATTAGGAGGAAGTACCGATCAGCCAATGGGTATTAACAGGAAGAAGCTATCAGCCAATGAGCATTAGCAGGAAGTAGCAATCAACCAATGGGTTGATCAGCCAACAAGCATTAGTAGGAAGTAACAATCAACCAATGGGTATTAACAAGAAGAAGCTATCAGCCAATGAGCATTAGTAGGAAGTAACAATCAACCAATGGGTATTAACAGGAAGAAGCTATCAGCCAATGAGCATTAGTAGTAAGTACAGGTGGCCCTCTGTTTACACCGGTTCAATTTGCGCCGTTTCAGAATAACAACCTTTTTGCACTAATTAAAATATCCAGTAGGTGGGGCTGTCCGCTTCTGTTGCAGCAAAGTAATGCAAGCTTAGCAGACTGAAATTGATCTGTGTACACAGAGCAGACCAGACCTATCGAGCAACAAGATCTAGCAGCCACTTCCCTATTATCTTCCTGTCCTGCAGCTTGAGGTGAGGGTGGATAACTGCCTATTAATCACTCCAGATTGAAATGCATAGAATAAGTGCAGATCCAATATTATCTATCATGCTAACACTGCAGAGAACTGTTTGCAGAAAAATGCAAGTAAAAAAATGTTTTTGTTTATTAAACTTAGTTTGATGATACAGTCTGTTGTGTGATGATTTAATTAGGTTTATAATTCAGTTTAGCATTTAAAGTCTTCATTTCAAAGCTTTAAAAATAATGTATTAGGTGTTACTTATGACAATTTTGAGAGGGGTTTGGAACCTAACTCCCTAAATTCCCATTGACTTACATTATAAACTGGGTTTCAATTTACAACAGTTTCGATTTACAACCATTCCTTCTGGAACCTAACCCCGGCGTAAACTGAGGGCTACCTGTACGCTACAAATGTATGAGTTTTAGTTTTTTTTAAAAGCTCATACTTCAGATTGTTTAATAAAAATCATGTTTAGATGCTACTCTTTCATATGGATGACAGAACATTTTGACTATAGTTTCCCTTTAAGTGATAAAATATATTTTCTTAACTTGACGGGACTTAAAGGGACGTGGTACCCAAACCTTTTCTCTTATGATTCATACAACAAACATTTTTAAAAAAGTTTCCAATTTACTTCTATTATCAAATTAGCTTCATGTTATTCTTTGTTGAAGAGATATCTAGATAGGAAGCGTGCACATGCCTGAAGCACTACATGACAGGAAATAGTGCTACCATCTAGTGCTCTTGCTTATGCATAGCATTGTTGCAAAACCTCTACCATATGGTACTGCAGCCACATGCACACTTACCTTTCTGCTTTTCAACAAAGGATAACAAAGACAATTTAAAATTAGAAGTAAATTAGAAAGACGTTTAAAAGTGTATGCTCTATCTGAATCATGAAAGAAAAATTTGGTGTTTTATGTTAAAGGGGCATTAAACCCAACATTATTCTTTCCTGATTCAGATAGTGAATACAATTTTAAACAACATTATAATTTACTTCTATTATCTATTTTGCTACATTCTTTAGATATCCTTTGTGGTAGAAATAGCAGAGCACATGTGTGAGCCAATCACACGAGGCATCTATGTGCAGCCACCAATCAGTAGCTACTGAGCCTATCTAGATATGCTTTTCAGCAAAGGATATCAAGAGAATGAACCAAATTAGATAATAAAAGTAAATTAGAAGGTTGTTTAAAATGATATTCTCTATCTAAACCATGAGAGAAACATTTGTCCTTTTAAACCTCATGTTAACATTTTATTGAAGCAAACGGTTTTGCAAGAGTTTTGCATTTGGGTAGTCTGGGTAGATCATGAGACCTTTTAGTGCCTTAATATATTGTCAGATTAAGATATTGCATTGTACAGCAGAGGACCCTTCTTCACACGTCTGCCAAGCTCTTACAGTCTAATTGTGTTTAGTATTTTGACCACTAGATGGCAGGATGCTACCCTTTCTATCTTCTGATGTGTAAACTGTTTAACAATGTAAATCAATTTCTCCTGTGGTGTTTCCCTTTTTAGTAATAAGAGTTACAGGACAGTAAGGTCATTGGAAAAGTGCATTATACATGTTATTGTCTCATATAAACAATAACTATGCTGGATAAACCTGCTTTTTTGTGCCAGACTTGCAGAGGCATGTACTTGTGTACTGCAGTGAACAATTCATTCCCATGTTAATTTCAATCTATTTAAATATTCCTTTATTAAGCAAAAACATTTTAACACATAAACTCGTTGCTCTTTCATTTGTGTGATAACATTTTTTTGGACTACAATGTACATTTAATGTAGTCTTTGCAAATTAAAACTGTCATTTAAAAGAGGATAGTTTTCTCTTTCAAATAAATATAACATCATCCCATTATATTGGTTGTCAGAGCAACCGTTCAGATGAAAGGGTTATGGAAAATAAAGTACCATAAATGATTAGCTATAAAGCCCATGCATCATATAGCTACATCCTAATGGGTGTGCACCTCACCTGCATACACGTGTATACACAGAGATCACAACCGTCACACCAATTGGAAGCTTTATGTTGCTTTACTATATAGTCATAACAAAATGTAACTGGGGGCCACTTAAATCTGGCCCAGAGACAACCACCCATGTTCCCTGAGTGTCCAATCAGGCCCCTCTTCCTCAGCCACACCTACATAACAAATTAAGCCCACCTGTGAGACTCCAGTCCCAGCTAATATCCTGAAAATGTGACCGGGGTAGTTTTAAAATCTAATTTTCTGCCTTTAAGACATTGAAAGAATAGTTCCAATTTCCATGAGTTCTATATTCAAAGGGAAATTAAACACTAAGTTTTATAAGTATTGAAGTCGTTCCCCACCTTCCTCTAGTAATGGCTGCCGCCATCTGTCTTTCACTGCATGCGCGTGCTGATGTGTTTGCACGTGTGCAGCAACTCGCCTTTAGACACCTGCAGTGTAAGTGCAAAATTGTGCCTCCTGCAATTAGTATCTATTTAGGGCTAGATTACAAGTGGAGCGCTAAATTATTTGGTTATTAGCTTTCCAAAAATTAACTAAAGGTCAGACCTCTGGATAATTTTCTAAAAGTTCCCCAAAATGCCCTTAAAATAGAGGGCATTGTAGTTTTTTATTTAAAAAAAAAAAAGTAGCTTTTTTTTCTCCAACATTGGTGTGTCCGGTCCACGGCGTCATCCTTACTTGTGGGATATTCTCTTACCCAACAGGAAATGGCAAAGAGTCCCAGCAAAGCTGGTCACATGATCCCTCCTAGGCTCCGCCCACCCCAGTCATTCTCTTTGCCGTTGCACAGGCAACATCTCCACGGAGATGGTTAAGAGTTTTTTGGTGTTTAAATGTAGTTTTATTCTTCTATCAAGTGTTTGTTATTTTAAAATAGTGCTGGTATGTACTATTTACTCTGAAACAGAAAAGGATGAAGATTTCTGTTTGTAAGAGGAAGATGATTTTAGCAGACAGTAACTGAAATCAATTGCTGTTTCCACACAGGACTGTTGAGATGAAGTAACTTCAGTTAGGGGAAACAGTTAGCAGTCTTTTCTGCTTAAAGGGACAGTCTACACCAAAATTTTTCTTATTTAAAAAGATAGATAATCCCTTTATTACCCATTCCCCGTTTTTGCATAACCAACACTGTTATATTAATATACTTTTTACCTCTGCGATTACCTTGTATCTAAGCCTTTGCAGACAGCCTCCTTATCTAAGTGCCTTTGACAGACATGCAGTGTAGTCAATCAGAGAAGACTCCTAAATAACTTCACGGGAGTGAGCACAATGTTATCTATATGACACATGTGAACTTGCACAGTCTAACTGTGAAAAACTTTCAAAATGCTCTGAGCTAGGAGGTGGTTTTCAACTGTTTAGAAATCAGTTTGAGCCTAGCTAGGTTTAGCTTTTCAAAAATACCACCAAGGGAACAAAGCAAATTTGATGATAAAAGTAAATTGGAAAGTTGTTTAAAATTGCATACCCTATCTGAATCATGAAATGTTAGTTTTGACTTTACTGTCCCTTTAAGGTATGACTAGCCATATTTCTAACAAGACCATGTAATGCTGGAAGGCTGTCATTTCCCCTCATGGGGACCAGTAAGCCATTTTCTTAGTTAAACATAAAAGAATAAAGGGCTTCAAAAAGGGCTTAAAAACTGGTAGACATTTTTCTGGGCTAAAACAATTGCTTTACTAGGCATATTATGCAGATTCTAACTAATTATTGGTATTATAATCTTGGGGAACGTTTAGAAAAACGGCAGGCACTGTGTTGGACACCTTTTTCAGATGGGGGCCTTTCTAGTTATAGACAGAGCCTCATTCTGGGACTGTATAGGGGTTAAATGTAAAAATGGCTCCGGTTCCGTTAATTTAAGGGTTAAAGCTCTGAAATTTGGTGTGCAATACTTTTAATGCTTTAAGACACTGTGGTGAAATTTTGGTGAATTTTGAACAATTCCTTCATACTTTTTCACATATTCAGTAATAAAGTGTTTTCAGTTTGAAATTTAAAGTGACAGTAACGGTTTTATTTTAAAACGTTTTTTGTGCTTTGTTGACAAGTTTAAGCCTGTTTAACATGTCTGTACCATCAGATAAGCTATGTTCTATATGTATGAAAGCCAATGTGTCTCCCCATTTAAATTTATGTGATAATTGTGCCATAGTGTCCAAACAAAGTAAGGACAGTAATGCCACAGATAATGATATTGCCCAAGATGATTCCTCAAATGAGGGGAGTAAACATGATACTACATCATCCCCTACTGTGTCTACACCAGTTATGCCCACACAGGAGGCCCCTAGTACATCTAGTGCGCCAATACTTATTACCATGCAACAATTAACGGCTGTAATGGATAAATCCATAGCAAATCTTTTATCCAAAATGCCTACTTATCAGAGAAAGCGCGATTGCTCTGTTTTAAACACTGAAGAGCAAGAGGACGCTGATGATAACTGTTCTGACATACCCTCACACCAATCTCAAGGGGCCATGAGGGAGGTTTTGTCTGATGGAGAAATTTCAGATTCAGGAAAAATTTCTCATCAAGCTGAACCTGATGTTGTGACATTTAAATTTAAATTAGAACATCTCCGCGCACTGCTTAAGGAGGTGTTATCTACTCTGGATGATTGTGACAATTTGGTCATTCCAGAGAAATTATGTAAGATGGACAAGTTCCTAGAGGTTCCGGTGCCCCCCGACGCTTTTCCTATACCCAAGCGGGTGGCGGACATAGTAAATAAAGAGTGGGAAAGGCCCGGCATACCTTTTGTTTCCCCCCCCTATATTTAAGAAATTATTTCCTATAGTCGACCCCAGAAAGGACTTATGGCAGACAGTCCCCAAGGTCGAGGGGGCGGTTTCTACTCTAAACAAACGCACTACTATTCCTATCGAAGATAGTTGTGCTTTCAAAGATCCTATGGATAAGAAATTAGAGGGTTTGCTTAAAAAGATTTTTGTACAGCAAGGTTACCTTCTACAACCAATTTCATGCATTGTTCCTGTCACTACGGCAGCGTGTTTCTGGTTCGAGGAACTAGAAAAATCGCTCAGTAAAGAATCTTCGTATGAGGAGGTTATGGACAGAGTTCAAGCACTTAAATTGGCTAACTCTTTTGTTTTAGATGCCGCTTTGCAATTAGCTAGATTAGCGGCGAAAAATTCAGGGTTTGCTGTCGTGGCGCGCAGAGTGCTTTGGCTAAAGTCTTGGTCAGCGGATGTGTCTTCCAAGACAAAATTGCTTAACATTCCTTTCAAAGGTAAAACATTATTTGGACCTGATTTGAAAGAGATTATTTCAGACATCACTGGGGGAAAGGGCCACGCCCTCCCACAGGATAGGTCTTTTAAGGCTAATTATAAGCCTAATTTTCGTCCCTTTCGCAGAAACGGACCAGTCTCTAATTCTGTATCCTCTAAGCAAGAGGGTAATACTTCACAACCCAAACCAGCCTGGAAACCAATGCAAGGCTGGAACAAGGGTAAGCAGGCCAAGAAGCCTACCACTGCTACCAAAACAGCATGAAGGGATAGCCCCCGATCCGGGACCGGATCTAGTGGGGGGCAGACTTTCTCTCTTTGCTCAGGCTTGGGCAAGAGATGTTCAGGATCCTTGGGCGCTAGAAATAGTTTCTCAAGGTTATCTCCTGGAATTCAAGGAACTACCCCCAAGGGGAAGGTTCCACAGGTCTCAATTATCTTCAAACCAAATAAAGAGACAGGCATTCTTACATTGTGTAGAAGACCTGTTAAAGATGGGAGTGATACATCCAGTTCCAATAAGAGAACAAGGAATGGGATTTTATTCCAATCTGTTCATAGTTCCCAAAAAAGAGGGAACATTCAGACCAATTTTGGATCTAAAGATCCTAAACAAATTTCTCAGGGTACCATCGTTCAAAATGGAAACTATTCGAACGATCCTACCTACTATCCAGGAAAATCAATTTATGACTACCGTGGATTTAAAGGATGCGTACCTACATATTCCTATCCACAAGGAACATCATCAGTTCCTAAGGTTCGCTTTTCTGGACAAGCATTACCAGTTTGTGGCACTTCCATTTGGATTAGCCACTGCTCCAAGGATTTTCACAAAGGTACTAGGGTCCCTTCTAGCGGTTCTAAGACCAAGGGGCATTGCAGTAGTACCTTACTTGGACGACATCCTGATTCAAGTGTCGTCCCTGTCAAAAGCAAAGGCTCATACGGACATCGTCCTAGCCTTTCTCAGATCTCACGGATGGAAGGTGAACAAAGAAAAAAGTTCTCTGTCCCCGTCAACAAGAGTTCCCTGACAGAGGTCAGAAAATCAAAACTTCTAAGCTCTTGTCAAGTACTTCATTCTGTTCCTCGTCCTTCCATAGCGCAGTGCATGGAAGTAATAGGATTGATGGTTGCAACAATGGACATAGTTCCTTTTGCACGAATTCATCTAAGACCATTACAACTGTGCATGCTCAGACAGTGGAATGGGGATTATACAGACTTGTCTCCGACGATTCAAGTAGATCAAAAGACCAGAGATTCACTCCGTTGGTGGCTGACCCTGGACAATCTGTCACAGGGAATGAGCTTCCGCAGACCAGAGTGGGTCATTGTCACGACCGACGCCAGCCTAGTGGGCTGGGGCGCGGTCTGGGAATCCCTGAAAGCTCAGGGTCTATGGTCTCGGGAAGAGTATCTTCTCCCGATAAACATTCTGGAACTGAGAGCGATATTCAATGCTCTCAGAGCTTGGCCTCAACTAGCAAAGGCCAAATTCATAAGGTTTCAGTCAGACAACATGACGACCGTTGCATATATCAATCATCAGGGGGGAACAAGGACTTCCCTGGCGATGAAAGAAGTGACCAAGATAATTCAATGGGCGGAGGATCACTCCTGCCACTTGTCTGCGATCCACATCCCAGGAGTGGAAAATTGGGAAGCGGATTTTCTGAGTCGTCAGACATTCCATCCGGGGGAGTGGGAACTCCATCCGGAAATCTTTGCCCAAATAACTCAATTATGGGGCATTCCAGACATCGATCTGATGGCGTCTCGTCAGAACTTCAAGGTTCCTTGCTACGGGTCCAGATCCAGGGATCCCAAGGCGACCCTAGTAGATGCACTAGTAGCACCTTGGACCTTCAACCTAGCTTATGTATTCCCACCGTTTCCTCTCATCCCCAGGCTGGTAGCCAGGATCAATCAGGAGAGGGCCTCTGTGATCTTGATAGCTCCTGCGTGGCCACGCAGGACTTGGTATGCAGACCTGGTCAATATGTCATCGGCTCCACCATGGAAGCTACCTTTGAGACAGGACCTTCTTGTTCAGGGTCCATTCGAACATCCGAATCTGGTTTCCCTCCAACTGACGGCTTGGAGATTGAACGCTTGATTTTATCAAAGCGTGGGTTTTCAGATTCTGTAATAGATACTCTGATTCAGGCTAGAAATCCTGTAACTAGAAAAATTTACCATAAAATATGGAAAAAATATATCTGTTGGTGTGAATCTAAAGGATTCCCATGGAACAAGATAAAAATTCCTAAGATTCTATCCTTTCTACAAGAAGGTTTGGAGAAAGGATTATCTGCAAGTTCTCTGAAGGGACAGATCTCTGCTTTATCTGTTTTACTTCACAAAAGACTGGCAGCTGTGCCAGATGTTCAAGCATTTGTTCAGGCTCTGGTTAGGATCAAGCCTGTTTACAGACCTTTGACTCCTCCCTGGAGTCTAAATCTAGTTCTTTCAGTTCTTCAAGGGGTTCCGTTTGAACCCTTACATTCCGTAGATATTAAGTTATTATTTTGGAAAGTTTTGTTTTTGGTTGCAATTTCTTCTGCTAGAAGAGTTTCAGAGTTATCTGCTCTGCAGTGTTCTCCGCCCTATCTGGTGTTCCATGCAGATAAGGTGGTTTTGCGTACTAAGCCTGGTTTTCTTCCGAAAGTTGTTTCCAACAAAAATATTAACCAGGAGATAGTTGTACCTTCTTTGTGTCCGAATCCAGTTTCAAAGAAGGAACGTTTGTTACACAATTTGGACGTAGTCCGTGCTCTAAAATTCTATTTAGAGGCTACTAAAGATTTCAGACAAACATCTTCCTTGTTTGTTGTTTATTCTGGTAAAAGGAGAGGTCAAAAAGCGACTTCTACCTCTCTTTCCTTTTGGCTTAAAAGCATTATCCGATTGGCTTATGAGACTGCCGGACGGCAGCCTCCTGAAAGAATCACAGCTCACTCCACTAGGGCTGTGGCTTCCACATGGGCCTTCAAGAACGATGCTTCTGTTGACCAGATATGTAAGGCAGCGACTTGGTCTTCACTGCACACTTTTGCCAAATTTTACAAATTTGATACTTTTGCTTCTTCGGAGGCTATTTTTGGGAGAAAGGTTTTGCAAGCCGTGGTGCCTTCCATTTAGGTGACCTGATTTGCTCCCTCCCTTCATCCGTGTCCTAAAGCTTTGGTATTGGTTCCCACAAGTAAGGATGACGCCGTGGACCGGACACACCAATGTTGGAGAAAACAGAATTTATGCTTACCTGATAAATTACTTTCTCCAACGGTGTGTCCGGTCCACGGCCCGCCCTGGTTTTTTAATCAGGTCTGATGAATTATTTTCTCTAACTACAGTCACCACGGTATCATATGGTTTCTCCTATATATATTTCCTCCTGTCCGTCGGTCGAATGACTGGGGTGGGCGGAGCCTAGGAGGGATCATGTGACCAGCTTTGCTGGGACTCTTTGCCATTTCCTGTTGGGGAAGAGAATATCCCACAAGTAAGGATGACGCCGTGGACCGGACACACCGTTGGAGAAAACATAATTTATGTAAGAACTTACCTGATAAATTCATTTCTTTCATATTAGCAAGAGTCCATGAGCTAGTGACGTATGGGATATACATTCCTACCAGGAGGGGCAAAGTTTCCCAAACCTCAAAATGCCTATAAATACACCCCTCACCACACCCACAATTCAGTTTAACGAATAGCCAAGAAGTGGGGTGATAAAAAAGTGCGAAAGCATATAAAATAAGGAATTGGAATAATTGTGCTTTATACAAAATCATAACCACCACAAAAAAAGGGCGGGCCTCATGGACTCTTGCTAATATGAAAGAAATGAATTTATCAGGTAAGTTCTTACATAAATTATGTTTTCTTTCATGTAATTAGCAAGAGTCCATGAGCTAGTGACGTATGGGATAATGACTACCCAAGATGTGGATCTTTCCACACAAGAGTCACTAGAGAGGGAGGGATAAAATAAAGACAGCCAATTCCTGCTGAAAATAATCCACACCCAAAATAAAGTTTAACGAAAAACATAAGCAGAAGATTCAAACTGAAACCGCTGCCTGAAGTACTTTTCTACCAAAAACTGCTTCAGAAGAAGAAAATACATCAAAATGGTAGAATTTAGTAAAAGTATGCAAAGAGGACCAAGTTGCTGCTTTGCAGATCTGGTCAACCGAAGCTTCATTCCTAAACGCCCAGGAAGTAGAAACTGACCTAGTAGAATGAGCTGTAATTCTCTGAGGCGGAGTTTTACCCGACTCAACATAGGCATGATGAATTAAAGATTTCAACCAAGATGCCAAAGAAATGGCAGAAGCTTTCTGGCCTTTTCTAGAACCGGAAAAGATAACAAATAGACTAGAAGTCTTACGAAAAGATTTCGTAGCTTCAACATAATATTTCAAAGCTCTAACAACATCCAAAGAATGCAACGATTTCTCCTTAGAATTCTTAGGATTAGGACATAATGAAGGAACCACAATTTCTCTACTAATGTTGTTGGAATTCACAACTTTAGGTAAAAATTCAAAAGAAGTTCGCAACACCGCCTTATCCTGATGAAAAATCAGAAAAGGAGACTCACAAGAAAGAGCAGATAATTCAGAAACTCTTCTGGCAGAAGAGATGGCCAAAAGGAACAAAACTTTCCAAGAAAGTAATTTAATGTCCAATGAATGCATAGGTTCAAACGGGGGAGCTTGAAGAGCTCCCAGAACCAAATTCAAACTCCAAGGAGGAGAAATTGACTTAATGACAGGTTTTATACGAACCAAAGCTTGTACAAAACAATGAATATCAGGAAGAATAGCAATCTTTCTGTGAAAAAGAACAGAAAGAGCAGAGATTTGTCCTTTCAAAGAACTTGCGGACAAACCCTTATCTAAACCATCCTGAAGAAACTGTAAAATTCTCGGTATTCTAAAAGAATGCCAGGAAAAATGATGAGAAAGGCACCAAGAAATATAAGTCTTCCAGACTCTATAATATATCTCTCTAGATACAGATTTACGAGCCTGTAACATAGTATTAATCACAGAGTCAGAGAAACCTCTTTGACCAAGAATCAAGCGTTCAATCTCCATACCTTTAAATTTAAGGATTTCAGATCCTGATGGAAAAAAGGACCTTGTGACAGAAGGTCTGGTCTTAACGGAAGAGTCCACGGTTGGCAAGAGGCCATCCGGACAAGATCCGCATACCAAAACCTGTGAGGCCATGCCGGAGCTACCAGCAGAACAAACGAGCATTCCTTCAGAATCTTGGAGATTACTCTTGGAAGAAGAACTAGAGGCGGAAAGATATAGGCAGGATGATACTTCCAAGGAAGTGATAATGCATCCACTGCCTCCGCCTGAGGATCCCGGGATCTGGACAGATACCTGGGAAGTTTCTTGTTTAGATGGGACGCCATCAGATCTATTTCTGGAAGTTCCCACATTTGAACAATCTGAAGAAATACCTCTGGGTGAAGAGACCATTCGCCCGGATGCAACGTTTGGCGACTGAGATAATCCGCTTCCCAATTGTCTGCACCTGGGATATGAACCGCAGAGATTAGACAGGAGCTGGATTCCGCCCAAACCAAAATTCGAGATACTTCTTTCATAGCCAGAGGACTGTGAGTCCCTCCTTGATGATTGATGTATGCCACAGTTGTGACATTGTCTGTCTGAAAACAAATGAACGATTCTCTCTTCAGAAGAGGCCAAAACTGAAGAGCTCTGAAAATTGCACGGAGTTCCAAAATATTGATCGGTAATCTCACCTCCTGAGATTCCCAAACTCCTTGTGCCGTCAGAGATCCCCACACAGCTCCCCAACCTGTGAGACTTGCATCTGTTGAAATTACAGTCCAAGTCGGAAGCACAAAAGAAGCCCCCTGAATTAAACGATGGTGATCTGTCCACCATGTTAGAGAGTGTCGAACAATCGGTTTTAAAGATATTAATTGAGATATCTTCGTGTAATCCTTGCACCATTGCTTCAGCATACAGAGCTGAAGAGGTCGCATGTGAAAACGAGCAAAGGGGATCGCGTCCGATGCAGCAGTCATAAGACCTAGAATTTCCATGCATAAGGCTACCGAAGGGAATGATTGTGACTGAAGGTTTCGACAAGCTGCAATCAACTTTAGACGTCTCTTGTCTGTTAAAGACAGAGTCATGGACACTGAATCCATCTGGAAACCCAGAAAAGTTACCCTTGTCTGAGGAATCAAAGAACTTTTTGGTAAATTGATCCTCCAACCATGATCTTGAAGAAACAACACAAGTCGATTCGTATGAGATTCTGCTAAATGTAAAGACTGAGCAAGTACCAAGATATCGTCCAAATAAGGAAATACCACAATACCCTGTTCTCTGATTACAGACAGCAGGGCACCGAGAACCTTTGTAAAAATTCTTGGAGCTGTAGCTAGGCCAAACGGCAGAGCCACAAATTGGTAATGCTTGTCCAGAAACGAGAATCTCAGGAACTGATAATGATCTGGATGAATCGGAATATGCAGATATGCATCCTGTAAATCTATTGTGGACATATAATTCCCTTGCTGAACAAAAGGTAAGATAGTCCTTACAGTTACCATCTTGAACGTTGGTATCCTTACATAACGATTCAATATTTTTAGATCCAGAACTGGTCTGAAAGAATTCTCCTTCTTTGGTACAATGAAGAGATTTGAATAAAACCCCATCCCCTGTTCCGGAACTGGAACTGGCATAATTACTCCAGTCAACTCTAGATCTGAAACACATTTCAGAAATGCTTGAGCTTTTACTGGATTTACTGGGACACGGGAAAGAAAAAATCTCTTTGCAGGAGGTCTCAACTTGAAACCAATTCTGTACCCTTCTGAAACAATGCTCTGAATCCAAAGATTGTGAACAGAATTGATCCAAATTTCCTTGAAAAAACGTAACCTGCCCCCTACCAGCTGAGCTGGAATGAGGGCCGCACCTTCATGTGGACTTAGAAGCAGGCTTTGCCTTTCTAGCTGGCTTGGATTTATTCCAGACTGGAGATGGTCTCCAAACTGAAACTGCTCCTGAGGATGAAGGATCAGGCTTTTGTTCTTTGTTGAAACGAAAGGAACGAAAACGATTATTAGCCCTGTTTTTACCTTTAGATTTTTTATCCTGTGGTAAAAAAGTTCCTTTCCCACCAGTAACAGTTGAAATAATGGAATCCAACTGAGAACCAAATAATTTGTTACCCTGGAAAGAAATGGAAAGTAAAGTTGATTTAGAAGCCATATCAGCATTCCAAGTTTTAAGCCATAAAGCTCTTCTAGCTAAAATAGCTAGAGACATAAACCTGACATCAACCCTGATAATATCAAAAATGGCATCACAGATAAAATTATTAGCATGCTGAAGAAGAATAATAATATCATGAGAATCACGATGTGTTACTTGTTGCGCTAAAGTTTCCAACCAAAAAGTTGAAGCTGCAGCAACATCAGCCAAAGATATAGCAGGTCTAAGAAGATTACCTGAACACAGATAAGCTTTTCTTAGAAAGGATTCAATTTTCCTATCTAGAGGATCCTTAAACGAAGTACCATCTGACGTAGGAATAGTAGTACGTTTAGCAAGGGTAGAAATAGCCCCATCAACTTTAGGGATCTTGTCCCAAAATTCTAATCTGTCAGACGGCACAGGATATAATTGCTTAAAACGTTTAGAAGGAGTAAATGAATTACCCAAATTATCCCATTCTTTGGAAATTACTGCAGAAATAGCATTAGGAACAGGAAAAACTTCTGGAATAACCACAGGAGCTTTAAATACCTTATCTAAACGTTTAGAATTAGTATCAAGAGGACCAGAATCCTCTATTTCTAAAGCAATTAGTACTTCTTTAAGTAAAGAACGAATAAATTCCATTTTAAATAAATATGAAGATTTATCAGCATCAACCTCTGAGACAGAATCCTCTGAACCAGAGGAATCATCAGAATCAGAATGATGATGTTCATTTAAAAATTCATCTGTAGGGAGAGAAGTTTTAAAAGATTTTTTACGTTTACTAGAAGGAGAAATAACAGACATAGCCTTCTTTATGGATTCAGAAACAAAATCTCTTATATTATCAGGAACATTCTGCACCTTAGATGTTGAAGGAACTGCAACAGGCAATGGTACTTTACTAAAGGAAATATTATCTGCTTTAACAAGTTTGTCATGACAATCAATACAAACAACAGCTGGAGGAATAGCTACCAAAAGTTTACAGCAGATACACTTAGCTTTGGTAGATTCAGCACTTGACAGCGATTTTCCTGTAGTATCTTCTGACTCAGATGCAACGTGAGACATCTTGCAATATGTAAGAGAAAAAACAACATATATATAAAGCAAAATTGATCAAATTCCTTAAATGACAGTTTCAGGAATGGGAAAAAATGCCAAAGAACAAGCTTCTAGCAACCAGAAGCAATAAAAAATGAGACTTAAATAATGTGGAGACAAAAGCGACGCCCATATTTTTTCGCGCCAAATAAGACGCCCACATTATTTGGCGCCTAAATGTTTTTTTTGGCGCCAAAAATGACGCCACATCCGGAACGCCGACATTTTTGGCGCAAAATAACGTCAAAAAATGACGCAACTTCCGGCGACACGTATGACGCCGGAAACGGAAATAGAATTTTTGCGCCAAAAAAGTCCGCGCCAAGAATGACGCAATAAAATGAAGCATTTTCAGCCCCCGCGAGCCTAACAGCCCACAGGGAAAAAGTCAAATTTTAAGGTAAGAAAAATGTTAAATTAAAATGCATTATCCCAAATATGAAACTGACTGTCTGAAAATAAGGAAAGTTGAACATTCTGAGTCAAGGCAAATAAATGTTTGAATATATATATTTAGAACTTTATAAACAAAGTGCCCAACCATAGCTTGGAGTGTCACAGAAAATAAGACTTACTTACCCCAGGACACTCATCTACATATAGCAGATAGCCAAACCAGTACTGAAACGAGAATCAGCAGAGGTAATGGTATATATAAGAGTATATCGTCGATCTGAAAAGGGAGGTAAGAGATGAATCTCTACGACCGATAACAGAGAACCTATGAAATAGACCCCGTAGAAGGAGATCACTGCATTCAAATAGGCAATACTCTCCTCACATCCCTCTGACATTCACTGCACGCTGAGAGGAAAACCGGGCTCCAACTTGCTGCGGAGCGCATATCAACGTAGAATCTAGCACAAACTTACTTCACCACCTCCATCGGAGGCAAAGTTTGTAAAACTGAATTGTGGGTGTGGTGAGGGGTGTATTTATAGGCATTTTGAGGTTTGGGAAACTTTGCCCCTCCTGGTAGGAATGTATATCCCATACGTCACTAGCTCATGGACTCTTGCTAATTACATGAAAGAAAGTAATTTATCATGTAAGCATAAATTCTGTTTTTTAAAAATAAAAAAACAACTGCACTAGGCAGTTTTGGGGCTTTCAAGTTGGTGGCAGTGGGGTGTTAGGGAAAAAACGGCACAGAAAAGTTCCTTTACATTGTGGTCTATGGAAACTGTGTGGTCTCATAGGCTGCAATCTAAATATATATGTATATGCTTATATACATATATATTTATGTGTTAATATGTTTATCTCTCTGAGTGATCAGTGAGCTGGTAAGACTGGAGGTTTTATTATATACACCGAGGCTGCTTTGACTTACCTTGTGGAGCGAACGCTGTGATTTGCAATCTCCTCTTGAAAGGTGAGTAGTAATATATAAATTGCCATCCTGTTACAAAAGGGGTCCGGCACTTTGAAAGCAGTGATACATCAGACATCGCCTTGATATTTAGGAGGTTTCAAGCATCATTTCATATCGGCTATAAGACTGTCTATCTACGCATAGCAGAAAGGTTGCAAAATTAAGCTAAAGGAAAGCAAACGTATTGCGTCTTTTTATCGGCCATAAGACTGCCTTATTCACATATAGCAACAAAGTTAAAAGAAAGCAAACATCAACCATCTATTTATGTATTGGCTTCTATACGTTGTCTAGACACACAACTGCTACAAGTGGTACAACTCATTGATGGTACCAAGTTTTCTCTCGCATCTATGACTTGTGGTTCATTACTTTGGATAAAATATTGAACTTTTTTGTTTTTTAAGTTATATTTTTAACCAATTAGTGGTTTTGAGGGGGTATATCAGCAAAGTTATTTTTTATGCTCTGAATGTTTTTATGATACAATCACTGTTCTATAAATGTATATTTTTTAGGGAGACGTCCCTTGTTTTATTAACTGCAATTTACAGTACAATTATTATTTACTTCTTAGCAATCATTAATTATATTGTCATTTTTTAAACTATATATCTATGGAATAAATGTGTTGGTTATCTATAGCTATTAGCGCCCACTTTTAATTTGTCTCTTTATCTCTATATATTCATATATATTTAAAAATGCTGCCCATCGCTGTGCTACTCACCCCCTTCGCTGCACGAGGTTCTGATGTCGTCATAACAAAGCTACCATAGCTACATGAGTACTTTTTATACCAGTGCACATTATAGTGCTCTAGTATTACAAAGTGGAGCGCTAATATCGCTTAATTATTAGATGTATTAGTTATTAGATGGCAGAGGTGGTGGTGTGTGTGTGTATGTATATATGTGTGTATATATATATGTGTGTATATATATGTGTGTATATATATATGTGTATATATATATATGTGTATATATATGTGTGTATATATATATGTGTATATATATGTGTGTATATATATATGTGTATATATATGTGTGTGTATATATATATATATAACATAATTTATGTAAGAACTTACCTGATAAATTCATTTCTTTCATATTAACAAGAGTCCATGAGCTAGTGACGTATGGGATATACATTCCTACCAGGAGGGGCAAAGTTTCCCAAACCTTAAAATGCCTATAAATACACCCCTCACCACACCCACAAATCAGTTTAACGAATAGCCAAGAAGTGGGGTGATAAGAAAAAAAGTGCGAAGCATATAAAATAAGGAATTGGAATAATTGTGCTTTATACAAAAAAATCATAACCACCACAAAAAAGGGTGGGCCTCATGGACTCTTGTTAATATGAAAGAAATGAATTTATCAGGTAAGTTCTTACATAAATTATGTTTTCTTTCATGTAATTAACAAGAGTCCATGAGCTAGTGACGTATGGGATAATGACTACCCAAGATGTGGATCTTTCCACACAAGAGTCACTAGAGAGGGAGGGATAAAATAAAGACAGCCAATTCCTGCTGAAAATAATCCACACCCAAAATAAAGTTTAACAAAAAACATAAGCAGAAGATTCAAACTGAAACCGCTGCCTGAAGAACTTTTCTACCAAAAACTGCTTCAGAAGAAGAAAATACATCAAAATGGTAGAATTTAGTAAAAGTATGCAAAGAGGACCAAGTTGCTGCTTTGCAGATCTGGTCAACCGAAGCTTCATTCCTAAACGCCCAGGAAGTAGAAACTGACCTAGTAGAATGAGCTGTAATTCTTTGAGGCGGAATTTTACCCGACTCAACATAGGCAAGATGAATTAAAGATTTCAACCAAGATGCCAAAGAAATGGCAGAAGCTTTCTGGCCTTTCCTAGAACCGGAAAAGATAACAAATAGACTAGAAGTCTTACGGAAAGATTTCGTAGCTTCAACATAA
Organism: Bombina bombina; assembly: GCF_027579735.1. Taxonomy (NCBI): domain Eukaryota; kingdom Metazoa; phylum Chordata; class Amphibia; order Anura; family Bombinatoridae; genus Bombina; species Bombina bombina. The sequence continues at coordinate 1,403,753,823 of NC_069500.1, forward strand.
TATTTCAAAGCTCTAACAACATCCAAAGAATGCAATGATTTCTCCTTAGAATTCTTAGGATTAGGACATAATGAAGGAACCACAATTTCTCTACTAATGTTGTTGGAATTCACAACTTTAGGTAAAAATTCAAAAGAAGTTCGCAACACCGCCTTATCCTGATGAAAAATCAGAAAAGGAGACTCACACGAAAGAGCAGATAATTCAGAAACTCTTCTAGCAGAAGAGATGGCCAAAAGGAACAAAACTTTCCAAGAAAGTAATTTAATGTCCAATGAATGCATAGGTTCAAACGGAGGAGCTTGAAGAGCTCCCAAAACCAAATTCAAACTCCATGGAGGAGAAATTGACTTAATGACAGGTTTTATACGAACCAAAGCTTGTACAAAACAATGAATATCAGGAAGAATAGCAATCTTTCTGTGAAAAAGAACAGAAAGAGCGGAGATTTGTCCTTTCAAAGAACTCGCGGACAAACCCTTATCTAAACCATCCTGAAGAAACTGTAAAATTCTCGGTATTCTAAAAGAATGCCAAGAAAAATGATGAGAAAGACACCAAGAAATATAAGTCTTCCAGACTCTATAATATATCTCTCGAGATACAGATTTACGAGCCTGTAACATAGTATTAATCACGGAGTCAGAGAAACCTCTATGACCAAGAATCAAGCGTTCAATCTCCATACCTTTAAATTTAAGGATTTCAGATCCGGATGGAAAAAAGGACCTTGAGACAGAAGGTCTGGTCTTAACGGAAGAGTCCATGGTTGGCAAGATGCCATCCGGACAAGATCCGCATACCAAAACCTGTGAGGCCATGCCGGAGCTATTAGCAGAACAAACGAGCATTCCCTCAGAATCTTGGAGATTACTCTTGGAAGAAGAACTAGAGGCGGAAAGATATAGGCAGGATGATACTTCCAAGGAAGTGATAATGCATCCACTGCCTCCGCCTGAGGATCCCGGGATCTGGACAGATACCTGGGAAGTTTCTTGTTTAGATGAGAGGCCATCAGATCTATCTCTGGGAGCCCCCACATTTGAACAATCTGAAGAAATACCTCTGGGTGAAGAGACCATTCGCCCGGATGCAACGTTTGGCGACTGAGATAATCCGCTTCCCAATTGTCTACACCTGGGATATGAACCGCAGAGATTAGACAGGAGCTGGATTCCGCCCAAACCAAAATTCGAGATACTTCTTTCATAGCCAGAGGACTGTGAGTCCCTCCTTGATGATTGATGTATGCCACAGTTGTGACATTGTCTGTCTGAAAACAAATGAACGATTCTCTCTTCAGAAGAGGCCAAAACTGAAGAGCTCTGAAAACTGCACGGAGTTCCAAGATATTGATCGGTAATCTCACCTCCTGAGATTCCCAAACTCCTTGTGCCGTCAGAGATCCCCACACAGCTCCCCAACCTGTGAGACTTGCATCTGTTGAAATTACAGTCCAGGTCGGAAGAACAAAAGAAGCCCCCTGAATTAAACGATGGTGATCTGTCCACCACGTTAGAGAGTGCCGAACAATCGGTTTTAAAGATATTAATTGATATATCTTCGTGTAATCCCTGCACCATTGGTTCAGCATACAGAGCTGAAGAGGTCGCATGTGAAAACGAGCAAAGGGGATCGCGTCCGATGCAGCAGTCATAAGACCTAGAATTTCCATGCATAAGGCTACCGAAGGGAATGATTGAGACTGAAGGTTTCGACAGGCTGTAATCAATTTTAGACATCTCTTGTCTGTTAAAGACAAAGTCATGGACACTGAATCTATCTAGAAACCCAGAAAGGTTACCCTTGTTTGAGGAATCAAAGAACTTTTTGGTAAATTGATCCTCCAACCATGATCTTGAAGAAACAACACAAGTCGATTCGTATGAGACTCTGCTAAATGTAAAGACGGAGCAAGTACCAAGATATCGTCCAAATAAGGAAATACCACAATACCCTGTTCTCTGATTACAGACAGAAGGGCACCGAGAATCTTTGTGAAAATTCTTGGAGCTGTAGCAAGGCCAAACGGTAGAGCCACAAATTGGTAATGCTTGTCTAGAAAAGAGAATCTCAGGAACTGATAATGATCTGGATGAATCGGAATATGCAGATATGCATCCTGTAAATCTATTGTGGACATATAATTCCCTTGCTGAACAAAAGGCAATATAGTCCTTACAGTTACCATCTTGAACGTTGGTATCCTTACATAACGATTCAATAATTTTAGATCCAGAACTGGTCTGAAGGAATTCTCCTTCTTTGGTACAATGAAGAGATTTGAATAAAACCCCATCCCCTGTTCCGGAACTGGAACTGGCATAATTACTCCAGCCAACTCTAGATCTGAAACACAATTCAGAAATGCTTGAGCTTTCACTGGATTTACTGGGACATGGGAAAGAAAAAATCTCTTTGCAGGAGGTCTCATCTTGAAACCAATCCTGTACCCTTCTGAAACAATGTTCTGAATCCAAAGATTGTGAACAGAACTGATCCAAATTTCTTTGAAAAAACGTAACCTGCCCCCTACCAGCTGAACTGGAATGAGGGCCGTACCTTCATGTGAACTTAGAAGCAGGCTTTGCCTTTCTAGCAGGCTTGGATTTATTCCAGACTGGAGATGGTTTCCAAACTGAAACTGCTCCTGAGGACGAAGGATCAGGCTTTTGTTCTTTGTTGAAACGAAAGGAACGAAAACGATTGTTAGCCCTGTTTTTACCTTTAGACTTTTTATCCTGTGGTAAAAAAGTTCCTTTCCCACCAGTAACAGTTGAAATAATAGAATCCAACTGAGAACCAAATAATTTGTTTCCCTGGAAAGAAATGGAAAGTAGAGTTGATTTAGAAGCCATATCAGCATTCCAAGTCTTAAGCCATAAAGCTCTTCTGGCTAAGATAGCCAGAGACATAAATCTAACATCAACTCTAATAATATCAAAAATGGCATCACAGATGAAATTATTAGCATGCTGGAGAAGAATAATAATATCATGAGAATCACGATTTGTTACTTGTTGCGCTAGAGTTTCCAACCAAAAAGTTGAAGCTGCAGCAACATCAGCCAATGATATAGCAGGTCTAAGAAGATTACCTGAACATAGATAAGCTTTTCTTAGAAAAGATTCAATTTTTCTATCTAAAGGATCCTTAAACGAGGTACCATCTGATGTAGGAATGGTAGTACGTTTAGCAAGGGTAGAAATAGCCCCATCAACTTTAGGGATTTTGTCCCAAAATTCTAATCTGTCAGGCGGAACAGGATATAATTGCTTAAAACGTTTAGAAGGAGTAAATGAATTACCCAATCTATCCCATTCCTTAGCAATTACTGCAGAAATAGCATTAGGAACAGGAAAGACTTCTGGAATAACCGCAGGAGCTTTAAAAACCTTATCCAAACGTATAGAATTAGTATCAAGAGGACTAGAATCCTCTATTTCTAAAGCAATTAGTACTTCTTTAAGTAAAGAGCGAATAAATTCCATCTTAAATAAATATGAAGATTTATCAGCATCAATCTCTGAGACAGAATCCTCTGAACCAGAAGAGTCCAAAGAATCAGAATGATGGTGTTCATTTAAAAATTCATCTGTAGAGAGAGAAGATTTAAAAGACTTTTTACGTTTACTAGAAGGAGAAATAACAGACAAAGCCTTCTTTATGGATTCAGAAACAAAATCTCTTATGTTATCAGGAACATTCTGCACCTTAGATGTTGAGGGAACTGCAACAGGCAATGGTACATCACTAAAGGAAATATTATCTGCATTAACAAGTTTGTCATGACATTTAATACAAACAACAGCTGGAGGAATAGCTACCAAAAGTTTACAGCAGATACACTTAGCTTTGGTAGATCCAGCAGGCAGAGGTTTTCCTGTAGTATCTTCTGGCTCAGATGCAACGTGAGACATCTTGCAATATGTAAGAGAAAAAACAACATATAAAGCAAAATAGATCAAATTCCTTATAAGACAGTTTCAGGAATGGGAAAAAAATGCCAAACATCAAGCTTCTAGCAACCAGAAGCAAATGAAAAATGAGACTGAAATAATGTGGAGACAAAAACGACGCCCATATTTTTTGGCGCCAAATAAGACGCCCACATTATTTGGCGCCTAAATGCTTTTGGCGCCAAAAATGACGCCACATCCGGAACGCCGACATTTTTGGCGCAAAATAACGTCAAAAAAATTACGCAACTTCCGGCGACACGTATGACGCCGGAAACGAAATGAATTTTTGCGCCAAAAAAGTCCGCGCCAAGAATGACGCAATAAAATGAAGCATTTTCAGCCCCCGCGAGCCTAACAGCCCACAGGGAAAAAGTCAAATTTTTGAGGTAAGAAAAATATGATAATTAAAGCATAATCCCAAATATGAAACTGACTGTCTGGAAATAAGGAAAGTTGAACATTCTGAGTCAAGGCAAATAAATGTTTGAATACATATATTTAGAACTTTATAAATAAAGTGCCCAACCATAGCTTAGAGTGTCACAGAAAATAAGACTTACTTACCCCAGGACACTCATCTACATGTTTGTAGAAAGCCAAACCAGTACTGAAACGAGAATCAGTAGAGGAAATGGTAAATATAAGAGTATATCGTCGATCTGAAAAGGGAGGTAAGAGATGAATCTCTACGACCGATAACAGAGAACCTTATGAAATAGACCCCGTAGAAGGAGATCACTGCATTCAATAGGCAATACTCTCCTCACATCCCTCTGACATTCACTGCACGCTGAGAGGAAAACCGGGCTCCAACTTGCTGCGGAGCGCATATCAACGTAGAATCTAGCACAAACTTACTTCACCACCTCCCTTGGAGGCAAAGTTTGTAAAACTGATTTGTGGGTGTGGTGAGGGGTGTATTTATAGGCATTTTAAGGTTTGGGAAACTTTGCCCCTCCTGGTAGGAATGTATATCCCATACGTCACTAGCTCATGGACTCTTGTTAATTACATGAAAGAAATATATATATGTGTGTATATATATATATATATATATATATGTGTGTATATATATATATATATATATATATATATATGTATGTATATATATATATATATACGTATATATATATATATATATATACACATAGATACATAGCAGCAATTGCACACTTTTGAGCACTAGATGACAGTAGTGTTGGCACAATGTATAACATTGTTAAAGGCATTGATAAATTGTTTAAGGAAAAACAAAAAATAAAAATAGAGACGTAATAGAATATAAGCTGATGAAAAAAACACAAAAATGTTAAAATAAGTATTGGGTGATAAACACCAGTTCTCTCTTGTGCCCTTTTTCTGCCAGCTGGTTGGCACAGAGAAGTGTCTGCAAGCAATCAATGACATGGTTACAGAGGCAAAGGAGAAAATCGGCTTGGATCCAGAGCTTCCTATAAAATGTTTGGTAAGAAGGGGTTTTGATCATAAAGAAGTTATGTCTGTATCTCTGCCTGTCTGTTACAAATAGATGTATTTTGTTGGACAAATCTGTTTAAAAGAGCCAATAAGAATATTTAGGAGCCAGACAGTGATATTTGTATATAGATATATGGAGATTAACCCAAAAGCTAAAGAGTCAGGAATAGAATTTTAGGAGCCAGTGGGTTCCTGGGTTTGTCGAGCCCTATATTTAATATATTCTTTGTCTCAAATGTGCAGAAGCCTGTGATTACTTTGTAAGGGAGAAACATTTTACAAAACTGCTTCTGTGCTTAAAATACACTAATGTGCGTGTCCGATTCATTTTTATGCCCAATTAAAGGGACAGTAAAAATGTTTGAGCTTGTAATATAAATGCTTAATTATGCACAGTCAAACAACTTCACAATATACTTTCATTATTAAGTTTGCCCCATTTTCCTGTAATTTATAGGGACATCAAACCCAAATTTTTTTTTTCAATATTCAAATTTCCAATTAACTTCTATTTTCCAATTTGCTTCTCTTTGTATCCTTTGTTAAAGGAGCAGCAATACACTACTGGGAGCTACCTAAACACATTGGGAAAGCCAGTGACAACAGACATATGTGTTGCTCCTGAACCTACCTAGATATACTTTTTTAACAAAGGACACAGTAGGAGAAAAGCAAATTAGATAACATAAGTAAATTGGAAAGATGCTTATAAATTGCATGCTTTATCTGAATCTTGAAAGTTTTACTGTCCCTTTAAGTCAGAAAACTGAAAGAGCACATGCCTGACCCTATCAGATAAATGTCCCTAATTTGCATTTCTGCTGGAGCCAAACAATAGTTATTTTATTTATTTAATGACAGTGGCAGGCCCCAAACTCAAATCCATATTACCTCATGCAAACAAGAGAAGTGGTGGGGGTAGTTTGACCATTGAAAAACAATTGCAGCAATCAAGGTGTTAAGCTGTTCTAATATAGTTAAGAATCTGCTATGTTAATATATTTGAAAAGTGCAGACAAATGTTGTAATTGCAAGGGGTTTACTGCCCCTTTTAAAGTGACAAACTAAAAATTCAATCCCCCATAAAATGTTTAAACCTAAAAAACAATGCTAAATTATTTCTCTTCCTTTTCCTGTAATTTACCTCTGCAATTTGCACCTTTTCTACTTCCCCCAGATTTACAACAGTACAGGCATAATACTCTGTGCCATTTGGAATAGGATGTTTCTAAATGTAATAAAGTGTTTTGTCTTTTTAAATAACGATGTTCCTGTGCTGAATAAAACCCACATTTTCTGTGGGAGTTTTCCCTGAGAGCCAATGAACTGTGCACTTCCTGTTTAACATTAAAGTGAATGTAAATTTTAAAGAATTAAAGCCCAGGATCAAAAAATTATCTTAAAAACAGGGGCACTCATTCATTAAACTTTATACATTGCAGCATTTTTTTTAAATAGAAGAAGAGACAGATGCACCAAATGGCCCAATATTGTTTGTTCCAAAAGATGTATATAATAGTGGTGCGTTAAATTACACTCACGTGTATTGGAGCACTCCAATTAGTGCAGTAGGAGCAGTCTGAGATCTATTACAGTCACCCAGCAGACCGACCTCTTGGAGGGGGTAGCTAATCTGTGGTGGGAAATACAAAAAGACACAAAGGTGCCTATATGGCCTAGTACAGTTTAAACCATGGAGCAAGTGATATGAGTGGTATGATATATACTCACATTTGTTGTAGCATCTCCAATGATGCCAATAAAGCAGGAAGGGATCAATATAGTCACCCAACAGACTTATACAAGGCAAACAGCATAGACCAAAACTATGATGAAACAGCTTGTTGCTGAGAAACGCATCGCTTGTGTTACGGTACCAACAGGATACCAAGGGTTAACACCAGATGAACAATGTCCTGCATAGGGAATCAGCAACTCACAACCCAGCCAGTTTTTCCCCTCAAACATGAGACCAGGCTTCACATCAGGTTTAAAACAGAATGACATTTATTAAAGGCTAGATGCCTAGTATTTATACAGGTTTGACCCCAAATGGGGGGGTTGAAAGACTGTTGTACATTACATGGAGGGAACACGCCCTTTTACATGATACAATAGAATACATTACTTTACTTAGGCAGATATCAAGTTAAACATAAGACACAATGGAGTCCTTATCACCAACAGTCTGACTCTGGAGGTGATTAAACAATGGAATTCTTATCACTAACTAAATTATGGCTGGAGCCAGCAACTTGTATTTAGAAAATAAAGTTAACGCTTTCAGTCCTGACCGAAGGGTCCGTCACAGCTTGTTTGTATATCTTTTAATAAAGTAAAGTTGATTACTTTTTACAAAGACACTTGCTGTACTGTTTTTTGGACCAACTATTTTGGCCCACTGGACATCCTGGAGTTTTGGTCTATGCTGTTTGCCTTGTATAAGTCTGTTGGGTGACTATATTGATCCCTTCTTGCTTTATTGGCATCATTGGAGATGCTACAACAAATGTGAGTATATATCATACCACTCATATCACTTGCTCCATGGTTTAAACTGTACTAGGCCATATAGGCACCTTTGTGTCTTTTTGTATTTCCCACCACAGATTAGCTACCCCCTCCAAGAGGTCGGTCTGCTGGGTGACTGTAATAGATCTCAGACTGCTCCTACTGCACTAATTGGAGTGCTCCAATACACGTGAGTGTAATTTAACGCACCACTATTATATATATCTTTTGGAACAAACAATATTGGGCCATTTGGCGCATCTGTCTCTTCTTCTATTTTTAGATTGTTGTCCTGGGATCCAGGCCGGGTCCTCCACAGATTGCTGCCAGTGCCCACTACCATCTATATATCAAGAGACTATTTGCTCTTTTTCAGATTGTTGCCAGTACCTACTACCATCTATATATCAAGAGACTAATTGCTCTTCTCAAACAGTGTGAAACTACTCCTTTCATTTTTTGGTGATATTGTATAAATCCTCTTGATATTATTAGACTAGATAATAATCTTCAGTTTACTGTATATAGCATCAAGGGCGCCCCCTATCTAGTAGAGTATTTTTTTTTTTTAAATACTTACCTTTTTCCTTAGGATACCCAGACCGGCGATCCTCTGTACTTACCACAGCAATGACGAAACCGGCTTCCTCCAATCGTTGCGTGGCCTCATGAGATGGACGCCATGATTGGAGGAAGCCGGTTTCGTCATTGCTGAGGTAAGTACAGAGGATCGCCGGTCTGCTGTCATAAAGAAAAAGGTAAGTATTAAAAAATAAACGCTGCAAAGTAAAGTTTAACGAATGAAAGTGCCCCTGTTTTTAATAGTATGTTTGGATCCTGGGCTTGAGCATGCTTTCCTTGTCTATGTTTTGGCCAATCAAATGCCAGATGTAAATAAGCTTTGTGTACTGACGGAAGTCATTATTGTAGCAGGATTAGCAACACTGGGGGATTAGAAAAATAACAATTTTCAAAAGGTAAATTACTGAAAAAACAAGCAAGTTAAAGGGATAGGAAAGTCAAACATTTTCTTTTGTGATTCAGAGAGAGCAAACCATTTATACAAAGTTTCCAATTTACTTCTATTATCAAATTTGCTTTGTTCCCATGAGATTCTTTGTTGAAGAGATACCTAGGTAGGCATCTGGTGCACTATATGCCCTCTAGTGCTCTTGCTAAGGGATAACATTCTTGCAAAACTGCTGCCATATAGTGATCCAGAAATGGGCAGGCTCCTAAGCATATGTCCCTGCTATTCAACAAAAGTTACCAAGACAACAAAGATAATTTGCTAATAGAAGTAAGTTATAAAGTTGTTTAAAATCTTGAAAGGAAAAAAATTGGTGTTTCATATCCCTTTAAATAATTCATATACCTGTACATGTTATTTTTCTAATTAGATGATTTAATACTGAGTTTAAAGGGACATAAAGCACAAGAAGAAAATAAAAACGTATTTGAACATTTTATTTTTGTACTGTTGTTTCCATAGAACTGCATGTGTAACCCCCACATCGTTAAACTGAGCTTCAGAGCAGCAATGCACACCTGCTCCAGAGCTGAACACAGGATTTGCGGCTATTCACATATGCTCCTTGTGATTGGTTCCGTTTTGGATCAGTAGTGTATTGCTGCTCCTGAAAGGGTTAAACACATAGATATTTATATTCAAGAAATAGTGCAATGAGAAGAGGCACAAAGGCATTAGAGCATTTGTATTGCACCATTATTTCCCTTTAGTGGCTTATACTACGGCTGTATTACTGCGCACACGGAATAAATGGTGTCCGTTCTGTACAGCTATAAGGCACTGGAGTTATATGTGCACTGCTTTACTTTACAGGGCATGTCCCTGAGTGGGGGAGAGCAGAAAGAGGCCATTGACCAGTTAATTAAGGAGATGGAGAGGCGCTTTCCCAAACTCAGTGAAAACTATTACATCACAAGCGACGCTATCGGTGCCATCGCAACTGCCACAAAGCTAGGTTAGTTGACAGCTCAAACAACATAATTTTATTGTTTGTCATCATCTAGACTCTCCTGAGCAGCTCCCTTCCTCTGCTTCCCTCTTTCCCAGGCGGTGTGGTACTTATTTCAGGAACGGGATCTAATTGCAAACTGGTCAATGCAGACGGATCAGTGGTCGGCTGCGGTGGCTGGGGACACATGATGGGAGACGAGGGGTCAGGTAAACGATATACAGCATGTCTCAGGGTTAGATAGAAGTCTAGATGTGCTGCATGACCAGTAGAGAGGTATAGTTAGATTTACAGCAAATGATTGTGTGTCCCTTATGGTATGTGCCTGGAAAGATAAATTACAAACATATCCCTTATTCCTTTGTGGCCTGGCTTCCTTTTTCTTCACATCCTGTAGCCTCACCTCTCTCAACTGCTTTTTCTAAGCTTCTTTCTTCTCTTGGTGTCTCTCAGTGGACATCTTCCCAACCCACTCTATCAACCTTGTTTTCTCCCAACTCTCCATTAAGTTTATCCACCACCATTTTTACACTTGCTGTACCTGCTACGAGGTGTAAGATAAAAAGTGCTCAAAAGCTAGAACCTATAAGATGGAGATCTTTATAAAATAAGTGGGAACTAAAAAAGTATATAGTCTAAAACAGCGGTCGCCAGCCAGTGGTCCATGGACCACTGGTGGTCCACGAGAAGATGTTGGTGGTCCTTGACACCATCAAGCAGGAATTAATCTCCTCTGATGGTGTCACCCCAGTTGCGCCGCAACTCCCTACAGTTCCTGGATGGACATCAGTGAAAACCGATGGAGGAGGAGTTAAATTACAATCTCCCTATGCACGTCGTTTCGTTGTGTAGTACTGCACAACTTGCTTAGCTAGATTGTTTTTTTAACTCCTCTCGCCCGGCACGTTGCTCGGAGGAAGATGCTTCCATTCTAAAGCCAGCAGAGGTTGATATAGTCTTGGCTTAAAATAGTGGAATTAAAGTATATAAAAAAAGAAAATCTTTAACAAAAAAAATTATCTTATATTTCTTTTATTTTCTTCCCTTTACCTGTCTCTTTGTTGTAGTTTTCCTAATTCCTTCAGATGGACTTACATCACTGTTTGTCTTCCTACCCCCCATCTTCTTTTTTTATTAAATATTAATTATTTTTCATTCTAATCATTTTATTCCACCTGAATTCCAGTAATTGCCACCCAGCAGATTAGCCATATGCCACCAGTATTATAGTGATTGCCAGTAACATCAGTTGTGGTTAGCTCACATCCATATTGAGAGCTTTCTGATATAAACTTAATTTATGACTCCAATGTCTGTTCATGACCATAAGTAGTTTTGAATAAATCCCAACTGAGGAGGTAACTTGGAAGTCTTGTGGTCCTTTTAAACATAATTCTTTTTTCCCCACATTCTGCCACTCTGTTTCCAGCTCAAAAGTTGGCACTCACCCTTCATTTGTCATTTGGAAGTATTCTCTCAGTTCTGTCATTCAGTTAGTTAATTCAAAAAAATAATTCTTAAAAATATGTAACTATATACATTGAGGCCTATTTATCATATGTCTGTCGGACCTGATCCGACAGTGCGGATCAGGTCCAACAGACATCGCTGAATGCGGAGAGCAATACGCTCTCCATATTCAGCATTGCACCAGCAGCTCTTGTGAGCCGCTGGTGCAACGCCGCCCCCTGCAGACTCACGGCCAATCGGCCGCCAGCAGGGAGGTGTCAATCAACCCGATCGCACTCGATTGGGTTGAATTCCGGCGATTCCTGTCCGCCTCATCAGAGCAGGCGGACAGGGTTATGGAGCAGCGGTCTTTAGACCGCCGCTTCATAACTGCTGTTTCTGATGAGCCTGCAGGCTCGCCAGAAACACGGGGCGTCAAGTTCCATTCGGAGCTTGATAGATAGGCCCCATAATGTAAACTTAGCTATGGTTATACTAGTTATGTACAGTATGCATGTGTGTGTGTATATATATATGAAATAGAGCAATACACTACTGAACATAACAGTGACATCATTGACAGAGGAGAGGAAGACTGGGAGAATAAGCTACGAACCCAAGTAGAACAGTATCAGAAGGAACTAACTGCCTTCAAGAACAGAAAGTTTGAAGCAGTATTAGATGATTCCCGGGAGAAAAAGGTATACAAGTGGCTGTTGAAACCCGAGGAGAGAAAAAGATTAAGGGAATTCTGCCCTAGAAGATACAGAGCAAGGAGACTGTGGAACCTAACCACAGTGGATAGCTCAGGCTCCAGAACGGACTCGGATACAGCACCTGAACAAGGCATACCGACTGATACGCAAGTTGAAAGAGGGATGACAATGAGGTCAAAAAATGGAGGAGGGGTGCCCCCACCCGAGGAGGGGGCAACATAAGAGACAGTCCCCCATGGCAAAGGAGATGAAAGAGGATATGGTAGTGAACATCAGCCAAAGGATGCTCACAGAAGATGACCGATCATTGCTTCAGAAAGGATTATCTTTTGTCCCCACCAAATACACAGACAAGTTTGAATTGTATATTGACATTCAGCGATTTCAACGTTCACTCAGGTTAAAGGAATTCTTCAGAGATGCACAAGGTCAACAGAGATCAGACTTCAGAAAGAAAGGCAGTTTTGACCCTAAAAGTACTAACCACACGATACAAACCTTTTGCAAAAAAATGGAGAAAGATCTGTATAGATCAACAACAGAACAAAAGGAAGCAGTCAGGTTCAACCTGAGTAAAAAAGAGAGAGCAGCCATGAAGAGTTTGGCTGAAGATAACACTATTGTGCTAAGGAGAGCGGACAAAGGTTGGGCAATTGTCATCTTGGATTATAGCTACTACCGGGAAGAAATACTCTCCCAACTGGATGATACGTTGGTTTATTGCAAATTGCCAAGAGACCCAACCCAAAAGTTCAAGAAAGAGATAGATGACTATGTTACGGATGTGTATAATGACAAATTGATAGACCAACAAACGATGGCATACCTAAAGGTTGATTACCCAAAGACTCCAATTTACATGGATAGCCTACTGCAACCCCTGGTCCAGAACATGAATACATATATCAATGATTCCAACGAAGTTATCATGTCCCTTAGAGACCTACATGTCAAGGAAGAAGAAGACTTGCTAGTGACACTAGATGTCACTAGCTTGTACACGGTTATTCCCCAACAAGAAGGCTTGGCAGCAGTAAGGAAACAGCTATTGAACACATACTGGATTTATTGGAGACATGCCTGCAGAAAAATTATTTTCATTTTGAAAACCAGTTTTTTTCTCCAACTTATGGGCACAGCTATGAGCTCCAGCGTGGCACCTTCATATGCCAACTTATTTATGTCAGAATTTGAAAATGGAACAATGTGCTTCCAAAGGTCAGAAATCATCTATTTCAAGAGATATATTGATGACCTACTACTGGTATGGACAGGACAGGAAGAGGACCTCATAACCTGGTTCAATGAACTCAACTCAGAACATCAATTATTGAAATTCAAGATGAATCACAACAGGAACAAGAGAGAATTCCTAGATCTTAAACTATACAAAAAGGACAATAGGATTAGCACCACATTGTACCGAAAACCGACGGATAAAAAATCTTTATTGGAGGCTTCAAACTGCCATCCGTCTGCCTTAAAGAAAGCCCTTCCAAAATCTCAATTCATCAGGGTGGTAAGAAATAACACAGATGAAAAGCAAACAGAAATACAAGTGGAGGAGATGAGACAACGTTTCCTACAGAGGGGGTACCATAACCGACTTCTGAATGAACATATATCTGCATTGAATGACAAGGATGTCAGAAACAAAAAGATGAATGTAGTGAGTGAGGACAAAATGACCCTGGCTATGACATACTCAGCAGATAAAAATGAGTCTGGTAGAATTCTAAAGGATAATTGGGAGATATTCTGCAGCGATGATACACTACCCTTTAATAAGATGGACACACCAAGGATAGGATTCAGAAGAGGAAGATCTTTAAAAGACATTCTACAAAAAACGGAACCGACACATTGCTACAAGACAAAGACATGGTTGGAAAATACAAAACCCGGTTGCTACAAAAGTAGCGGTTGTACCACATGTAATGGAATGCTGACGGGATCCTTCTTTCATCATCCGAGGAACAGAAAAAAATACTTCCATAAACACAGGTTGATGTGCGCCACCAAATTTGTGGTATATTTACTACACTGTCCTTGTAGTTTGTTTTATGTAGGAAAAACGAGTGATGATCTGAGGACAAGGATGGCTAACCATAGAAGTGCCATCCGTGCAGCTATCAAAAACAAAGAGTCAGAACAACCTGTGGCACGCCACTTCCTACAGAACAATCGTAATGTATCAGAGTTGAGATATACTCTCATTGATCATGTCCCTCCGTTGATGAGAGGAGGGGACCGGAAAAAGATACTTATGCAGAGAGAGGCTAGATTGACTTTTGAACTGGACACACTGATCCCGAAGGGCCTTAATACTAAAATTGAATGGCACAGCTTTTTGTAACGTCCCGATGCCAATCTTTCCATGCGTAGCACAAATTATATTTCCGTATTTGCTAGATGTATATAGTTGCAATTCAAGTTCAGTTTAGGCAACTTAGTTAGATGTAACATTGTGTGTAATTTTGTGCACAATTTTCTACATGTACACTGCTGCGTTACGCCCGGTCTAATAGTGACCAAGGATATATTAGTTAATTGGCGCTATGTATATGCCCTTACTATAATCAGCTATGGTCAATTTTGTTTTAATTCATACTTTGTTTATATGATTTCCAATAGAGGTAGCTATTTGAGCCCTAGGAATAGTTATAGTAGCCATGTATTGATATAAAGGTTTCTTGACATGCTGAATAGAGATTTAGCGTTTTTAACATTTCTTTATGTTTTTATGTTTATATGTATTTTCTGGGTAATAGTAGAGATATTTAACACATTGGATACTATGTGTCTAGCAGGCGATAAGAGAAATTAAAAACACATAAACAAATTGGTCAAACAAAGGACTATATAGAATAGCTGATATACTAATAGATGACAAAATAATGTTGTATGAGCAATACCAGGCCCTTGACACCACAGACAAGAATATATGGTATTTACAACTGAAATCTAGAGCACATGAAATTAAGGTAACACAAAACTATCTCCAAATACTGCACTTGAATCCCTTTGTCTCTCCAAAAATTATTTACAAGGAAAGATAGCCACATTATATCCTATCTTTAACTCAACCTTTAAGGATAACAAAACACAACTGATGCTAAAATGGGAACAGGACTTTAGGGAACTCTTGGCCAATCAAGACCTGGACAGCAAACTTAGCTAAAGGACAATCTTTCACATGCAACACGACACTCAAAGAGAACTTCTTAAAGGTGGCATTTGGATGGTACCTCTACCCAACTAGATCTAGTAAACCAGAAGACATCTCATCAAAGTTATGTTATAGAGGCTGTGATGAGAGTGGAACATTCTTGCATATGTGGTGGCATTGTGATAAAATTCGAGATATTTGGGACCAAACATCTACACTACTAAGCTCCATATTCCAAAAACAAATAACAATAGCTCCAGAACATTTCCCAATCCATGGCCTTTCAAAACATAACAACAAACTGACTATGGCTCTTTGAACTATAGCAACATTTAGCATAGCCCAATTCTGGAAGACAAATCCATCAAATTTCACCTTCATAACAAACAAAATAATATATCACTATAACATTGCAAGCTCTGCAGCCGAATCTCTTTTTTTTGTTGCAATGGGAACAATTTATCATGTACCATGAAGCAAATATGAGAAAAAGAAACTAAGATGCTAAAACCACAAACTCCACCAAAGAGGTGAGGCCGAGACCCGCAGAGAGACCTTCCCACAAGAAAAATATATAATGTAACTATGGTGAATACCTAAAGTGTGACATTTCTTTAGTGACTAACCTATTAAAGATACTTTTACATACTATAATAAGGTTCATTGTATAAAATAATAGTGACCTTAAAGTGAATGTCAATTTTATCCTCATGTAAGCCTGCTAAGCGTTCATCTATGGTATACAATTAAAATCATTATGTTTTTTTTTTAATCTGAATTACGATTTTATCATAAATTATAAATAAATAATTCTACCGTTTATTTCCAAGCTCCTCCCAGAGCTGACTTCCTTCTTCTATATGTCTGACGTATACAGCGGTCCCACCCGCTCTATACATATGTGTCAAGCGCACCCCTGAGAGAGAGAGAGTGGTCCTGCGCATGCGCAACAGCAGATCTCAATGCCACTTACTTTCAGCGATCGAAGGAGCAGTCATATATTTTTCATTAGCAGCGGCATTGAGCATGCGCGAATCGTGGACACGCATCTAGGTTCCATCCGATGAATAGGGATTAGCGCATGCGCACAATACTAACGTGACGTAGGAGGAAAGGGGATGAATCCCACGGGGTATGAAATGTGATTAGACAGAATAATCTGAGAAATCTGTCACTCAAAACTGAGCTATAGCGGGCGGAGATGCAGCGTGAATAGAGATAGACTTCAAAGTTCAAATTTGTGAGTACTATTCTGTTTTATAAAGGAATGATGAATGAAAGTCTAGTTATTTTTAGAATATGTTTCATGTGGCGTGACCGATTGCAGTTAACTTTACATTCACTTTAAGAATGTAGCCTGATTGAATTTTTTGTTCATGTATATTAAATATAACAAAATATAAACACATAAACAGATTCTAATGTTCAAATACTAACACTCTATTTATTAATAAATAATTAATATGTCATAAAATCACAATATTAAGAAATAATTCATATGTCAAAAATTAAAATATGGGTTTGGCCAACCTCAAATGGAAAATAAAGATAAAATTATGTTTACCTGTAATCCCAAATGATGCGATATGTAGTTGCACCTACTTTGAGGTTTCCTTATTGTAATGCTGGAGCCGGTTGCGGTATTCCCCCTTTCAGCTTTGCTCTGGGTGTCCGCGGTATTTTGGAAAAATCTCTATGCTGGCTCTTCGGCTCTCCAAAACTATAATGGTGTCCTTGTTAGGACAAAAGGAAAAGTCTGGTGCTTGTGTATCAGAGTAGTATCTTAGCAACACGTTTTGGCTGAGAGAAGCCAAGGTAGATGGACACAGTCTCTGAAATGTACAAACATTTTCCTCCTTGGTTTAGTGCAAATACAAATCCGTCCAGAGATTGGAATTTTAGCGAGGGAGCTTCTGCCCTTAGTACCAAGTACACTTGAGTTTTGAGTTTAGCCTCAGCATGGACCTTTTTCAATTGCTCTGGGAGCTTTCTTATATTTTAGGGTCTTCCTTCTTCCCATGAAGATGTTGTTTGTGAGGAATACAGCCTCTGGATGTTTGGTGCCTGTTTGTTCCTGTGCATTTACACCCAGCTTTATTTTTAAACAACTTTCCAATTTATTTCTCTTATCAATTTTGTTTCATTCTTTGGATATCCTTTATTGAAGGAGCTGCAATGCACTTTGGGTAGCTAGCTGAACACTATGGTAAGCTAATGACAACATTTGCATACACAAATCAGCAGCTATCTCCCAGCTCCTGAGCTTACCTAAGTATCCTTTTCAGCAAAGGATACCAAAAGAACAAATAAAATTAGATAATAGATGTAAATTGGAAAGTTGTTTAAAATTGTGTGTTCTATCTGAATAATTTAATCCCTTAAAGCCACAGTGCTATGATTATCATGGAACCAGCTGCTCAGTTTGTAACTGCCAGTGGAACCTTAGCCAATATTACAAGGTATGTGTAATATTTGATATATAGCCCTTATTATTTCTTTAGGCTTCCATAATTTTAACTTAGGCTGAAGGATATATAAAATCACAAAATATATTGCCAAATATCAGCCATCTGATTATTTTTAAAATAAAAAAAAAGTTTTTATTGAAGGAAACTGCTTGGTTTATAGTCTGTGTTAAAGGGATATGAAACCCACATTTTTTTATTTCATGATTCAGATAGAGCATACAATTTTTAGCAACTTTCTAATTTACACCTATTATACATTTTTCTTCATTCTCTTGGTATTTTTATTTGAATGAGCATGAATGTACGCTTAGGAGCCGGCCCATATTTGGTTCAGCACCCTGGGTAGCGCTTGATGATTGGTGGCTTCATTTACTTCTCACTCAAGACCCAAGTAAAATTCTTGTCCGATCACTCATAAAGTGATGTGTTGACTACTGCAGTTCTCTTCTAATTGATTTACGTCTCGACAGACTCTCTTCACTTCGGTCTGCCATAAATGCTTCTTCTAGACTTATGCACCTCACCCACTGTCACCCTCTGCCTTTCTCAACACTAGATTCCACTATCTTCCAGGATCAAAATGCAATTATAACCATAACTTACAAAATTATTCACAAAACTCCCCATTATATCTCAAACCTCATCTCTACATACTCTCTTAGCTGCCTCCTCTGCTCTGTTTCTCACCTACCCATCTCATAACCACCGACCACAGTATCAGGACTTCACTCGGGTCACACTTGTCCTATAGAGTTCTCTTCCTCAGTCTGTCAGGTACTTTCACAGAAGTAAAAGCTTTAAATCATCCCTCAACACCTACTTCTTCAGAGAAGCCCAACACCTAACCGCATAAATTTATAGCTGATCCAAACCCAAAGGACTATGGCCTACAATCTGCACTCACCACATACTACCCACCAACGTTTGTCTCTAGTTAACAGTGAGATTAAAAGCTTTTTAGGCCGCAGGTTCCTGTAATCCTTCAATCAGTCTGTCTTCCATGTCTTGTCTTTAATTTCATTTTCAGGACAATTAGGATCTCTGTCATGAGCAGTGACATTTATCTTTTTGATTTAACTTATATTGTCAAAAATCTATTATTTTCGTTTTACTATTTCTCCAGAATATAATTGTACTTTTGTAACTTAAAAATAATACTATATGTAATCAAGAATATTAAGCAAAAAATGCAAACAATTTACTATTATTGTGGTTGCAGCCTACTGGATAGCTCACCAAGGTATGAAGACTGTATTTGATGAAATCGACAATCTAGCTCCCTCTCCATATGACATCACCTACGTCCAGCAAGCTATGTTCAGCTACTTCCAGGTAATTTTATGGCCGCCAAGCTATGTTCAGCTACTTCCAGGTAATTTAATGGCCAACAAGCTATGTTCAGCTACTTCCAGGTAATCTAAAGGCTACCAAGCTATGTTCAGCTACTTCCAGGTAATTTTATGGCCAACAAGCTATGTTCAGCTAATTCCAGGTAATCTAATGGCCAACAAGCTATGTTCAGCTACTTCCAGGTAATTTAATGGTCGCCAAGCTATGTTCAGCTACTTCCAGGTAATCTAATGGCCAACAAGCTATGTTTAGCTACTTCCAGGTTATTGAATAGCTAACAAGCTATGTTCAACTACTTCCAGGTAATCTAAAGGCTACCAAGCTATGTTCAGCTACTTCCAGGTAATTTTATGGCCAACAAGCTCTGTTCAGCTACTTCCAGGTAATCTAATGGCCAACAAGCTATGTTCAGCTACTTCCAGGTAATCTAATGGCCAACAAGCTACGTTCAGCTACTTCCAGGTAATTTAATGGTCGCTAAGCTATGTTCAGCTACTTCCAGGTAATCTAATGGCCAACAAGCTATGTTTAGCTACTTCCAGGTTATTGAATAGCTAACAAGCTATGTTCAACTACTTCCAGGTAATCTAATGGCTACCAAGCTATGTTCAGCTACTTCTAGGTAATCTAATGGTCAACAAGCTATGCTCAGCTACTTCCAGGTAATATAATGGCCAACAAGCTATGTTCAGCTACTTCCAGGTTATCTAATAGCTAACAAGCTATGTTCAGCTACTTCCATGTAATGTAATGGCTAACAAGCTATGTTCAGCTACTTCCAGGTTATCTAATAGCTAACAAGCTATGTTCAGCTACTTCCAGGTAATATAATGGCTAACAAGCTATGTTCAGCTACTTCCAGGTTATCTAATAGCTAACAAGCTATGTTCAGCTACTTCCATGTAATGTAATGGCTAACAAGCTATGTTCAGCTACTTCCAGGTTATCTAATAGCTAACAAGCTATGTTCAGCTACTTCCATGTAATGTAATGGCCAACAAGCTATGCTCAACTACTACAAGGTAATCAAATGGCCAACAAGCTATGTTCAACTACTTCAAGGTAATCTAATGGCCAACAAGCTATGTTCAACTACTTCAAGGTAATCTAATGGCTAACAAGCTACTTCCAGGTAATCTATGGGCGAAAAGAGTTCACTGCAAAAAAGACAACATACATTTTAAAAGCTTTTGTTATGTCAGAAATAAACTGTTGCTGTAGTGCATCACTCCTCCAGCTCATAAAAGGGATATCAATGTAAAAACTAAACTTCCATCATTTAACTAGAGTACATTTATAAAACAAAGTCCTCATTTACTTCTCTTGGCAAATGTACCCAGTTCTTTTGTTGTCTGTTGAGGTTGGTATTCTTACAACGGCTACATATTTGCAACTGACACTCCATAAGAATGACTTTAAGGGGATGTTAAACAGTAAATACATGCTAGACATGCTACTTCCAGGTAATCTAATGGCCAACAAGCTATGTTCAGCTTCTTCCAGGTAATCTAATGGTCAACAAGCTATGTTCCGCTACTTCCAGGTAATGTAATGGCCAAACAAGTTATGTCCAGCTACTTCCCAATAATCTAATGGCCAGCAAGCTAAGTTTAGCTACTTCCAGGTAATCAAATGGCCAACAAGCTTTGTTCAGCTACTTCCAGGTAATCTAATGGCCAACAAGCTATGTTCAACTACTTCCAGGTAATCAAATGGCCAACAAGCTATGTTCAACTACTTCCAGGTAATCAAATGGCCAACAAGCTATGTTCAGCTGCTTCCAGGTAATCTAATGGCCAACAAGCTTTTTTTCAGCTACTTCCAGGTAATCTAATGGCCAACAAGCTATGTTCAGTTTCTTCCAGGTAATCTAATGGTCAACAAGCTATGTTCCGCTACTTCCAGGTAATGTAATGGCCAAACAAGTTATGTCCAGCTACTTCCCTATAATCTAATGGCCAACAAGCTATGTTTAGCTACTTCCAGGTAATCAAATGGCCAACAAGCTTTGTTCAGCTACTTCTAGGTAATCTAATGGCCAACAAGCTATGTTCAACTACTTCCAGGTAATCTAATGGCCAACAAGCTATGTTCAGCTACTTCCAGGTAATCTAATGGCCAACAAGCTATGTTCAGCTACTTCCAGGTAATCTAATGGCCAACAAGCTTTTTTTCAGCTACTTACAGGTAATCTAATGGCCAACAAGCTATGTTCAGCTTCTTCCAGGTAATCTAATGGCCAACAAGCTATGTTCAGCTACTTCCATGTAATTTAATGGCCAACAAGCTATGTTAAGTTACTTCCAGGTAATCTAATGGCCAACAAGCTATGTTCAGCTACTTCCAGGTAATCTAATGGCTAACAAGCTATGTTCAGCTACTTCCAGGTAATCTAATGGCTAACAAGCTATGTTCAGCTACTTCCAGGTAATCTAATGGCTAACAAGCTATGTTCAGCTACTTCCAGGTAATCTAATGGCTAACAAGCTATGTTCAGCTACTTCCAGGTAATCTATGGGCGAAAAGAGTTCACTGCAAAAAAGACAACATACATTTTAAAAGCTTTTGTTATGTCAGAAATAAACTGTTCCTGTAGTGCATCACTCCTCCAGCTCATAAAAGAGACATCAATGTAAAAACTAAACTTCCATAATTTAACTAGAGTACATTTAAAAAACAAAGTCCTCATTTACTTCTCTTGGCAAATGTACCCAGTTCTTTTGTTGTCTGTTGAGGTTGGTATTCTTACAACGGCTACATATTTGCAACTGACACTCCATAAGAATGACTTTAAGGGGATGTTAAACAGTAAATACATGCTAGACATAATGATGTATTCAGAGCCTTAAGTTGATGTATTTTTTTACAATTTTATTAGTTGTTTAAATCTTGAATATACAAGTGTAAAGGTTTAGTTTATAGCAAGTACTTTAGTTTTTATAAAGCAATGGGCGCCGCCATGTTTGAACTAGTTTTCTATTTATCTCTGTTTGTGCAAACATGAACCTTTAGAGACCTTTTTAGATAATACTATGTTCCATACAGCCTTGTTTGTACAAAAACTTAAGTTCAAACATGGCGGTGCCGATTACTTTATAGAGACTCAATGGAATTTAGAAAAACAACCATTTCATAGTTAAATTACAGGAAAAGTGACAACATTAATATTGAAAGTATATTACAAAGTTTAACTACACATTAATAAATATTTTATATTACAATCTCATACTATTTAATATCGCTTTAAATCAAGTGAAAGCTGCTCCTAAGAGCGCACTGAGAATACAGCTGGTGACGTTGCCCTCACCTTTTAACACATTTTGCTTTCTGCAGGTATCAAACCGGCTGGGCATCCTCACCCATTTGTATACAACATTTGAAAAATCCAAGATTGCAGGATTCTGTATAAAGCTGGTGGAAGGTGAGTTACAACTCTTAGATATTCTTTATGACTGATCAGTGCCCTGCTCCAGAGCTTATTATTATGTTGTATGCTGGAGGGTCCCATAAAACAGTTGCATGCCTGACAGCATCCTGAAATATAGAGATGTGTGTCTCATAACACACATGCCCCAGAGTGTCCCTTAATACAGAGCCGAATACCCAGAGTTTCCCGTCATACAGAGCTGCATGCCCTACAGCCTCTCGTAACAAAGCTCCTCTCTAGAACAGGGCTCGACAAATGTATTAAAAATCTAGGAACTAAATGATAAATTTAGAAGCGAGGAATATATTTATTATAGTATATTATAGACAAATATTTATATACACACACATAGACCATATGGCCAGTCACTGCTATTGGACAATCAGCATTTAAATTTATCCCAAAAGTGTTCAGTGAGGTTTAGGACAGTGCTCTGTACAGCCCATTTGATTTCCTCCACACTAAACTCTTCGAACCATGTCTTCTTGGACCTTGCTTTGCTCACAATGACACAGTCATGCTCAAACAATAAGGGGCCTTCCCCAAACAAAGTTGGAAGCAACCAGTTGTCTAAAATGTCTTTATATCCTGATACATTAACATCACCCTTCACTGGAACTTAAGTCCTAGTCCAAACCCTGAAAAGCAGCCCCAAATCATTATCCCTCCTCCACCAAACTTTCCAGTAGGCACTATTCAGTCTGGTAGGTAGTGTGTTCTCCTGGTATCCACCACACCCAGAATCTTTCATAAGATAGTGAAGCAAGGTTCATCACCCCACCGAATACATTTTCACTGCTCCAGAGTCCAGTCTTGTGTCACTGTATTATGCAGCATGCCAGTGTGTCAGTTTACCATATGTGTGTCTATAAATTTCACACATGTCTGTATTCCAGGTGCCAACCTTGGGGACCCTCTCTGCTGCTCTTTGTTTCGCCAAGCTGGGGAGGTCCTTGCCCGTCATGTTGTTGCCGTCCTGCCAAAGATTGACCAAGTCAGTACATAATACAATTGCACCCCTGCCAGGACTAGATATAATCCTGTAGAATATTTATATCCATATTAAGTCATTCTGGTTTTTTCTAATGAGCCATAGATATAGCAATGCTGGACCTACTACAATAAACATCTATTTGATTAGCTCTAACAAGAGATAATTCTTAATATATATTTTATTTTTAAATTATAGATTTTTTAGAGACTTTGTAATACAGAAAAGTAACAAGTTTTGAAGAAAATGTAATTGCAAATAGAGGGATGTGAATATTTGTAGTATCGCAAAATAGTAAATGTTTGTTCGCTGTTCTTGCTGTAGCATTAAGACTCTGTATCATTACATTCATCATAAAATATATTATTAAAGGGACATTAAACACTAAGGGCTAGATTACGAGTGGCGCAAGCAATTAGGGGTTTATCACGGGTGTTTGCACATGTCGGGTTTTCCGCTCGTATTACAAGTTGAAACTAAACGCGACTGCTTGAGCGCAATCACGATTTACGCTAGAATTATCCTCAGAGCTCTGGTTATCTGTTTTGCAAAACAAATAAGTGTCACAAAACACATCAAAAATACATTACAGGGAGCGTGTCCAAGCAGCTGTCATGGCTGGCAGCATTTTTCGCTTTGGCAAGCAAAGAGAATGATAAACCACAGAATATCAGCCATCTCTCTTGTCATCTAAAGCTGAAAAGCACAGAATAGTAAATGTCAATGCTAAAAGAAATACTTCTGCTAATTTTTGAATGAATATGTATGGAGATCTGGACTTTTGGGACCTGAGGTGGCCACGTTTAGAAAGGCCCCAACTACCACCCACCCCCCCACCCGGTAACGGGGTAACATAAGAACCAACATTACTCTGCCAACATTATTACAGAGTTTACAGATAAGCTACATATAACATATTTATCAACCATGGGGAGAGCTATTTTACTATTTAAATTCTCCTGAAAGACTTTAAAAACAAGTTTTGCGAGAAGATGGAGAACTTGGCTCTACTTCTACAGCATGGAAGCAAACAAACAGACAAACACGCACTACAATGTGATACCAATGAAGAGACCGCGGAAATGAGAAGCTAAATGAGGCCACAGGTCTTTTTCGGCACCTACCTCACAGTAGATGGAGCTTAGCCCATAGCGCAGAATATCCGGCCGAACGCTGTACTAGAGACGAGACAATGCCGAACACTAGCCTGCCTTTAGCGAGCTCGCTGAGAAGGGACACACAGGAAATGCTATTGCCTATTGATGCCTACAAAGTCCTCCCTCATCAAATTATCGATCCGCAAGATGCGGCCGATCTCCGGAATCGAGACATGAGTCATCTATATGAGGGAAAGGAGGGCCTTACATATAGCATTATGCAGCCTGTAGTCACACAGCCATTTATGCCCAGTGATACATCGGGCACCTCAGCTCACCAGCCCACTCCACCAGGATTGGAGAAGAGGGTTCCATAAAGTCCATCTATAAGACGGCGACAGCAGGAGTTTCAGATCATATCTACAGGGTTTGTAAGGCAGCACTATAACATTCATTCACAAGCCCACATATCAAGAGACAAACCCATGATCACTAATACAAAAACTGGCGTTGGGTAATATTTTTATAGTAATAGGAATCCTCAGTCCTCAGATTTTGAAATGATATTCTGGACTATATTTTCAGGACCTTAGCATTGGGGCATCTTAATTAGAGCAATCTTGTTCGATGACTATGTCCAACCCATTGTAAATAACATCTGTTCATTATATATACTCTTAACTCAGTATTTCTTGTGAATCCTATTAATGTTGATAAACTTCTGTAATATTTTAGTTGTGTATTTGGGCTGAGAAATTTTATATCTGATTGCGCATATAACAGGCTACGATACAAATCTCAAATACGCAGGTTTGAAAAGTTTAACTTAAGGCTCTCCGTCGGTTAAATTTGAGACAGAGCAGTCGTAATCCCATTGAGAAGTGAGAGCTGTATTAACACATATATTATAACCTTATAGAGGTTCCTTTTTTCTTTGAAGGTCAATAAATACAATAGACCGTTGCTTACAAAGTTCTTACATCAGTACAACCCTTACTAACTTGTTTAATAATACCATTATTCTCTGCAGACCCAAGTGAACCTTTACAGTTAATTAGACTCCCTTTAAGAGTAATTTATGTTTTAACAGGCCTTTGAAGAGTGTGAGGAGTGAACAATTATTTATAATATCACTGTTTTAACTATGGCCCTATCTGAAAATATATTGTTGTATGCAAGAGACATCCTTATATGCTCTGGTATCATAACATCACAATAGATGAGGCGGTATCATGTTATACCTATTATGATCTTGCGCTGTAGTTACGCTTCATATGTCACCTATGTTTTGTTATAGATTCTGCCCCTAACACCCAAAATCACAAATTGGATTTATGTTCAGATCTATTCTTGTAAAATTAAAAGCCTAATCTTATTTCTCTCTGTTTGGTTTTATATGCTAATTTTATTTATATTACATTATTTTCAAGTGGTGCTTACCCGCTGAGTACTAAACTATGACATACTATTACCTTTTATACTATGGGGTGAAAAAGTGGCCCTTTCATAATATATACTTAAGCACATACCTATATCATTGCTCAATATTTCCTCAGCTCTCCTCTCTTTGAAATATGAGTTTGTCTGGGGTCCAAAAGTGACCTTCTATGTACTATGGAGAGTATATAATAGAAAAACATCATGTATGTAAGAACTTTCCTGATAAATGAATTTCTTTCATATTGGCAAGAGTCCATGAGCTAGTGACGTATGGGATATACAATCCTACCAGGAGGGGCAAAGTTTCCCAAACCTCAAAATGCCTATAAATACACCCCTCACCACACCCACAATTCAGTTTAACGAATAGCCAAGTAGTGGGGTGATAAAGAAAGGAGTAAAAAGCATCAACAAAGGAATTTGGAAATAATTGTGCTTTATACAAAAAAATCATAACCACCATAAAACGGGTGGGCCTCATGGACTCTTGCCAATATGAAAGAAATTAATTTATCAGGTAAGTTCTTACATAAATTATGTTTTCTTTCATGTAATTGGCAAGAGTCTATGAGCTAGTGATGTATGGGATAGCATTACCCAAGATGTGGAACTCCACGCAAGAGTCACTAGAGAGGGAGGGATAAAAATAAAAACAGCCATTTTTCGCTGAAAAAAATAATCCACAACCCAAAATATAAGTTAATTCTCATGAAATGAAATGAAAAAACTTAAAACATAAGCAGAAGAATCAAACTGAAACAGCTGCCTGAAGAACTTTTCTACCAAAAACTGCTTCCGAAAGAAGCGAATACATCAAAACGGTAGAATTTAGTAAATGTATGCAAAGAAGACCAGGTTGCTGCTTTGCAAATCTGATCAACTGAAGCTTCATTCTTAAAAGCCCACAAAGTGGAAACTGATCTAGTAGAATGAGCTGTAATTCTCTGAGGCGGGGCTTGACCCGACTCCAAATAAGCTTGATGAATCAAAATCTTTAACCATGATGCCAAGGAAACGGCAGAAGCCTTCTGACCTTTCCTAGAACCAGAAAAGATAACAAATAGACTAGAAGTCTTCCTGAAATCTTTAGTAGCTTCAACATAATATTTCAAACCTCTTACCACATCCAAAGAATGTAAGGATTTCTCCAAAGAATTCTTAGGATTAGGACACAAGGAAGGGACAACAATTTCTCTATTAATGTTGTTAGAATTCACAACCTTAGGTAAGAATTTAAATGAAGTCCGCAAAACCGCCTTATCCTGATCAAAAATCAAAAAAGGAGATTCACAAGAAAGAGCAGATAATTCAGAAACTCTTCTAGCAGAAGAGATTGCCAAAAGGAACAACACTTTCCAAGAAAATCGTTTAATGTCCAAAGAATGCATAGGCTCAATTGGAGGAGCCTGTAAAGCCTTCAAAACCAAATTAAGACTCTAAGGAGGAGAGATTGATTTAATGACAGGCTTGATACGAACCAGCCTGTACAAAACAGTGAATGTCAGGAAGCTTAGCAATCTTTCTGTGAAATAAAACAGAAAGAGCAGAGATGTGTCCCTTCAAGGAACTTGCAGACAAACCCTTATCCATACCATCCTGAAGAAACTGTAATATTCTAGAAATTCTGAAAGAATGCCAAGTGAATTTCTCATCTTGTTTAGATGAGAAGCCATCAGATCTATTTCTGGAAGACCCCACATCTGAACAATCTGAGAAAACACATCTGGATGGAGGGACCACACCCTCGGATGTAAAAGACTGACGGCTGAGATTATCCGCTTCCCAATTGTCTACCCCTGGGATATGTACCGCAGAAATTAGACAACAGCTGGATTCCGCCCAAGAAAGTATTCAAGATACTTCTTTCATAGCTAGGGGACTGTGAGTCCCACCCTGATGATTGACATATGCCACAGCTGTGATATTGTCTGTCTGAAAGCAAATGAACGGTTCTCTCTTCAACAGAGGCCAAGCCTGAAGAGCCCTGAAAATTGTACGGAGTTCCAAAATATTGATTGGTAATCTCGTCTCTTGAGATTTCCATACCCCTTGTGCTGTCAGAGATCCCCAAACAGCTCCCCAACCTGAAAGACTCGCATCTGTTGTGATTATAATCCAGGTTGGACGAACCAAAGAGGCCCCTAGAACTATACAATGGTGATGTAACCACCAAGTCAGAGATAGTCGAACATTGGGATTTAAAGGGTTAGAAATTGATTTCCATGTGAACCTAATTAAAATATATTATTATAATAACTATTATAAATGTAATCATTTAAAATAGTTTTTGCATTAAATTAAGCTTTTACATACCTTAATTTTAAAAGATAATTTGTCATAAAATGTGCGGTAATGACTGCCCATGAAATGAGGCATGGCTCATATTATCCAGCATCCGCCCCCCAACCAATGGCAAAGCTGCTGGGCCCCTTAATTTAAATATTAGATTGTCAGCATTGCATGCGCAGTACTGACATTAAAGCACAGCTGTTTAAAGCTTATTGATCCTATTGGTTGAAAACCGGCAAGTAAGAGGAGACGGGGAACAATATAAACAGGAACTCCACACTTCACGATGCAAGTTTATGATGAGAGCTGTGCAAGACTTTACAAGCTGCTTCTGTCCTACACTTAAACCCTGCACTAAGGAGAGCAGCGTGTATACTAGTATTCTTCCCTGCCTGTGATGAAGTCCATCTGTGTTTAAGACGTTAAATACGGCAGTGAGTTTGAGAGCTATGCTTATTTAACTGTCGGGCTCATCTCCCCCCTCCCTCTGGCTGTTTTTGCTTTCATGTGGAAACGGGGCTCTCACTGTCACTAATCAAGCAAAAACAGCCAGAGGGAGGGGGAGATGAGCCCGACAGTTAAATAAACATAGCTCTCAAACTCACTGCCGTATTTAACGTCTTAAACACAGATGGACTTCATCACAGGCAGGGAAGAATACTAGTATACACGCTGCTCTCCTAAATGTCTCATTTGCAAGTGTGAGGCTGCCCCTCTAAGCGATGCTTATGATTTGCACTCTGTGACTCTCTTGATGCCGGGAGATGAAAATCTCATCTCCCAGCATCAAGAGAGTCACATAGTGCAAATCATAAGATCCTGTGAACAAAACTGTGATGTGACTATAATACCCTGTTTAGCCCGTGCCTGCTTGAAAGAACTTGTGCTCCTGTCAGTAAACTGCTGGAGACTGGGGGGCGAGTCTGCGCATGCGTTGCTAATAAAATAGTTGTAATGCGCATGCGGGCTGCCATGATGTTTCTACCTAGGTAGAACATCGTAACAGGCCCCATATAATGGTTAAAAAATGGGTTTGGCGCAGTACTAAGTTTCCAATTGAAATTACAAGAAATGGAAGGAAAACTTTACAAAGGTACCAATTGCAAATGTATTTATTATTTTAAGAAGTTTTTCATGAGTTAAAAATATTTTTTGGGTTTACTATCCCTTTAAGGATATTAATTGTGATATCCTTGTATAATCCCTGCACCATTGATTCAGCATACAAAGCTGGACAGGTCTCATGAAAACGAGCAAAGGGGATTGCGTCCGATGCTGCAGTCATGAGACCTAAAACTTCCATGCACATAGCTACTGAAGGGAATGATTGAGACTGAAGGTTCCGACAAGCTGAAACCAATTTTAATTGTTTCTTGTCTGCTATAGACAGAGTCATGGACACTGAATCTATCTAGAAACTTAAAAAGGTGACCCTTGTCTGAGGAATCAAGGAACTTTTTGGTAAATTGATCCTCCAACCATGTCTTTGAAGAATCAACACTAGTTGATTCGTGTGAGATTCTGCAGAATGTAAAGACTGAGCTAGTACCAAGATATCGTCCAAGTAAGGAAACACCGCAATACCCCGTTCTCCGATTACAGAGAGCAGGGCACCGAGAATCTTTGAAAAGATTCTTGGAGCTGTCGCTAGGCCAAAAGGAAGAGCAACAAATTGGTAATGCTTGTCTAGAAAAGAGAATCTCAGAAACTGATAATGATCTGGATGAATCGGAATATGAAGATATGCATCCGGTAAGTCTATTGTGGACATATAATGCCCTTGCTGAACAAAAGGCAGAATAGTCCTTATAGTCACCGTTTTAAAAGTTGGTACTCTTACATAACGATTAAAAATTTTCAGATCCAGAACTGGTCCCAATTGTTCTTTGGGACAATGAATAGATTTGAATAAAACCCCAGACCCTGTTCCTGAAAGGGAACTGGCATGATTACCCCCTGATAACTCCAGGTCTGAAACACACTTCAGGAAAGCCTGAGCCTTTACTAGGTTTGCTGGAATTCGTGAAAGAAAAAATCTTCTCACAGACGGTCTTACTCTGAATCCTATTCTGTACCCCTGAGAGACAATACTCTGAATCCATTGATTTTGAACCGAATTGGTCCAAACATCTTTGAAAAATCTTAATCTGCCCCCTACCAGCTGAGCTGGAATGAGGGCCGCACCTTCATGCGGACTTGGGGGCTGGCTTTGATCTCTTAAATGACTTGGATTTATTCTAATTTGAGGAAGGCTTCCAATTGGAAACAGATTCCTTGGGGAAGGATTAGGTTTCTGGTCCTTATTTTGTCGAAAGGAACAAAAACGGTTAAAAGCTTTAGATTTACCTTTAGGTCTTTTATCCTGAGGCAAAAAAATAAACTCCCTTCCCCCAGTGACAGTTGAAATTATTGAATCCAACTGAGAACCAAATAACTTATTACCTTGAAAAGAAAGAGATAACAATCTGGACTTAGAAGTCATGTCAGCATTCCAAGATTTAAGCCACAAAGCTCTTTTAGCTAAAATAGCTAAAGACATAGATTTAACATCAATTTTGATGATATCAAAAATGGTATCACAAATGAAATTATTAGCATGTTGAATCAAGTTAACAATGCTAGACAATTCAGGATCCAATACTTGTTGCGCTAAAGTCTCCAACCAAAAAGTTGAAGCAGCTGCAACATCAGCAAAAGATATTGCATGTCTGAGAAGATGACCTGAATATAAATAGGCTTTCCTTAGATAAGATTCAAGCTTCCTATCTAAAGGATCTTTAAAAGAAGTACTATCTTCTGTAGGAATAGTAGTACGTTTAGCAAGAGTAGAGATAGCCCCATCAACTTTGGGGATCTTTTCCCAAAACTCTAAAGTAACTGCTGGCAAAGGATACAATTTTTTAAACCTTGAAGAAGGAATAAAAGAAGTACCAGGCCTATTCCATTCCTTAGAAATCATATCAGAAATAGCATCAGGAACTGGAAAAACCTCTGGAGTAACCACAGGAGGTTTATAAACAGAATTTAAACGTTTACTAGTTTTTATATCAAGAGGACTAGTTTCCTCCATATCCAATGTAATCAACACTTCTTGTAACAAAGAACGAATATACTCCATTTTAAATAAATAAGAAGATTTTTCAGTGTCAATATCTGAGGTAGGATCTTCTGAACTCATCAGAGCAGGATAATTCCGCATGTTGCCGGTCATTTGAAATTTCATCAACTTTATGAGAAGTTTTAAAAGACCTTTTACGTTTATTAGAAGGCGGGATAGCAGACAAAGCCTTCTGAATAGAATCAGAAATAAATTCTTTTAAATTTAAAGGTATATCTTGTGCATTAGATGTTGAGGGAACAGCAACAGGTCATGAACTACTACTGATGGATACATTCTCTGCATGTAAAAGTTTATCATGACAACTATTACAAACCACAGCTGGAGAAATAACTTTCACAAGTTTAGAACAAATGCACTTAGCTTTGGTAAAACTTATCAGGCAGCAGGATTCCAACAGTGCTTTCTGAGACAGGATCAGATTGAGACATCTTGCAAATGTAAGAGAAAAAAACAACATATAAAGCAAAATTATCAATTTCCTTATATGGTAGTTTCAGGAATGGGAAAAAATGCAAACAGCATAGCCCTCTGATAGAGAAAAAGGCAAGAGGAATATAGAAATGGGGTCTTAAATAATGAAAATATTTGGCGGCAAGTATGACGCACACAAACAGAAAAATATTTTTGGCGCCAATAACATCCGGAAATGACACACTCGCGTCACAGATGATGCAACCTTGTGAAAGACTCGGCGTCAACTAAGACGCCGTAAATGACAAATTTGCTTCAACGAATGTAACTTCGCGCCAAAAAATATTGCACCAAGAATGACGCAATAAACTTTGGCATTTTGTGCCCTCACAAGCCTAATTCTGCCCGTGAATTTAAAAAAAAAAAACAGTCAATTGAAAAAAAGAGACTAAACCCCAGGTAAGAAATACATTTTTCTAAAAAAATGCATTTCCCAGATATGAAACTGACAGTCTGCAAAAGGAAATATACTGAAAACCTGAATCATGGCAAATATAAGTACAATACATATATTTAGAACTTTATATAAATACATAAAGTGCCAAACCATAGCTGAGAGTGCCTTAAGTAATGAAAACATACTTACCAAAAGACACCCATCCACATATAGCAGATAGCCAAACCAGTACTGAAACGGTTATCAGTAGAGGTAATGGAATATGAGAGTATATCGTCGATCTGAAAAGGGAGGTAGGAGATGAATCTCTACGACCAATAACAGAGAACCTATGAAATAGATCCCCGTGAGGAAAACCATTGCATTCAATAGGTGATACTCCCTTCACATCCCTCTGACATTCACTGTACTCTGAGAGGAATCGGGCTTCAAAATGCTGAGAAGCACATATCAACGTAGAAATCTTAGCACAAACTTACTTCACCACCTCCATAGGAGACAAAGTTTGTAAAACTGAATTGTGGGTGTGGTGAGGGGTGTATTTATAGGCATATTGAGGTTTGGGAAACTTTGCCCCTCTATAGGTAGGATTGTATATCCCATATGTCACTAGCTCATGGACTCTTGCCAATTACATGAAAGAAACAGATTTCATATCTATATGTTCATTACATCTGTTCTTACATTTCATTATATTTGTAACTTTCTGACCGCATTATTTACTATATGCTTACTCCTCGTGCTGGTTTGGTTAAAACCTATACGTTTATATCTTAATTTTCTTTTATTGTGAATGAACATTCTTACTATGTTGTTACTGCTAAAAATCTCAATAAAAGATTAAAAATTTAAAAAAATACATTACAAAGTACACTTACACTCATAATAACACCATATAATAAAAAATATTTAAAAAAAATATTGGACAAAAAAGCTATAAGTGCTCAAAGATATGAGATCACAGGTGTTAGAAAAAAAAGGCAGACAATAAGGTCTCTAACATTGAGATACATTCATATATATGTTTAAAGATGGATATCTATGCATGTTTGTGTGTGTGTATGTATGTATGTATATATATATATATATATATATATATATATATATAATGTGTGTATGTGTAACGTGTAAATAATGTATTTATTTACAGACATATATACACACATATAAACACATAAATACATATGTATATATAAATAGACATATAAATATATATATATATATATATATATATATATATGTACATTGGAGCCCTTTGCAGTTCAACGAATGTAACTTTGCGCCAAAAAATATTGCACCAAGAATGACGCAATAAACTTTGGCATTTTGTGCCCTCACGAGCCTAATTCTGCCCGTGAATTTAAAAAAAAAAAAAACAGTCAATTGAAAAAAAGAGACTAAACCCCAGC
Source organism: Bombina bombina (assembly GCF_027579735.1). Classification (NCBI taxonomy): domain Eukaryota; kingdom Metazoa; phylum Chordata; class Amphibia; order Anura; family Bombinatoridae; genus Bombina; species Bombina bombina. Next base: position 1,403,787,545 of record NC_069500.1, read on the forward strand.
AGTGCTGTTCCTTCTTGTTCATCTGCGAGTACCGCTCCGGTTCTATGAGAATGCGCTTTCCGTAACAGAGTTCATCAGCACCTTAATACCAAAGCTCTACGTTGCTCTAACAGGCACATCCTCGCTTATTTCTGGCATGATATTGGTGAAGTAAGGCATTCATGTTTGCACAGAACTGTGTTTAAAGGGATTAAACACATAGTTAAAGCAAGTGCTGGAACAACAATGCACTGCAGATCTGGAGCTGAACATTACATCACTTTGTTGGGCTCGCTGCATTGATTTACCACGCTGATTGTGGTAGATAAGCTTGTTCGGACATTAGACCTGCTAATCGGTTATCTAGACCGTACCTTGTGTAAGCCCGGGATCATTTTGACTTGGCGATATAATAAAGGAGTCATCGGCTACATCTTCGGCTCTCCTATATGATCGCCACATTTGGACATCTATACTGTTTACTTGTACAGGACACATACCTTAAATCATATGATTGAGGTCCGACTTTGTGAGTAGCTATTTCTTAGGAGGACTGTGTATCTGTTTTTACTACTTATATTAAACATTCTACACTATGAGGAGTTTTTCTGGGCGCTTGTTTTTTAGATTCTTTTTATATACAGTATGTATATATATATATATATATATATATATATATATATATATATATATATATATATATATATATAAGGGCTGGGAGATATGGGGGGATCTCGATTTTTAAAAAAAAAAATGTGATTTAATTGCGATTTTCTTAAAAATTACTATAAGACCTTAATTTTTCAATTAAAAGTTTATTTAACACTACAGAATCATAATAAAGAAATAGAAAGTCAGCACTTCTAAATAGAGAGGAAGTAGTGGAAAGACACAAAAAGATAATATATGGAAAAAAACAATCCTAATAATGGAAGATAATGATAAAAAATAATTAAATAAAAATGCAATAAAATAATCACAATTGTGAATCACTAATAAACAACAATTGTAGCTAAATATAATTAAAGTTCATACTTGTAGTTATGAGTACCAGGAAAACATAATTTATGTAAGAACTTACCTGATAAATTCATTTCTTTCATATTAGCAAGAGTCCATGAGCTAGTGACGTATGGGATATACATTCCTACCAGGAGGGGCAAAGTTTCCCAAACCTCAAAATGCCTACAAATACACCCCTCACCACACCCACAAATCAGTTTAACGAATAGCCAAGAAGTGGGGTGATAAGAAAAAAGTGCGAAAGCATCAAAAAATAAGGAATTGGAATAATTGTGCTTTATACAAAAAAATCATAACCACCACAAAAAAGGGTGGGCCTCATGGACTCTTGCTAATATGAAAGAAATGAATTTATCAGGTAAGTTCTTACATAAATTATGTTTTCTTTCATGTAATTAGCAAGAGTCCATGAGCTAGTGACGTATGGGATAATGACTACCCAAGATGTGGATCTTTCCACGCAAGAGTCACTAGAGAGGGAGGGATAAAATAAAGACAGCCAATTCCTGCTGAAAATAATCCACACCCAAAATAAAGTTTAAATGAAAACATAAGCAGAAGATTCAAACTGAAACAGCTGCCTGAAGTACTTTTCTACCAAAAACTGCTTCAGAAGAAGAAAACACATCAAAAATGGTAGAATTTAGTAAAAGTATGCAAAGAAGACCAAGTTGCTGCTTTGCAAATTTGATCAACCGAAGCTTCATTCCTAAATGCCCAGGAAGTAGAAACTGACCTAGTAGAATGAGCTGTAATCCTCTGTGGCGGAGTTTACCCGACTCAACATAGGCATGATGAATTAAAGATTTCAACCAAGATGCCAAAGAAATGGCAGAAGCTTTCTGGCCTTTTCTAGAACCGGAAAAGATGACAAATAGACTAGAAGTCTTTTGGAAAGTCTTAGTAGCTTCAACATAATATTTCAAAGCTCTAACAACATCCAAAGAATGCAATGATTTCTCCTTAGAATTCTTAGGATTAGGGCATAATGAAGGAACTACAATTTCTCTACTAATGTTGTTGGAATTCACAACCTTAGGTAAAAATTCAAAAGAAGTTTGCAACACTGCCTTATCCTGATGAAAAATCAGAAAAGGAGACTCACAAGAAAGAGCAGACAATTCAGAGACTCTTCTGGCAGAAGAGATGGCCAAAAGGAACAAAACTTTCCAAGAAAGTAATTTAATGTCCAATGAATGCATAGGTTCAAATGGAGGAGCTTGAAGAGCCCCCAGAACCAAATTCAACTCCAAGGAGGAGAAATTGACTTAATGACAGGTTTAATACGAAACAAGGCTTGTACAAAACAATGAATATCAGGAAGATTAGCAATCTTTCTGTGAAAAAGAACAGAAAGAGCAGAGATTTGACCTTTCAAGGAACTTGCGGACAAACCTTTATCTAAACCATCCTGAAGAAACTGTAAAATTCTCGGAATTCTAAAAGAATGCCAGGAAAAATGATGAGAAAGACACCAAGAAATATAAGTCTTCCAGACTCTATAATATATCTCTCTAGATACAGATTTACGAGCCTGTAACATAGTATTAATCACAGAGTCAGAGAAACCTCTTTGACCAAGAATCAAGCGTTCAATCTCCATACCTTTAAATTTAAGGATTTGAGATCCTGATGGAAAAAAGGACCTTGCGACAGAAGGTCTGGTCTTAACGGAGTCCACGGTTGGCAAGAGGCCATCCGGACAAGATCCGCATACCAAAACCTGTGAGGCCATGCTGGAGCTACCAGCAGAACAAACGAGTATTCCTTCAGAATCTTGGAGATTACTCTTGGAAGAAGAACTAGAGGCGGAAAGATATAGGCAGGATGATACTTCCAAGGAAGTGATAATGCATCCACTGCCTCCGCCTGAGGATCCCGGGATCTGGACAGATACCTGGGAAGTTTCTTGTTTAGATGAGAAGCCATCAGATCTATTTCTGGAAGTTCCCACATTTGAACAATCTGAAGAAATACCTCTGGGTGAAGAGACCATTCGCACGGATGCAACGTTTGGCGACTGAGATAATCCGCTTCCCAATTGTCTATTCCTGGAATATGAACCGCAGAGATTAGACAGGAGCTGGATTCCGCCCAAACCAGAATTCGAGATACTTCTTTCATAGCCAGAGGACTGTGAGTCCCTCCTTGATGATTGATGTATGCCACAGTTGTGACATTGTCTGTCTGAAAACAAATGAACGATTCTCTCTTCAGAAGAGGCCAAGACTGAAGAGCTCTGAAAATTGCACGGAGTTGCAAAATATTGATCGGTAATCTCACCTCCTGAGATTCCCAAACCCCTTGTGCTGTCAGAGACCCCCACACAGCTCCCCAACCTGTAAGACTTGCATCTGTTGAAATTACAGTCCAGGTCGGAAGAACAAAAGAAGCCCCCTGAACTAAACGATGGTGATCTGTCCACCACGTCAGAGAGTGTCGTACAATCGGTTTTAAAGATATTAATTGAGATATCTTTGTGTAATCCCTGCACTACTGGTTCAGCATACAGAGCTGAAGAGGCCGCATGTGAAAACGAGCAAAGGGGATCGCGTCCGATGCCACAGTCATAAGACCTAGAATTTCCATGCATAAGGCTACCGAAGGGAAAGATTGTGACTGAAGGTTTTGACAAGCTGATATCAACTTTAGATGTCTCATGTCTATCAAAGATAGTCATGGATACTGAATCTATCTGAAAACCTAAAAAGGTTACCTAAGTCTGAGGAATCAATGAACTTTTTGGTAAATTGATCCTCCAACCATGATGTTGAAGAAACAACACAAGTCGATTCGAATGAGATTCTGCTAAATAAGAAGACTGAGCAAGTACCAAGATATCGTCCAAATAAGGAATACCACAATACCCTGTTCTCTGATTACAGACAGAAGGGCACCGAGAACCTTCATAAAAAATTCTTGGAGCTGTAGCTAGGCCAAACGGCAGAGCCACAAACTGGTAATGCTTATCTAGGAAAGAGAATCTCAGAAACTGATAGTGATCTGGATGAATTGGAATATGCAGATATGCATCCTGTAAATCTATAGTAGACATATAATGCCCTTGTTGAACAAAAGGCAGGATAGTCCTTACAGTTACCATTTTGAATGTTGGTATCCTTAAATAACGATTCAATATTTTTAGATCCAGAACTGGTCTGAAGGAATTTTCTTTCTTTGGTACAATGAAGAGATTTGAATAAAACCCCAGTCCCTGTTCCAGAACTGGAACTGGCAAAATTACTCCAGTCAACTCTAGATCTGAAACACATTTCAGAAATGCTTGAGCCTTCGCTGGGTTTACTGGGACACGGGAAAGAAAAAATCTCTTTGCAGGAGGCCTTATCTTGAAGCCAATTCTGTACCCTTCTGAAACAATGTTCTGAATCCAAAGATTGTGAACGGAATTGATCCAAATATCTTAGAAAAAACGTAATCTGCCCCCTACCAGCTGAGCTGGAATGAGGGCCGCACCTTCATGTGGACTTAGGAGCTGGCTTTGATTTTCTAAAAGGCTTAAATTTATTCCAGACTGGAGATGGTTTCCAAACTGATACCGCTCCTGAGGATGAAGGATCAGGTTTTTGTTCCTTGTTGTGACAAAAGGAATGAAAACGATCATTACCCTGGAAAGAAAGGGAAAGCAGAGTAGACTTAGAAGACATAACAGCATTCCAAATCTTAAGCCATAAAGCTCTTCTAGCTAAAATAGCTAGAGACATATACCTGACATCAACTCTAATGATATCAAAGATGGCATTACAAATAAAATTATTAGCATGTTGAAGAATAAAAATGCTATGAGAATTATGATCTGTTACTTGTTGCGCTAAAGCTTCTAACTAAAAGATGAAGCTGCAGCAACATCCGCTAAAGATATAGCAGGTCTAAGAAGATTACCTGAACACAAGTAAGCTTTTCTTAGAAAGGATTCAATTTTCCTATCTAAAGGATCCTTAAGGAAGTACCATCTGCCGTAGGAATAGTACGCTTAACAAGAGTAGAGACAGCCCCATCAACTTTAGGGATTTTGTCCCAAAACTCTAATCTGTCAGATGGCACAGGATATAATTGCTTAAAACGTTTAGAAGGAGTAAATGAATTACCCAAATTATTCCATTCCTTGGAAATTACTTCAGAAATAGCACTAGGGACAGGAAAAACTTCTGGAATAACTACAGGAAATTTAAAAACCTTATCTAAACGTTTAGATTTAGTATCAAGAGGACCAGAATCCTCAATTTCTAATGCAATTAGGACTTCTTTAAGTAAAGAACAAATAAATTTCATTTTAAATAAATATGAAGATTTATCAGCATCAACCTCTGAGACAGAATCCTCTGAACCAGAAGAACCATTATCAGAATCAGAATGATGATGTTCATTTAAAAATTCATCTGAAAAATTAGAAGTTTTAAAAGACTTTTTACATTTACTAGAAGGAGAAATAACAGCCATAGCCTTCTTAATGGATTTAAAAACAAAATCTCTTATGTTATCAGGAACACTCTGAGTATTAGATGTTGACAGAACAGCAACAGGTAATGTAACAGTACTTAAAGGAAATATTATCTGCATAAACAGTTTGTCATGACAAAACAGTACAAACAACAGCTGGAGGAACAGATTCCATAAGTTTACAGTAGATACACTTAGCTTTGGTAGCTTCAGCCCCAGGCAGGGATATTCCAGAAGTATCTTCTGACTCAGCTTTAACGTGGGACATCTTGCAATATGTAATAGAAAAAACAACATATAAAGCAAAATTGATCAAATTCCTTAAATGACAGTTTCAGGAATGGGAAAAAAATGCCAGTGAATAAGCTTCTAGCAACCAGAAGCAAAAAATCAATGAGACTTAAATAATGTGGAGACAAAAGTGACGCCCATATTTTTTCGCGCCAAAAAAGACGCCCACATTATTTGGCGCCTAAATGCTTTTGGCGCCAAAAATGACGCCACATCCGGAACGCCGTCACTTTTGGCGCAAAAGAACGTCAAAAATGATGCAACTTCCGGCGACACGTATGACGCCGGAAACAGAAAATAATTTTTGCGCCAAAAAAGTCCGCGCCAAGAATGACGCAATAAAATGAAGCATTTTCAGCCCCCGCGAGCCTAACAGCCCACAGGGAAAGTCAAATTTTTTAAGGTAAGAAAAAAATGAATTATTCATATGCATTATCCCAAATATGAAACTGACTGTCTGAAATAAGGAATGTTGAACATCCTGAGTCAAGGCAAATAAATGTTTGAATACATATATTTAGAACTTTATATAAAAAGTGCCCAACCATAGCTTAGAGTGTCACAGAAAATAAGACTTTCTTACCCCAGGACACTCATCTACATGTAGTAGAAAGCCAAACCAGTACTGAAACGAGAATCAGTAGAGGAAATGGTATATATAAGAGTATATCGTCGATCTGAAAAGGGAGGTAAGAGATGAATCTCTACGACCGATAACAGAGAACCTATGAAATAGACCCCGTAGAAGGAGATCACTGCATTCAAATAGGCAATACTCTCCTCACATCCCTCTGACATTCACTGCACGCTGAGAGGAAAACCGGGCTCCAACCTGCTGTGGAGCGCATATCAACGTAGAATCTAGCACAAACTTACTTCACCACCTCCATAGGAGGCAAAGTTTGTAAAACTGATTTGTGGGTGTGGTGAGGGGTGTATTTGTAGGCATTTTGAGGTTTGGGAAACTTTGCCCCTCCTGGTAGGAATGTATATCCCATACGTCACTAGCTCATGGACTCTTGCTAATTACATGAAAGAAAGTATGGGTTAAATCCAACCATGCATTCAAATGTCTGTTGATTCGAATGATGCTAATAAACCACTAGTGTCCACACCTGAAGGTATATGCTGCTCTCCTGGGGGTGTATCGATAATATCCCCACAAAAGTAGAAACTGAAAAATAACGAAGGAGAAGAGCACAAAAAGGACTCAAGTGAAATACTTTAATAACACATAAAAACAAATAAAATAAGGTATTCAGCGTACCAGAATTAAGAAAAACATAATTTATGTAAGAACTTACCTGATAAATTCATTTCTTTCATATTAGCAAGAGTCCATGAGCTAGTGACGTATGGGATATACATTCCTACCAGGAGGGGCAAAGTTTCCCAAACCTCAAATGCCTATAAATACACCCCTCACCACACCCACAAATCAGTTTAACGAATAGCCAAGAAGTGGGGTGATAAGAAAAAAGTGCGAAGCATAAATATAAGGAATTGGAATAATTGTGCTTTATACAAAAAAATCATAACCACCACAAAAAAAGGGTGGGCCTCATGGACTCTTGCTAATATGAAAGAAATGAATTTATCAGGTAAGTTCTTACATAAATTATGTTTTCTTTCATGTAATTAGCAAGAGTCCATGAGCTAGTGACGTATGGGATAATGACTACCCAAGATGTGGATCTTCCACGCAAGAGTCACTAGAGAGGGAGGGATAAAATAAAGACAGCCAATTCCGCTGAAAAAAATCCACACCCAAAAATAAAGTTTAAATCTTATAAAGAAAAAAACTGAAAATATAAGCAGAAGATTCAAACTGAAACAGCTGCCTGAAGTACTTTTCTACCAAAGACAGCTTCAGAAGAAGAAAACACATCAAAATGGTAGAATTTAGTAAAAGTATGCAAAGAAGACCAAGTTGCTGCTTTGCAAATCTGATCAACCGAAGCTTCATTCCTAAACGCCCAGGAAGTAGAAACTGACCTAGTAGAATGAGCTGTAATCCTTTGAGGCGGAGTTTTACCCGACTCGACATAAGCATGATGAATTAAAGATTTCAACCAAGATGCCAAAGAAATGGCAGAGGCCTTCTGACCTTTCCTAGAACCGGAAAAGATAACAAATAGACTAGAAGTCTTTCGGAAATTCTTAGTAGCTTCAACATAATATTTCAAAGCTCTAACTACATCAAAAAAATGCAATGATTTCTCCTTAGAATTCTTAGGATTAGGACATAATGAAGGAACCACAATTTCTCTACTAATGTTGTTGGAATTCACAACCTTAGGTAAAAAATTTAAAAGAAGTTCGCAACACCGCCTTATCCTGGTGAAAAATCAGAAAAGGAGACTCACAAGAAAGAGCAGATAATTCAGAAACTCTTCTGGCAGAAGAGATAGCCAAAAGGAACAAAACTTTCCAAGAAAGTAATTTAATGTCCAATGAATGCATAGGTTCAAACGGAGGAGCTTGAAGAGCCCTCAGAACCAAATTCAAACTCCAAGGAGGAGAAATTGACTTAATGACAGGTTTTATACGAACCAAAGCTTGTACAAAACAATGAATATCAGGAAGATTAGCAATCTTTCTGTGAAAAAGAACAGAAAGAGCAGAGATTTGTCCTTTCAAGGAACTTGCAGACAAACCTTTATCCAAACCATCCTGAAGAAACTGTAAAATTCTCGGAATTCTAAAAGAATGCCAGGAAAAATGATGAGAAAGACACCAAGAAATATAAGTCTTCCAGACTCTATAATATATCTCCCTAGATACAGATTTACGAGCCTGTAACATAGTATTAATCACAGAGTCAGAGAAACCTCTTTGACTAAGAATCAAGCGTTCAATCTCCATACCTTTAAATTTAAGGATTTGAGATCCTGATGGAAAAAAGGACCTTGCGACAGAAGGTCTGGCCTTAACGGAAGAGTCCACGGTTGGCAAGAGGCCATCCGGACAAGATCCGCATACCAAAACCTGTGAGGCCATGCTGGAGCTACCAGCAGAAAAAACGAGCATTCCTTCAGAATCTTGGAGATTACTCTTGGAAGAAGAACTAGAGGCGGAAAGATATAGGCAGGATGATACTTCCAAGGAAGTGACAATGCATCCACTGCTACCGCTTGAGGATCCCTGGATCTAGACAGATACCTGGGAAGTTTCTTGTTTAGATGAGAGGCCATCAAATCTATTTCTGGAAGTCCCCACATTTGAACAATCTGAAGAAATACCTCTGGGTGAAGAGACCATTCGCCCGGATGTAACGTGTGGCGACTGAGATAATCCGCTTCCCAATTGTCTATACCTGGGATATGAACCGCAGAAACTAGACAGGAGCTGGATTCCGCCCATACCAGAATTCGAGATACTTCTTTCATAGCCAGAGGACTGTGAGTCCCTCCTTGATGATTGATGTATGCCACAGTTGTGACATTGTCTGTCTGAACGATTCTCTCTTTAGAAGAGGCCAAGACTGAAGAGCTCTGAAAATTGCACGGAGTTGCAAAATATTGATCGGTAATCTCACCTCCTGAGATTCCCAAACCCCTTGTGCTGTCAGAGACCCCCACACAGCTCCCCAACCTGTAAGACTTGCATCTGTTGAAATTACAGTCCAGGTCGGAAGAACAAAAGAAGCCCCCTGAACTAAACGATGGTGATCTGTCCACCACGTCAGAGAGTGTCGTACAATCGGTTTTAAAGATATTAATTGAGATATCTTTGTGTAATCCCTGCACCACTGGTTCAGCATACAGAGCTGAAGAGGCCGCATGTGAAAACGAGCAAAGGGGATCGCGTCCGATGCAGCAGTCATAAGACCTAGAATTTCCATGCATAAGGCTACCGAAGGGAATGATTGTGACTGAAGGTTTCGACAAGCTGATATCAATTTTAGACGTCTCTTGTCTGTCAAAGATAGAGTCATGGACACTGAATCTATCTGGAAACCTAAAAAGGTTACCTGTGTCTGAGGAATCAATGAACTTTTTGGTAAATTGATCCTCCAACCATGATGTTGAAGAAACAACACAAGTCGATTCGTATGAGATTCTGCTAAATGTGAAGACTGAGCAAGTACCAAGATATCGTCCAAATAAGGAAATACCACAATACCCTGTTCTCTGATTACAGACAGAAGGGCACCGAGAACCTTTGTAAAAATTCTTGGAGCTGTAGCTAGGCCAAACGGCAGAGCCACAAACTGGTAATGCTTGTCTAGGAAAGAGAATCTCAGAAACTGATAGTGATCTGGATGAATCGGAATATGCAGATATGCATTCTGTAAATCTATTGTAGACATATAATGCCCTTGCTGAACAAAAGGCAGGATAGTCCTTACAGTTACCATTTTGAATGTTGGTATCCTTACATAACGATTCAATATTTTTAGATCCAGAACTGGTGTGAAGGAATTCTCCTTCTTTGGTACAATGAAGAGATTTGAGTAAAACCCCAGTCCCTGTTCCAGAACTGGAACTGGCATAATTACTCCAGTCAACTCTAGATCTGAAACACATTTCAGAAATGCTTGAGCCTTCGCTGGGTTTACTGGGACACGGGAAAGAAAAAATCTCTTTGCAGGAGGCCTTATCTTGAAGCCAATTCTGTACCCTTCTGAAACAATGTTCTGAATCCAAAGATTGTGAACGGAATTGATCCAAATTTCTTTCAAAAAACGTAATCTGCCCCCTACCAGCTGAGCTGGAATGAGGGCCGCACCTTCATGTGGATTTAGGAGCTGGCTTTGATTTTCTAAAAGGCTTGGATTTATTCCAGACTGGAGATGGTTTCCAAACTGATACCGCTCCTGACGATGAAGGATCAGGTTTTTGTTCCTTGTTGTGACGAAAGGAACGAAAATGATTATTTGACCTAAATTTACCTTTTAGATTTTTTTATCCTGTGGTAAAAAAGTTCCTTTCCCTCCAGTAACAGTTGAGATAATAGAATCCAACTGAGAACCAAACAATTTATTACCCTGGAAAGAAAGGGAAAGCAGAGTAGACTTAGAAGACATATCAGCATTCCAAGTTTTAAGCCATAAAGCTCTTCTAGCTAAAATAGCTAGAGACATATACCTGACATCAACTCTAATGATATCAAAGATGGCATCACAAATAAAATTATTAGCATGTTGAAGAAGAATAATAATGCTATGAGAATTATGATATGTTACTTGTTGCGCTAAAGCTTCTAACCAAAAAGTTGAGGCTGCAGCAACATCTGCTAAAGATATAGCAGGTCTAAGAAGATTATCTGAACACAAGTAAGCTTTAGCAAGAGTAGAGACAGCCCCATCAACCTTAGGGATTTTGTCCCAAAACTCTAATCTGTCAGATGGCACAGGATATAATTGCTTAAAACGTTTAGAAGGAGTAAATGAATTACCCAAATTATTCCATTCCCTGGAAATTACTTCAGAAATAGCACCAGGGACAGGAAAAACTTCTGGAATAACTACAGGAGATTTAAAAACCTTATCTAAACGTTTAGATTTAGTATCAAGAGGACCAGAATCCTCAATTTCTAATGCAATTAGGACTTCTTTAAGTAAAGAACGAATAAATTCCATTTTAAATAAATATGAAGATTTATCAGCATCAACCTCTGAGACAGAATCCTCTGAACCAGAAGAACCATTATCAGAATCAGAATGATGATGTTCATTTAAAAATTCATCTGAAAAATGAGAAGTTTTAAAAGACTTTTTACGTTTACTAGAAGGAGGAATAACAGACATAGCCTTCTTAATGGATTTAGAAACAAAATCTCTTATGTTATCAGGAACACTCTGAGTATTAGATGTTGACGGAACAACAACAGGTAATGTAACAGTACTAAAGGAAATATTATCTGCATTAACAAGTTTGTCATGACAAACAGTACAAACAACAGCTGGAGGAACAGATACCATAAGTTTACAGCGGATACACTTAGCTTTGGTAGCTCCAGGCAGCGATTTTGCAGAAGTATCTTCTGACTCCGTTTCAACGTGGGACATCTTGCAATATGTAATAGAAAAAAAAACAACATATAAAGCAAAATTGATCAAATTCCTTAAATGACAGTTTCAGGAAAGGGAAAATATGCCAGTGAACAAGCTTCTAGCAACCAGAAGCAATAAATAATGAGACTTAAATAATGTGGAGACAATAGTGACGCCCATATTTTTTTAGCGCCAAAAATGACGCCCACATTATTTGGCACCTAAATGCTTTTGGCGCCAAAAATGACGCCACATCCGGAACGGCGACACTTTTGGCGCAAAAGAACGTAAAAAATGACGCAACTTCCGGCGACACGTATGACGCCGGAAACAGAAAAAAAAATTTGCGCCAAAAAAGTCCGCGCCAAGAATGACGCAATAAAATGAAGCATTTTCAGCCCCCGCGAGCCTAACAGCCCACAGGGAAAAAGTCAAATTTTAAGGTAAGAAAAAAATTGATTCATTCATATGCATTATCCCAAATATGAAACTGACTGTCTGAAATAAGGAATGTTGAACATCCTGAGTCAAGGCAAATAAATGTTTGAATACATATATTTAGAACTTTATAAAAAAGTGCCCAACCATAGCTTAGAGTGTCACAGAAAATAAGACTTACTTACCCCAGGACACTCATCTACATGTTGTAGAAAGCCAAACCAGTACTGAAATGAAAATCAGCATAGGTAATGGTATATAAATAAGAGTATATCGTCAATCTGAAAAGGGAGGTAAGAGATGAATCTCTACGACCGATAACAGAGAACCTATGAAATAGACCCCGTAGAAGGAGATCATTGAATTCAAATAGGCAATACTCTCCTCACATCCCTCTGACATTCACTGCACGCTGAGAGGAAAACCGGGCTCCAACCTGCTGCGGAGCGCATATCAACGTAGAATCTAGCACAAACTTACTTCACCACCTCAATAGGAGGCAAAGTTTGTAAAACTGATTTGTGGGTGTGGTGAGGGGTGTATTTATAGGCATTTGAGGTTTGGGAAACTTTGCCCCTCCTGGTAGGAATGTATATCCCATACGTCACTAGCTCATGGACTCTTGCTAATTACATAAAAGAAATAACAGGCACATCAGTTAAAAGGTCATTTAGGTAGACGGTAGTTAAGAAATCTTACTGGATCCAGATAATTCCCGATTCACCTTTTCAGCAGATTTATAGTCAGCTATAGCAGAGGGTTCTCCAGGGAATGCAGTTTGTCTCCGTTAAGGGGCCATCTATATTGGCAGTTCCGGTGGGTGAAACTTGTATCCGCGACTGCTTATTCTGCTATATTGAAATCTACAGAATCTTAATGTACGCGTTTCTCAATGTCCAATACACTCCGCATTTTTTAAACATTTTATCTTGACTGAAAATGAGCCCTGCTCCTGTCCAGGAATCCAATACATATAGCAAGTACCGGTGGGGGGCTGCTCCTTTTAGAAATGCTGTGCCTTGCTGATATCAAATGCATTGTAGATACAGTTAACCCAGCAGCTAGCTAGCAGAGGTTTTAGCCTTTATGGCAGCTGTGGGGTTAACTGCATCTGCTATATATTTGAGCCGTTTCTCAGAGAGCAGGAGATTGTGTGGGAGGTTCCATAATGATTGCATATGCTAAGTTTCAGACTGCAGACGTCTCTAGGGGGAAATATAAGTAAGTGACTTTCCATCCTCTTCACTCTCCTGCATGGGCTCTGCTTTTAGACTTGTATAGATTGATCGACTACTACTGAGATCACAAACAGAAAGTGAAAGTAAAACAGCCATTTTACAAATGTGTGCTAAAAGCAACCACTAGATGGTGCTGGTTTGCAAGAAATCACAAACAAATCAATGCAGTACAGACACATCTGAAGATTTATTTATTTTTTCAAAAAATCGCACTCTTGTGGTTTTAAAACCGCAGCGATTAATCGTGGTTTAAAACCACATCCGCAATTAATTGTGCAGCCCTAATAAATAAATATATATATATATATATATATATATATATATTTGTGTGTGTTTGACATACTTACTACTACAGTATCTTTGGCCACATGTCTAATACTAAACTATGTAGTTTACCATAGTGACCTGGGCATGCAGCTTTCAGAGGACCAGCGGTGCAATCTTTTAAGACCTCTACTATAATAGACTGGTTCAGTATTAGTATAAGAATGATTGAGTTGGTGCCCACCTTACGATTGGCAGTCTGGTGGCACAGACCAAGATGTCCCCTAATGCAGGGGTCGACAAAACCGTTTAAAATTCAGGAGCCAATAAGAATTTAGGAGCCCGACAGTGGTATTTTTATATGAATTAGGAGTCAGGGGTACAATTTTAGGAGCCAGTAGCTTTCTGGCTCCCGGATTTGTTGAGCGCTGCCCTAATTCACCTTATTGATATTAATATACAGCTTATAGTACAGATGAAATATCTTACTGCCCTTCAAATCTGAGGAATCGTTTATACAAGTTTGACACCTATAGAGAACTGAACTCTCACATATTTTTAACATCTGAATATGTCATTTAGTTTGGTCTTATCTTCTAATTCAGTCTATTTTCCGCAGGCTGTGTAACTAATGTACATGGCCTTATTTTCCCTTTAAATTGCTGTAGATTATTGTATAGAACATCTTTCACAATATTCCTGTGCTGCCTACTTAGCTAATTACCCAAAAGCCCCTTCCTAGGATCCTAGGAGAACCCCTAGCATTAGAACCACCTGAGTGAGCTTTTGTTCATCTCTTATCACTCAGGGCTAAAGTAACGAGAAATATTAAAATAAGTCCAGACTGTCCCACCACACTAACATATGACACAGCCTCTGTATTCCTCAGTCCCACCACACTAACGTATGACACAGTCTCTGTATTCCTCAGTACCACCACACTAACATATGACACAGTCTCTGTATTCCTCTGTCCTACCACACTAACATATGACACAGTCTCTGTATTCCTCTGTCCTACCACACTAACATATGACACAGTCTCTGTATTCCTCTGTCCCACCACACTAACATATGACACAGTCTCTGTATTCCTCTGTCCCACCACACTAACATATGACACAGTCTCTGTATTCCTCAGTACCACCACACTAACGTAATGACACAGTCTCTGTATTCCTCAGTACCACCACACTAACATATGACACAGTCTCTGTATTCCTCAGTCCCACCACATTAACGTATGACACAGTCTCTGTATTCCTCAGTACCACCACACTAACGTAATGACACAGCCTCTGTATTCCTCTGTCCCACCACACTAACATATGACACAGTCTCTTTATTCCTCAGTACCACCACACTAACATATGACACAGTCTCTGTATTCCTCAGTCCCACCACACTAACGTATGACACAGTCTCTGTATTCCTCAGTACCACCACACTAACGTAATGACACAGCCTCTGTATTCCTCTGTCCCACCACACTAACATATGACACAGCCTCTGTATTCCTCTGTCCCACCACACTAACATATGACACAGCCTCTGTATTCCTCAGTACCACCACACTAACATATGACACAGCCTCTGTATTCCTCAGTACCACCACACTAACGTATGACACAGTCTCTGTATTCCTCTGTCCAACCACACTAACATATGACACAGCCTCTGTATTCCTCTGTCCCACCACACTAACGTATGACACAGTCACTGTATTCCTCTGTCCCACCACACTAACGTAATGACACAGCCTCTGTATTCCTCAGTACCACCACACTAACGTAATGACACAGTCTCTGTATTCCTCTGTCCCACCACACTAACGTAATGACACAGCCTCTGTATTCCTCTGTCCCACCACACTAACGTAATGACACAGCCTCTGTATTCCTCTGTCCCACCACACTAACGTATGACACAGCCTCTTTATTCCTCTGTCCCACCACACTAACGTATGACACAGCCTCTTTATTCCTCAGTCCCACCACACTAACGTAATGACACAGCCTCTGTATTCCTCTGTCCCACCACACTAATGACACAGCCTCTGTATTCTTCTGTCCCACCACACTAACATATGACACAGCCTCTGTATTCCTCTGTCCCACCACACTAACATATGACACAGCCTCTGTATTCCTCAGTACCACCACACTAACGTAATGACACAGCCTCTGTATTCCTCAGTACCACCACACTAACGTATGACACAGTCTCTGTATTCCTCTGTCCAACCACACTAACATATGACACAGCCTCTGTATTCCTCTGTCCCACCACACTAACGTAATGACACAGCCTCTGTATTCCTCTGTCCCACCACACTAATGTATGACACAGTCTCTGTATTCCTCTGTCCCACCACACTAACATATGACACAGTCTCTGTATTCCTTAGGTCCTTTTCCAGGGGGATCTTGGTCTCATGATTCTGAGTGAGGGATCCGTGTGGAACAGCTGGGAGCTGATAAAAGACGGTGAGCTGATCATTGTTGTTTAATTGCATTCAGTGGAACCTTTCTCTTGCTGTACCTGCTCAGGTGTGATCCTTAAAGGGACACTAAACACAGTAGAACTGCATAATTAATAAATGCATAATAAAAAGACAATGCAAAAGCACTTCATTTGAATTTTAAATGAATAGTAGATTTTATTTTCAGAAAAATATCAGTTACATTTTCCTTCCTATTGCATCATGTGACAGCCATCAGCCAATGACATAAATGTATATTCTCTGAATCTTGCACATGCTCAATAGGAGCGGGTGCCTCAGAAAGTGTGCATATCAAAAGATTGTGCATAAACAAAATTAAATTGGAAAGTTGTTTAAAATTGTGTACTCTATCTGAATCATGCAAGTTTATTTTTTACTTGACTGTCCCTTTAAGTACCAAGCGGCTTAGGGTTATCAGTATTAAAATGTAATTAAAACAAATGGGCCTTTATTTCATACCATGGGTCAAAGTTTAAAAGACAACATTTCAGGCCAATGACTAAGGGCCCAATTCTCAAAAGCTCTGCAGCTTGAAGTGAAATCATAGGGCCCAATTAAAGGGACAGTCTTCTCAAGAATTGTTATCGTATAAAGTGATAGATAATCCCTTTATTACCCATTCCCTAGTTTTGCATAACAGACTTGCATTTTAGCCAATCAGTGCACTCTCATAAGTAACTCCACGGGCGTGAGCACAATGTTATCTATATAGCACACATGAACTAACGCTATCTAGCTGTGAAAAACTGTCATGCATTCAGATAAGAGGCATCCTTCAAGGGCTTAGAAATTAGCATATGAGCCTACCTAGGTTTAGCTTTCAACTAAGAATACCAAGAGAACAAAACAAATTTGATGACAAAAGTAAATTGGATAGTTGTCTAAAATTGCCTGCCCTATCTGAATCATGAAAGTTTAATTTGGACTAGACTGTCCCTTTAATTAATATTCGCAGAGGCAGACGTAGAGATGGGAATATGTTCTTTTACAATGATAAATAATATGTTAGTGACATGACGTTCATATATTTAAACCTCCAATATTATTACTAAAAACTATATAACATAAAGACTTATGAAACTTTATGTAAAGTCTTAAATCATTGCAGTTCCAGCAAATCCAGGAATACAATTAAATTACTGAGAAAATACTGCGAAAAGAGAAATAATGATTTCTGTCTCTAGGGACACGGCAGGGAAAAGGGTTTCAGTATATTTTGCTTGTGAGTTTTATTTTGTTGGTATTTAGCTGATTGAGTTATTTTGTTTCCTCTCAGTTAATTCATTGAAAGGTTGGAGTTTAAATTCCTCTGAATTCTGAAAATTGAACCTTATTTAACTGCATTTGTTTATCTTCATGAGCTTTATTTAAATGATGACTTGATTCCTACTAATGTTCTGCTATGACGCAACCCTCCTCACCCCATAACAGCATAGAGTTTACCTGTAATATGGCCACTAAGGGCTAGATTACGAGTGGAGCGCAAAATTGCACTTTCGCAAGCACGATATTTACACTCGACTTGTAATACCAGAGCACGCAAATGTGTAATGGTATTACTAGTAGAGCACAATGGGAACTCAACCTCACGTTCGCATTAAAACATCTAGTCAAAATAAAACTTTCATGATTCAGATAGGATATACAATTTAAACCAACTTTTCAGTTTACTATTATCATCACATTTGCTTTGTTCTCTTGGTAATCTTTGTTGAAAGCTAAACCTAGGTAGGCTCATACACTGATTTTGAAGCCGTTGAGCTGCCTCTTATCTCAGTGCATTTTGACAGTGGTTCACAGATAGTTCATGTGTGCCATATAGATAACATTGTGATCACTCCTGGGGAGTTATTGAGGAGTCAGCACTGATTGGCTAAAATGCAAGTCTTTAAAAGTACTGAGATAAGGGGCAGCCTGCAGAGGCTTAGATGTAAGGCTATCACAGAGGTAAAAAGTATATTAATATAACTGTGTTTGTTAAACGGATTATCTATCTTTTTAAGCAATATGTTGGGGGGGATTGTATTTCTTTTTTTTTTACAGGTAAAAGAGCTGATTACTTTGTAATTTAGATTAGGGTAGGGAATTTTATTATTTTGGGGGGCTTTTTTATTTTATTAGGGGGCTTAGATTAGGTGTAATTAGGTTAAAATTCTTGTAATATTTTTTTATTTTTTGTAATTTAGTGTTTGTTTTTTTTGTAATATAGTTTAGTTTATTTAATTGTATTTTAGTTTAGATAATTGTAGTTAATTTATTTAATTAATTTATTGATAGTTTAGTGTTAGGTGTATTTGTAACTTTTTGTAAGGTTAGGATTTATTTTACAGGTAAATTTGTATTTATTTTAACTAGGTAGCTATTAAATAGTTATTAACTATTTAATAGCTATTGTACCTGGTTAAAATAAATACAAAGTTGCCTGTAAAATAAATATAAATCCTAAAATAGCTACAATGTAATTATTATTTATATTGTAGCTATCTTAGGGTTTATTTTATAGGTAAGTATTTAGTTTTAAATAGGAATAATTTATTGAATTATAGTAATTTTATTTAGATTTATTTAAATTATATTTAACTTAGGGGGGTGTTAGGGTTAGACTTAGGTTTAGGGGTTAATAACTTTATTATAGTAGCGGCGACGTTGGGGGCGGCAGATTAGGGGTTATAATTGTAGGTAGGTGGTGGCAGATTAGGGGTTAATAAATATAATATAGGTGTCAGCGATGTTAGGGGCAGCAGATTAGGGGTTCATAGGGATAATGTAGGTGGCGGCAGTGTCTGGAGCGGCAGATTGGGGGTTAATAGTATAATGCAGGTGGCGACGATGTTGGGGGCGGCAGATTAGGGGTTAATAAGTGTAAGATTAGGGGTGTTTAGACTCTGGGTTCATGTTAGGATGTTAGGTGTAGACTTAGAAAGTGTTTCCCCATAGGAAACAATGGGGCTGCGTTAAGAGCTGAACGCTGCTTTTTTGCAGGTGTTAGGTTTTTTTTAACCAGCTCAGCCCCATTGTATCCTATGGTGAAATCGTGCACGAGCACGTTTTTCCACCTTACCGCTACCGTAAGCAACGCTGGTATTACAGGTAGAAGTGGAGCTAAATTTTGCTCAACGCTCACTTTTCTGAGGCTAACGCAGCCATTCAGAAAACTTGTAATACCAGCGTTGTTTAAAGTGAGCGCTGGAAAAAAAAGGCTCGTTAGCACCGCAAGTTTTTACCGACGAAACTTGCCGTTAGTTTGTTATTTACTGAACAAGCTGTAGTTTTATTTCAAGAATGATAATTTTATACACACTGCATTTTATGTTCCCAATGTTGTGTTATTTTTTTACCATAACTCCAACATTTCTGGAAATTTTACATCTCTAGGCAGAAAAAAAACCACACTTAGATTTATCAGGCGCTGTCTTCAGGCAATTCTTAAAAAAATATCCTTGCAAGTTGCTTCCTATAGTAAGTAATAGTTTGCTGCAGAGACCAATGTTAGCAAAGGGAAAACTTTAATAATTATATACTGCAGTGAGTACAAATCAGATCTATTTTCAACATAGTTTAGGGTAAAGAGTGTTTAGCATAAATTGACACAATCTTGCCACCTTATAGGGGTAGATTTATCACAGGTCGAGCCGATCCATGCCCGCTTGACCTCGCTAAATGCCGACCTCATGCACTGTCGGCATTTAAGATTGCACAAGCATTTCTTGTGAAATGCTTGTGCAATGCCGCCCCCTGCACACTCATGGCCAATCGGCCACTAGCAGTCCACCACCAGAAGTTAAGGAGCAGCGGTCTGAAAATGATGGGCGTAGAATGCAGCATCCACTGCTTAATACATCTACCCCTTAGAGAGATAAAACAGTAGAAGATGTTGAGAGAATATGCAACACCTGGGAGAGAACTTTTGGCTGTTCCCATGAAACGCCCCTGTTCAGCCCACTAGCAAGAGGCGGGGAAACGCTTTATAAATTTTGTATTAAAAGCACAAAGTTCACATCATTTTTTTGCACGTGCAATATATTATTTATACTATGTGAATAAAGTTTATTTTCCTGCATAAATCTAATATGAATTTTAATGTTTTCACACAATACAATTTTTGCAGAACAATTATTTCTTCTGTTATGTGTGATCAGTCCACGGGTCATCATTACTTCTGGGATATAACTCCTCCCCAACAGGAAATGCAAGAGGATTCACCCAGCAGAGCTGCATATAGCTCCTCCCCTCTACGTCAGTCCCAGTCATTCTCTTGCACCCAACGACTAGATAGGATGTGTGAGAGGACTATGGTGATTATACTTAGTTTTTATGACTTCAATCAAAAGTTTGTTATTTTAAAATAGCACCGGAGCGTGTTATTACTTCTCTGGCAGAGTTTGAGGAAGAATCTGACAGAGATTTTTTACTATGATTTTAACCGGAGTCGTTAAGATCATATTGCTGTTCTCGACCATCTGAGGGAGGTAAAGGCTTCAGATCAGGGGACAGCGGGCAGATGAATCTGCATTGAGGTATGTGGCAGTTTTTATTTTCTGAATGGAATTGATGAGAAAAGCCTGCCATACCGTTAAAATGACATGTATGTATACACTTCAGTATTCTGGGGATGGTATTTCACCGGAACTACTGTGTTAAGGTCACTAATCCTTTTAATAACTATTCTCATGTTAAACGTTTTTGCTGGAATGTAGAATCGTTTACATTGCTGAGGTACTGTGTGAATAAATGTTTGGGCATTATTTTCCACTTGGCAGTTTTTTGCTTTAATTGTGACAGTTTCGTTTCTCTTCACTGCTGTGTGGGAGAGGGAGGGGCCGTTTTTGGCGCTCTTTGCTACGCATCAAAAAATTCCAGTCAGCTACTTTTATATGTCCTGCATGATCCGGTTCATTTCTGACAGATCTCAGGGGTCTTCAAACTTCTTTGAAGGGAGGTAAATTCTCTCAGCAGAGCTGTGAGAATTCTTATAGTGACTGTGTATAAAAAACGTTGTTTTGTTTTCTTATGTACAAATTTAATTAGTGTTGTTTTTTACTAATGGGAACAAACCTTTGCTAAAAGTTGTGTTGTTTTAAAATTTGATGCAATAACTGTTTTTCAGTTCATTATTTCAACTGTCATTTAATCGTTAGTACCTCTTTGAGGCACAGTACGTTTTTTGCTAAAAAAGATTATAACCAAGTTGTAAGTTTTTTGCTAGTGTGTTAAACATGTCTGACTCAGAGGAAGATATCTGTGTCATTTGTTCCAATGCCAAGGTGGAGCCCAATAGAAATTTATGTACTAACTGTATTGATGCTACTTTAAATAAAAGTCAATCTGTACAATGTGAACAAATTTCACCAAACAGCGAGGGGAGAGTTATGCCGACTAACTCGCCTCACGCGACAGTACCTGCATCTCCCGCCCGGGAGGTGCGTGATATTTTGGCGCCTAGTACATCTGGGCGGCCATTACAGATAACATTACAAGATATGGCTACTGTTATGACTGAAGTTTTGTCTAAATTACCTGAACTAAGAGGCAAGCGTGATCACTCTGGGGTGAGAACAGAGTGCGCTGACAATGCTAGGGCCATGTCTGATACTGCGTCACAGCTCGCAGAGCATGAGGACGGAGAGCTTCATTCTGTGGGTGACGGTTCTGATCCAAACTGATTGGACTCAGATATTTCAAATTTTAAATTTAAATTGGAGAACCTCCGTGTACTACTAGGGGAGGTCTTAGCAGCTCTCAACGATTGTAACACTGTTGCAATACCAGAGAAACTGTGTAGGTTGGATAAATACTTTGCGGTACCGGCGAGTACTGACGTTTTTCCTATACCTAAGAGACTAACTGAAATTGTTACTAAGGAGTGGGATAGACCCGGTGTGCCGTTCTCACCCCCTCCAATATTTAGAAAGATGTTTCCAATAGACGCCACCACTCGGGACTTATGGCAAACGGTCCCCAAGGTGGAGGGAGCAGTTTCTACTTTAGCTAAGCGTACCACTATCCCGGTGGAGGATAGCTGTGCTTTCTCAGATCCAATGGATAAAAAATTAGAGGGTTACCTTAAGAAAATGTTTGTTCAACAAGGTTTTATATTACAACCCCTTGCATGTATCGCGCCGATTACGGCTGCGGCAGCATTTTGGATTGAGTCGCTGGAAGAGAACCTTAGTTCCTCTACGCTAGACGACATTACGGACAGGCTTAGAGTCCTTAAACTAGCTAATTCTTTCATTTCGGAGGCCGTAGTACATTTAACCAAACTTACGGCTAAGAACTCAGGATTCGCCATACAGGCACGCAGGGCACTGTGGCTAAAATCCTGGTCAGCTGATGTTACTTCTAAGTCCAAATTACTTAATATACCTTTCAAGGGGCAGTCCTTATTCGGGCCCGGTTTGAAAGAAATTATCGCTGACATTACGGGAGGTAAGGGCCACGCCCTACCTCAAGACAAGGCCAAAGCTAAGGCTAGACAGTCTAATTTTCGTCCCTTTCGGAATTTCAAAACAGGAGCAGCATCAACCTCCACTGCACCAAAACAGGAAGGAGCTGTTGCTCGTTACAGGCAAGGCTGGAAGCCTAACCAGTCCTGGAACAAAAGCAAGCAGGCCAGGAAACCTGCTGCTGCCCCAAAGACAGCATGAACCGAGAGCCCCCGATCCGGGACCGGATCTAGTAGGGGGCAGACTCTCTCTCTTCGCCCAGGCCTGGGCAAGAGATGTTCAGGATCCCTGGGCACTAGAGATCATATCTCAGGGATACCTTCTAGACTTCAAATTATCTCCCCCAAGAGGGAGATTTCATCTGTCAAGGTTGTCAACAAACCAGATAAAGAAAGAAGCGTTTCTACGCTGCGTACAAGATCTGTTAACAATGGGAGTGATCCATCCGGTTCCGTGGTCGGAACAAGGACAAGGGTTCTACTCAAACCTGTTTGTGGTTCCCAAAAAAGAGGGAACTTTCAGGCCAATCTTAGATTTAAAGACTCTAAACAAATTCCTAAGAGTTCCATCGTTCAAAATGGAAACTATTCGGACTATTTTACCCATGATCCAAGAGGGTCAGTTCATGACCACAGTGGATTTAAAGGATGCTTACCTTCACATACCGATCCACAAAGATCATCACCGGTATCTAAGGTTTGCCTTCTTAGACAGGCACTACCAGTTTGTAGCTCTTCCATTCGGATTGGCTACGGCTCCAAGAATCTTCACAAAGGTTCTGGGTGCCCTTCTAGCGGTACTAAGACCGCGAGGGATTTCGGTAGCTCCGTACCTAGACGACATTCTAATACAAGCTTCAAGCTTTCAAACTGCCAAGTCTCATACAGAGTTAGTTCTGGCATTTCTAAGGTCGCATGGATGGAAAGTGAACGAAAAGAAGAGTTCTCTCTTTCCTCTCACAAGAGTTCCATTCTTGGGGACTCTTATAGATTCTGTAGAAATGAAGATTTACCTGACAGAAGACAGGTTAACAAAACTTCAAAATGCATGCCGCGTCCTTCATTCCATTCAACACCCGTCAGTAGCTCAATGCATGGAGGTGATCGGCTTAATGGTAGCGGCAATGGACATAGTACCTTTTGCACGCCTACACCTCAGACCGCTGCAACTATGCATGCTAAGTCAGTGGAATGGGGATTACTCAGATTTGTCCCCTACTCTGAATCTGAATCAAGAGACCAGAAATTCTCTTCTATGGTGGCTTCATCGGCCACACCTGTCCAGGGGAATGCCATTCAGCAGGCCAGACTGGACAATTGTAACAACAGACGCCAGCCTACTAGGTTGGGGCGCTGTCTGGAATTCTCTGAAGGCTCAGGGACTATGGAATCAGGAGGAGAGTCTCCTTCCAATAAACATTCTGGAATTGAGAGCAGTTCTCAATGCCCTTCTGGCTTGGCCCCAGTTAATAACTCGGGGGTTCATCAGGTTTCAGTCGGACAACATCACGACTGTAGCTTACATCAACCATCAGGGAGGGACAAGAAGCTCCCTAGCAATGATGGAAGTATCAAAGATAATTCGCTGGGCAGAGTCTCACTCTTGCCACCTGTCAGCAATCCACATCCCGGGAGTGGAGAACTGGGAGGCGGATTTCTTGAGTCGCCAGACTCTTCATCCGGGGGAGTGGGAACTTCATCCGGAGGTCTTTGCCCAAATACTTCGACGTTGGGGCAAACCAGAGATAGATCTCATGGCGTCTCGCCAGAACGCCAAACTTCCTCGCTACGGGTCCAGATCCAGGGATCCGGGAGCAGTTCTGATAGATGCTTTGACAGCACCTTGGAACTTCAGGATGGCTTATGTGTTTCCACCCTTCCCGCTGCTTCCTCGATTGATTGCCAAAATCAAACAGGAGAGAGCATCAGTAATTCTAATAGCACCTGCTTGGCCACGCAGGACTTGGTATGCAGATCTAGTGGACATGTCATCCTGTCCGCCTTGGTCTCTACCTCTGAGACAGGACCTTCTGATACAGGGTCCATTCAAACATCAAAATCTAACTTCTCTGAAGCTGACTGCTTGGAAATTGAACGCTTGATTTTATCAAAACGTGGTTTTTCTGAGTCGGTTATTGATACCCTGATTCAGGCTAGGAAGCCTGTTACCAGAAGGATTTACCATAAAATATGGCGGAAATACCTATACTGGTGCGAATCCAAAGGTTACTCCTGGAGTAAGGTTAGGATCGCTAGGATATTGTCTTTTCTACAAGAAGGTTTAGAAAAGGGTTTATCAGCTAGTTCATTAAAGGGACAGATTTCAGCTCTGTCCATCTTGTTACACAGACGTCTGTCAGAAAATCCAGACGTCCAGTCCTTTTGTCAGGCTTTAGCTAGGATCAAGCCTGTGTTTAAAGCTGTTGCTCCACCATGGAGTTTAAACTTAGTTCTTAACGTTTTACAGGGTGTTCCGTTTGAACCCCTTCATTCCATTGATATAAAAATGTTATCTTGGAAAGTTCTGTTTTTAATGGCTATTTCCTCGGCTCGAAGAGTCTCTGAGTTATCAGCCTTACATTGTGATTCCCCTTATCTGATTTTTCACTCAGACAAGGTAGTTCTGCGTACTAAACCTGGGTTCTTACCTAAGGTAGTCACTAACAGGAACATCAATCAAGAGATTGTTGTCCCATCCTTGTGTCCAAATCCTTCTTCAAAGAAGGAACGTCTTTTACACAATCTGGATGTAGTTCGTGCCCTCAAGTTCTACTTGCAGGCAACTAAAGATTTTCGCCAAACTTCTTCCTTGTTTGTCGTTTACTCTGGACAGAGGAGAGGTCAAAAAGCTTCTGCTACCTCTCTCTCTTTTTGGCTTCGTAGCATAATACGTTTAGCCTATGAGACTGCTGGACAGCAGCCTCCTGAAAGAATTACAGCTCACTCCACTAGAGCTGTGGCTTCCACTTGGGCCTTTAAGAATGAGGCCTCTGTTGAACAGATTTGCAAGGCTGCAACTTGGTCTTCGCTTCATACTTTTTCCAAATTTTACAAATTTGACACTTTTGCTTCTTCGGAGGCTATTTTTGGGAGAAAGGTTCTTCAGGCAGTGGTTCCTTCTGTATAATGAGCCTGCCTATCCCTCCCGTCATCCGTGTACTTTTGCTTTGGTATTGGTATCCCAGAAGTAATGATGACCCGTGGACTGATCACACATAACAGAAGAAAACATAATTTATGCTTACCTGATAAATTCCTTTCTTCTGTTGTGTGATCAGTCCACGGCCCGCCCTGTTTTAAGGCAGGTAAATATCTTTTAAATTATACTCCAGTCACCACTTCACCCTTGGTTACTCCTTTCTCGTTGTTTCTTGGTCGAATGACTGGGACTGACGTAGAGGGGAGGAGCTATATGCAGCTCTGCTGGGTGAATCCTCTTGCATTTCCTGTTGGGGAGGAGTTATATCCCAGAAGTAATGATGACCCGTGGACTGATCACACAACAGAAGAAAGGAATTTATCAGGTAAGCATAAATTATGTTTTTTAATTCAGTTTAACAATACATTTTTACTGCATCTTTTTCATTTCAATATGGCATTTATTTGTTCCATTTTTAAATTACTAATTTGTGAATTTAATTTTAATGTATCCCTCTTGTTCACATGCGAGACACACTGTTCTCAATGTAAAAACTGCTTTTATAGAATTCCAATATGGGCTTCATTATACAAGATAGCTTGCTCAGATAATCTCACGAGCCCAGAGACCTTAAGTTAATTAGACCTACAGTGCAGAATTCACAGGGACGGATCTCACTCAGTTCTCTAAGAAACAAAATACATTTCTTTCAAAATGGTGGTAGTCCATGAGAAAACATGTGTGGGAATTACACTCCAGTCCATTAGAAGGAGGTTAAAACAACCCAACATACCAGAGCTTAAATCCCCTCACCTTGAATCCTCAGTCATACATTTAGCAAAGTATGAGAAAACAGGAAAGAAAGCTGGGCAAAAGAAGTACACAATTAGTTCTGCCAACTGTTCAAAAGAAAGTATGGGAATCATGGACTCTCACCATCATGAAAGAATATTATTTATCACGTAAGCATAATTTTTTAGTTTTCTTTATCAGATAATGAGAGTCCACAAGATATCACATGTGGGAATCTATACCCAAGCAGTCCATGAGACCACCATAAAATAGGGAGGGAACAAACAAATAAGGCAGGTATGTTACTGATCAGGGACAATGGCCCACAGAACTTTCCTGCCAAAAGCAGCCTCAGAAGAAGCATACACATCAAAGTGATAAAACTGAAAGTATGCAGACAAAGTAGCTCCCTTACAATTCTGCTCCAAAAAGTGGCAACTGTTTTAGTAGAATGAGCAATAATGCAATGGAGACTTCCCCACTAGCAGGTATGATTTATGAATTAAGGCTTTAATCCAAGTGGTTTAGGTAACTGCCACATCTTTCTGACCCTTAAGGGGTCCATAAAAAGTAACAAATAGAGAAGAAGAAAGTCTAAAATCATTTGTAGCTTCAACATTTTAAAGCTTTCACAATATCCTAAGGTTGAAGACGTTGCTCCTTAATTGCTGGATATAAAAAGGTAACCACAATATCCTTTTTTGATAGTATCTCTAGATACCAGTTTAGGAAGACATGGATAGCTAGTCAAAGAACAGTCTTGTACTGATAAAAATCAGGAAATGTTTGCAAGATAAAAAAATGGCCAAGAGAAAAAGAACCTTCCAGGATAAAAATTTAAGGTATAAACCATGCATACGTTCAAAAAAGAGAGGCTTGAAGAACCTTCAAAACCAGATTAAGAGTCCATGGAGGAGACACTCTGAAACAAGTCTTTTTCCAACACCATACTGTAGGAACTCGAGAATGAATTCTAGTAATTCTAAAGCCATTCGAACAGTATCCCTTGTAAGCACAATAAGATAAATTGGTATTGCAAACCTTATGAGAAATAAGTCTAGCAACAGGTTTCCTAGCCTGAATCAAGGTATTAATAACCTTATCAGAAAAAAAACTTCTCTGTGACAGCACTAAGCGTTCAATCACCAGGCCATCATATTCAGAGCTTTGGGATCCTGATGAAAGCAAGGCCTTTTAGAGGAAACTGCAAAGGCAGGCTCAAGGACATTTTAATTACATTCCTGAGAGGCCATGCTGGAGAAATCAGAATTGCTGAGGCTTGTTCTTGTTTGAATCTGGCTATCACCCTAGATAGTAACACAAATGGAGGAAAGATGTCATTCAGGTTGAATGACCAGGGAACAACTAAGTCATCTTAGATTTGCCTGAGGATCCCTAGACCAAGCACAATATTGGGGCAACTTGTAATTGGCAAAAGGACATGAGCTCTATTTCTGGCAAGTCTATCTTACTATCTGGTCGAAAACCTCCTGGTTCAAAGACCGCTAGGTAAAGAGACTGGAGACTGAAAGTCTGCCTCCCAAATGTTCTTAGCGGGGATGTGAAAAAAGCTGAGCTCCTGCAATAGTAATATTCTGCCAAACTAATAACGCGGGACATTTCCTTCATTGCCAGAGAACTGGGAGTTCCACCAAGGTGACTTATTGAAGCCACTGATGAGACAATTGATTAGAATTGAAGGAAACATTCCTGCCTGGGGGTGGGCCAATGCTTGAAAGCCCTGAAGATGTTCCAGATTGTTTATTGGTAACCTTGCCTTTCAAGGAGACCCCACACTCAGCATTCACAGAAACCCACAAACATCTCTCCAACCTTGCAGGCTAGCATCTGTGGGGATCATTCCCCACACTGGCCAAAGAAAAGAAGCCCCCTGAACAAGGGATTATCTAGTCTGCCACTATGATAGCGACTTTTCTTGTGAGTTAAAAGGAACCTCTGAGACAGATCACTGTGGGCCGCATTACGCTGATACAGCATCTGCAACTGGAGGGATGAAATTTGAAATCTGGCAAATGGGACTGCATCTGAGGCAGCAATCATGAGACACACAACTTCTCTGAGCTGAGCAACAGATGTAGGAGGAGTGAGTTGAAGTATAGCACAGACCTGTTGCAACTTTAGTCTGCTCTGGTCTGTTAGGGACAGGTGCATAGTCTCTGCATTAATTAGAAACCTCTGAACCTGAGGAACCAAGGAGCTCTTAGGAAGATTAATTTTCCAACCGTGACTGTGAAACACTGCTTGAGTTAGAGATGCAGCAAAATTAAATTATCATCCACGTAGGGAACTACAGAGATTCCTCGAGCCTAATCCACAATCAACAATGGTCATAGAACTTAGTAAATACTTTTGAAGTTGTTGTCAGACCAAATGAAAGCACAGCAAACTGATAATGCTTGTTTAGGAAAGCAAAATCCCAGGAACCTGACATGATGCCTGTGAATATCTAACTTCAAAGAGGAAATTTGTTCAAGCTTTTGAGATCCAAAATAGGTTGGAAAGTACCTTCCTTTTTTTGTACTATAAAGGAATTGGAATTATATCCCTGGCTTATTTATGTAGCTGGAACTGGAGCAAGCCAGGAAGGATGTCGAGGAACTTGAGGCAGGAAGAATCTTTCTTAAAGTGCCATAAAACAGGTTGAGATCTGTGCATATCCTAAAAGGGCTAACAGTTTGCATTAAAAAATTGTTTAAAAATTGTTGGGAAGTATTTTAAAATAATTTTCAAAAATACTTAAAATAGCTGTCTAAAGCACTGTGCTCCGCCACCCTCTTATCAGTGTTTAGACACAGGCATTGTATTTCACCTGAGTTCACAGCTTCTAGGCATGCTCCAGCAGAGAATCCCTAGGCATTTGTGTATTTTACTAAAACAACAATGGATATAGCTACATCCATAAAAGGAATTGTGTGGGGGGATTAAGAGCTGTACAATTCAGAAACTTAAAGGAAAGGGTTAATGGCGAGGCACTGCAGTATAAATTTACAGGTAAAGTAATTAATGTACATATTACTATATTTTGTCTCTATCTCAACTTGTTTTATGTCCCTTTAAGGAGGTTTTGAAAAAATTCAATATCCATGAGAAATTATTTTCAAATCCAAGGATCTTGAATAGACTTGTCCCCTGAAAAAGATTCAGAAACTGGTTTGGAATGGGGGTCCTGGACTTGAAGGGTGGAGTAGACTTTTTGGTCTGCATGCTTTTAGACCAAGAAGAGTTGGGCTTCCAGGAAGTTTTGTGGAAACCTGATCTCTGTGCAGAGGAAGAAGCTTTTTCATTCTTTGATTGCCAAAAGAAACAAAGCATTCTGCATATACAGTATAAGCTGACACCTAGGTTTTTTATCCTGAGGCAAAAATGCTCTTTACCCCCAGGGACTGTGTCAATTATCCAATAGGAGGCTAGTCCTGAACCAGACAAGATTATACCCTTAAAAGGAAGAGATAATAGCCTTCAGCAGATTAAGTATTGAGCTATAAAACTTGCATCCTTTGCATGAAGGAGAAGTTTGAGAACCATTTTCAAAGCATTGTCACAATTAAAGCTGTTTGCATTTCTGAAGCATTTCAGACAATAATGGATCTATCCAAAAGTAGTTTTGTCAGAAATTACTTCTGGAAGATTGTCATGCCAAACCACAGTAGCAGCAGCAACACAGGCAACACTAACAGCATGCCTAAACATAAAACCTGCAAGCTGAAAGAACCGTCTGTGAGAGCATTCAGGCTTTCTATCCAAGGGATCCTTAATAGAGGTGCTATCCTCCCAAGGAATTGTAGTACGCCTGGCAAGAGTGACTATAGCTGCATCCAGTATGGGAATAGTTTTCCATAATTTTATATTTGCAGTAGGAAGAGGGAACATAGTTTTGAACTTTACGGAATAAAAGCAATGCCTGGCTTATGCCATTCCTTAGAAGTTAGATGAAAAATCACTTCACTCCATCTTGCCCCACTTTCTTTTCTGCTTTTCTTTTTTCCTCATCTACTTCACTATATGTATGACTGAGGAGAAGTGGGAGGGATTTAAAGCTCTGGTGTTTTGTGGTGTCTTTTGCCTTCTACTAGTGTTCAGGAGGGGAATACTTTTACACGTAATGACTCATGGACTCTCACCATCATGAAATAAATTAATTTATTAGGTAAGCATAATTTTTCTTTTCAAAGTTAAATTACTGAAACAAAGCCAAAATGAACAATAAACATTTCAAATTGTTTTCAACTACACAATTTATGGAAATTAAATTCTGTAATGTCCTTTTAAGACAAAACTGTATAGTATGATGGAATCTTTGAACACTGAGGTTTTCCTGTGATCACTTCTGGGCACTGTTTAATATATTTGGCCCATTTTATCCTGACCCCTTCTTGCCCCACCCCCGAGCACCCATGCATGTTAATTCTCATGTTAGAAGGAGCCTATTGATTTGTGCCCAACAAATGTCTGCTGGTTTACAGTGATGTGACCCTGAATCCCTTTCTCTTGGTTTCTCTGTGCTTAGGATTCATAGAGGTGCTGGAGAAGATAAGAAGCACCCCGACTGGAGGCAAGCTCACCAGGTTTAGCCTTCTAAAGCTCAAACAGTCATCAGCAGTGGGAGGAGCTAGCCTGGGTGCAAAGCACATTGGACATGATCTACCTCTCAACTATGCAGCCAATGTGGACATCTTCTACACACATTCCTTTACTTAGTCAATCCACTTACAATCACGTATCCATTTTATTTCAATGATTGCTAATTATTAATATGTTTACACCCAAAGAAGCGGGGTCTTCTTTTTATCCTAATCAGGGCTTGAAAAATGTAACCCAAACTTAGGATCCAGCTATGCTTTTTTTATGAACCCAGGAAAATGTTTTGTATACTGATGTATGTAGTATATTGAAATTTAGGAGCCAGGTTAAATTCAAAGAGTCATATATTTGCCATGCTCTGATTTACCCTCTTCATACTGGAATAAAACACTCCTAGCTGGGTGTACTCTTCACAGGGAAATTATATTGCATAACTTATATGTTCTAATTTATTAGTAATCGAGGCTCAGTAATGCAAAATTTACATTGCTAGGTGTGACAAGGGATATTAAGCTGCTGTGCACAGCTACAACAATTGGTTACTGCTCACCATGTTTTTGTTAATTAAGCTTCAATTTCAATACTGGACACCACCATCTTGGTGGACATTCACAGATCACAGCTGTGTTGTGCACTTTGTGGTAATGAGCAGCATGATGCAGAGCAGAAGTATTACATTTTTGCAGGGGGCTGCATTGCTGCATATTATTCGTATGGACTTTTTATATATGTTATAGAACTTTTAAACTGTGTATAAAAACTGCAAACATGTAAAATTCAGCTCTGTATTGTGCGTGCTAGCCTGAATCGCACTATACGGCTGTATAAAAGCCAGCAACGTCACTGATCTGTGACTGCGCACCATTTATGTCACAGTGCAAGAATACGTAAGCTCTAAGATGGTGCTGCCCAGTATTACTATACATCACCAGCCAGCACCTGTACATAAATAACATAACAGCTTTGAAGAAAGCTGCAGGCATAGGAGGAAAAATAATAGCATTCTGAGTAGTACCTGTTATGTTGAAATTGTGTCCAGTAATTTAATGTCCCAGCAAAAGGATTAAACACTCAGATAAAGTCCGACTCTAGCGCTGCAAGCCTGGTTTTTCCTGAGCAGGATACAACCAGATATTGGCTGACGTCTGCTTGTGATTGGCTCTTGCTGAGGAGCTGTAAGGAAGGCTTTATTTGGTGATTAGCCCTTTTGCAGATGTTGAACACCATTATGTAGGATATGTCATACTATAACAAATAAGCAAGTCATTTAGCCCCTTGCATGCAAGAAATGTTTGCAACGCACCATCTCTGGCAACCACAGGGTTAATTATTCCCTTATAGAATAAAAACCTATGTGCAGTGTGGTGTCAGATTGTAACCAACTGTTTACAAGAAATAAATAGACTCCATGCCTGAAGATAATGTATTTTATACTAAGGATACATTTTGTTGTTAAATTTGAAAACACAGTAACTTGAAATCTAAACGTTAACATTAACTGTTGTGAAATCACATAAAACATGTCCTAACTAGGATTGATTCTTTACCTGCACACTAAATTATAGAATACAATTATGTTCCACACTTAACTAATAAAGAAGTTGCTCTATTTGTACGTCTTGTGCAAAACATACACATTTCATTATCTAACTATAACCAGCTTGTCTGACTTATGGAATCCAAAAGTGCCCCTTTATGTCTGTAATATACCCCTTTTTAAAAAAAACAAAGGTTAAAACATTATCACTAGGGGCAATTGGAAACTTACACTCTCTGGGAAATAAATTCCCCATTTATAGCCCCATAAAATGTATATCCTCAAAAACTACCATTCCATATAGTGTACTATTCCTCCCTCACTTAAAGGGACATTATTTTTTAATATATGCATTACAAATGAATCATTGCATTGTGAAATAAAAATAAATGCGTTTAAAGCATTTACACCGTTATTTACAAATTTGCATAAGAAAATATTTTATGGGGAACTACGTTTTAGTGTAATGTCCTTTTAATTTATTATCTCCCACAAGCCCAGTGGATTCAGAAAGGTTTGCTAGAAAACGTAATCTATAAAAACCGTAAGCAAAGTCATCCTCTTCCTTGCCAGTCGCTTTCCCATATATATATATATATAATGTACCCTGTATATTGCTGCATAACATGTTGGCACTTAAAGGGACAGTCTACTCCAGACTTGCATTTTAGCTAATCAGTGCCCTCTCATGGCACATATGATCTAACGCCCTCTAGCTGTTAAAAAACTGTCAAATGCATTGAGATGAGGCAGCCTTAAAGGGACAGTCAAGTATAAATTAAACTTTCATTATTCAGATAGGACTTTTAATTTTAAGTTACTTTCCAATTTACTTTTATCATCAAATTTGCTTTTTTTCTCTTGGTATTCTTAGTTTAAACTAAACCTAGGTAGGCTCATATGCTAATGTCTAAGCCTTTGAGGGCTGCCTCTTATCACATGCTTTTTAAATCTCTTTTCAACACAAAGAGACAGAAAGTACACGTGGGCCATATAGATAACACTGTGTTCAGGCACAGGGGGTTATTTAAGATCTAGCACAACACAATGCTAAATTTAAGACAATAGATAATAAACAGTCACAGTCATGTGATCAGGGGGCTGGAAGAAGGTTCCTAGATACAAGGTAATCACAGAGGTAAAAAGTATATTAATATAACTGTGTTGGTTATGCAAAACTGGGGAATGAGTAATAAAGGGATTATCTATCTTTTAAAACAATAACAATTCTATGGTTGACTGTCCCTTTAAAGGGATACTGAACCCAAATTTTTTCTTTCGTGATTCAGATAAAGCATGCAATTTTAAGCAACTTTCTAATTTACTCCTATTAACAATTTTCTTTGTTCTTTCGCTATCTTTATTTGAAAAAGAAAGTCCAGAACCCTGGACACCACTTGTTTATTGGTGGATGAATGTATCCACCAATCAGCAAGAACAACCCAGGTTGTTCACCAAAAATGGGCCAGCATCTAAACTTACATTCTTGCTTTTCAAATAAAGATACCAAGAGAATGAAGAACATTTGCTTATAGGTATAATTAGAAAGTTGCTTAAAAGCTCTATCTGAATCACAACAGAAAAAAATTGGGTTCAGTGTCCCTTTAAAGGGCTTAAATTAGCATAGGAGTCTACCTATGTTTAGATTTCAACAAAGAATACCAAAAGAACAAAGCACATTTGATGATAAAAGTGAATTGCATGCCCTATCTGAATCATGAAAGTTTAATTTTGATTAGACTGTCCCTTTAACACTATAAAATAAAGAGGTGTAAATATTTGTAAAACTCACAACACGTTCTTGCTGGTGTAGGTAGCTCTGCTGATTGGCAAACAAGAAATACTATTTTTACATAAATATCTAATTTTCTGCCCTTTTTCACGGGTCTTTGGCAGCTGATGGTTTGTATTACCTATGAACTTTTAATAAATTTGCAGTTATAATATAATGGAAATGTCTTGTGCAGTCATTTTATATATAGTAAGGTTGTTGGATTTTAGAAAACGTGTCCTAATGTCCTCCAGTAATATACATAATATATATAGCATAATATGGTCATAATGACAAGTGGGAAAAATAGCAGAGATAGAAACATAAGGGGTGAAGCGGAAGCAAAATGGCTGTGCATCTGAGGCTTCAGTTGGGCATATGCTTGGCATGATGGGTGCTACATTGAGCTCTCATCTGTGACATCACTTTGGAATGGAGCTGGAATTGTGGGAACGGCAGAGGCTGTATATATCTAATATCGAAAACGATTGGGAGTTGAAAACTCCCTTACCTCCAGTAATAGTAGAAATAATAAAATCCAGTTGAGACCCAAACAATTTTTTTCCTTGGAAAGAAAGAGAGAGTAATTAGTTTTAGATACCATATCAGCATTTCATGATTTAAGCCATAAAGCTCTTATGGTAAGGATAGCTAAAGAACATTTTTTTTCATGATATCAAATACTGCATCACAAATCAAATTATTTGCATATTGAAATAAATTTAATAGATTAGAACATTCAGGGTCAGAAGACTACTGCTGAGCTAGACTGGATAACCAGAAAGTAGAAGCAGCAGCTACATCAGCAATAGATATAGCTGGTCTAAGAATATAGCCAGAATGTAAATATGCCCTTCTTAGATAAGATTTAAGTTTTCTATCTAGAGGGTCTGTAAAAGAAGTACTGTCTTCTAGAGGAATATTAGTTTGTTTAGAATAAAATCTAAGGGAGATTGACAATAGTTTTATATACTGAATTCAAACAATTACAGTCATTAGAAGGTTTAGCTCTTCAATCCCTAAAGTGACTAAGACTTCCTTCAAAAGAGAACGAATGTGTTCAATTTTAAATTAAAAGGGAGAAATTATAAGGTTCTGCGTCCAATGAGGGAGCCTCACTGTTAGAGGAATCCTCATTGTTTGAAAATACTTCAGTATTGTGTAGGTCGGTACTAATCAAACAAAATACTGTTGGGTGCAATAAATATAAGCAAGGGGAATAGTAAGTATCTGTCCCTAGGTCATTCATACACATAGTATACATAGTTAAACTCTTAATAGTAAAACTGCCCAACCCATAGCTGTGAGTGTCTATATAAAGATACAAAATATTAAATCAATCTGTAGAGGGAGGCAGAAGATGAATCCCTGTGACTCAATTTACAGAGTCCATGAAAGGTTTCCCGTGAGGCTAAAACATGGTGTCCTGAGGCAGTACTTCCTTCCCTTTATGCCACCAAGTAAGCCTTGTGAATCACTTGTTTTAGCAGCTTTCTGCCCGTTACGAGTCCCAGAGTAGTGAACAAACAAACTAGAAGTTTGTCTGAAATCTTTAGTAGCTTGGAGATAGAATTTCAAAGCCCTGACTACATCAAGATTATGTAAAAGATGCTCCTTAGAGTCAGCAGGATCTGAACACAATGAAGGAACAACAATTTCTAGATTGGTATTTCCCATAGAAACTATCTTAGGAAGAAAATCCTATTTAGTACAAAGTACAGCCTTATGCTTGTGAATAATTAGAAATCAAGAATCATGAAGAGATTGGCAACAGGAAAAGCACTTTCCAAGATAAAAGTAGATATCAGTGAAATACACTGGCTCAAAAGGAGGACCTTGCAACACAGAGAGAACGAATTCAAAATCCAGGGTGGAGAAATACACAACTGGCCTAATTGTAACCAACACCTGGTAAAAAATCTGAACTTCAGGAAGTTAGGCAACTTCCTATGAAAAAACAGATAAATCAGAAATTTGACCTTTTAGGAAACTAGCGGACAAACCCTTGTCAAGTCTATCCTGTAAAAACTGAAGGATTCTAGGAATCCTAAAAGGAATATCAAGAAAACTCTCTGGAAGAACACCACTCAAAATATGCCTTCCAAATCTCGTGATAAATCTTTTGTGTCACAAGCTTTCTGGCCTGCATCAAAGTTTCAATGACTGAATCTGGGAAACTTCTATTTCTTTAAACTAGGCATTCACAACCTCCATGCCATTAAATTTAGAGATTTGAGATGCTGATGGAAAAGAGCACCTTGAGACAACAGGCCTTGTCTCAGAGGAAGAATCCATAGAAGAGGTGAGGACATCTGCACTAGATCCACATACCTTGTCCTGTGGTGCTAGGCTGGAGCAATTATTATTGATGTACACTCCAATTTGATCCGAGTAATGACTCTTGGAAGAAGAGCAAACTAAGGAAAGAGGTATGCTAGATGAAACTCCCATGAACATACCAAGGCGTCTATCATGTGAGCCTTTGGATCTTTTGATCTTGCACAATACCTTGAAAGCTTCAGATTTAAGAGATAGGCCATCAGATCTATATCTTGTAAACCCCATTTGATCAGTAAGAAATTGAAAATATACTAATTAAGAGGCCACTCTCTTGGATGGACTGATTGACTGCTGAGATGATCCACCCCCAAGTTGCTCACACCTGGTATGTGAATTAGATAGCCAGAGAGGAATCAATGTTCTCTAAGGCAGAGTCTGGGGCATTTCCTGCATGGCCAATGGACTGCAAGTACCCCCCTTGATGATTTATGTAGGCCACCGCCGTATTATTGTCTGTTAATGGATAAACTTTTCCTCCTTCAATAGGAGCCAGGGCTGAAGAATCGCTCGAAGTTTCAGAATGTTGATTAGTAACCCCCCTCTAGAGGAAACCAAACCGCCTCCCCAGCCTGAGAGAATGGTGTCCATCAACAAAATAGACCAAGACTGACAAAGGCTGTCCCAAGGGGCAAAGAAAGACTTTGTGTCCTCAAGAAAAAGATTGTCTAACGGAGAAATCCAAAGCAATTTGTTGTTCAAAATGTAGATAATTCTTTGACCACTGAGGTAGCATAACTAATTAAAAGGGGTCATAAGTAAATAGGAGCAAAAGAAACTGAGTTTGAAGCAGCTACCATAAAACCCACCACGCCGCTATGCACTGAGATACTGATGGAAATAAAACTCTTTGTAGGGAGAGATACGCCCTCTGAATATTTATTTTACGAAGTTCCTTCAGTAACTAAATGCATAAGGATTGAGTATATTATGACTCCTATAAATGCTACAGGGATGCGCAATTCCTATCGCCCTACACATGTAGTTTTGAGTGCCGGGCATGTGGTTTTTATTTTACATTTAGCCCTGCTGCGGGCAAACAGATCGCAGCAGGGCTAAAGTTTTTTTTTGTATTTTTTTAAATTATATTAATAGTGACCAGCGGGGGTGACGCTCTCTTATACAGCGCGGCCGTGAGTGAGCAGCGGACATACTTGTCCAATGTGTAGCAGCGTCCTGTGTGCAACCAGCCTCTTCCTGTCAGTGAGAAGTACTGCAAGATCCTGGTGGTCGTGTTTGTGTATGTGTGTGGGTCTGCCCCCTCCCTATCCTCCAAAGCTTTGCCTGTTAGCGGGAGCATGCTGACTTCATGCCAGGCTGGCCAGTGCCCCTCCGGGGATCAGTGCGCTGTGAGACTTCCGACCGATGGCATCTAACAGTGTCCTTTTGCAGATGGGTGCACAAGATAGTTACCTTGGAGACCGAGGATCATTTTGAGGGCTAATCCTGGTAATTTCTTGAGTAACGGGGAAACCGTTCTTGGAATGTAATCGCATGGTTACCGGATCCAGGTCTGGAGAGAAATCAGGCAAGTTGGCGCGTCTGACTGGTGTCCTCTTAATATAGGACAACAATGTAGGAGAAATTAGCTCAATTTATGGTGGACTCTCTCATATCGGGCTTGACTGTGTATTCTCAAACAAGGGGTTTAAAGTGGTTTCAGAAATCGTGATTGTTTTTAAATGTAGGTAATTGTAAATTTAAAACAGGCATACTTTTGTGGAAAAAAGGGTGACAATTTCATTATTTTTTTAAACTGCTGCTGTAATTTTTTATATCCATAGCAGTCTTTCCAGGTCACATATATTTGAATTCCTATCTTTTAAAGTGGTTTTTGTAACTGTAACGCTGCCAGACAGCCAGAAAGTGACAAGTGCTATATTAAAGCATGCCACAAAGGGCCATGTCTCCCGTCACTTTCTGGCTGCCTGGCAGCGTTAGTTACAAAAAAACGCTTTAACCCCTTAACGACCAAGGACGTACGCCACACGTCCTCAAAAAAAATACAGTTAATGACCGAGGACGTGTGGCGTACGTCCTTGGTCTGGAAAGCAGCTGGAAGCGATCCTGCTCGCTTCCAGCTGCTTTCCGGTTATTGCAGTGATGCCTCGATATCGAGGCATCCTGCAATAACCCCCCTTGGCCATCCGATGCAGAGAGAGCCACTCTGTGGCCCTCTCTGCACCGGACATCGGTGGCCGGTATCGTTGGTGGGAGGGAGGAAGTATGGGAGGCGGGTGGGCGGCCATCGATGTGCAGAATGAAGTGGAGGGGGGCGGGATCGGGGGCGGGACATACGGGAGCGCGCACGTGCACAGGTTAATAAAAGTAAAAAAAAAAAACATTAAAAAAATAAAAATAAATCATCTATGGGATCTGGAAGGGGTGGGGGGTTGATCTGGGGGGGGGAAGCTACACTACAGAAAAGGGCAATTAAATAAAAAAAAAAAAACACTTTTTTTTACTAAACTGGGTACTGGCAGACAGCTGCCAGTACCCAAGATAGCGCCCATTAAGGCAGAGGGGGAGGGTTAGAGATCTGTTTGGTGGGGGATCAGTGAGGTTGGGGGCTAAGGGGGGATACTACACAGTAGCATATGCAAATATGCTAAGAAAAAAACCAAAAAACAAACAAATATAGCTTTTATTTTAGTACTGGCAGAGTCTCTGCCAATACTTAAGATGGCGGGGACAATTGTGGGGTGGGGGAGGGAAGAGAGCTGTTTGGGAGGGATCAGGGGGTCTGATGTTTCAGGTGGGAGGCTGAGCTCTACACTAAAGCTAAAATTAACCCTGCAAGCTCCCTACAAGCTACATAATTAACCCCATCACTGCTAGCCATAATACACGTGTGATGCGCAGCGTCATTTGGCGGCCTTCTAATTACCAAAAAGCAACGCCAAAGACATACAGTATATGTCTGCTATTTCTGAACAAAGGGGATCCCAGAGAAGCATTTACAACCATTTGCGCCATAATTGCACAAGCCGTTTGTAAATAATTTCAGTGAGAAACCTAAAGTTTGTAAAAAAGTTTGTGAAATAGGGAACGTTTTTTTTTATTTGATCGCATTTGGCGGTGAAATGGTGGCATGAAATATACCAAAATGGGCCTAGATCAATACTTTGGGTTGTCTACTACACTACACTACAGCTAAAATTAACCCTACAAGCTCCCTACAAGCTACATAATTAACCCCTTCACTGCTGGGCATAATACACGTGTGGAGCGCAGTGGCATTTAGCGGCCTTCTAATTACCAAAAAGCAACACCAAAGCTATATATGTCTGCTATTTCTGAACAAAGGGGATCCCAGAGAAGCATTTACAACCATTTGTGCCATAAATGCACAAGCTGTTTGTAAATGATTTCAGTGAAAAACCTAAAATTGTGAAAAATGTAACGTTTTTTTAATTTGATCGCATTTGGCGGTGAAATGGTGGCATGAAATATACCAAAATTGGCCTAGATCAATACTTGGGGTTGTGTACTACACTAAAGCTAAAATTACCTCTAAAAGCTCCCTACATGCTCCCTAATTAACCCCTTCACTGCTGGGCATAATACACGTGTAGTGCGCAGTGGCATTTAGCAGCCTTCTAATTGCTAAAAAGCAATGCCAAAGCCATATATGTCTGCTATTTCTGAACAAAGGGGATCCCAGAGAAGAATTTACAACCATTTAAGCCATAATTGCAGAAGCTGTTTGTAAATAATTTCAGTGAGAAACCAAAAGTTTGTGAAAAAAATAGTGAAAAAGTAAACGATTTTTTGTATTTAATCGCATTTGGCGGTGAAATGGTGGCATGAAATATACCAAAATGGGCCTAGATGAATACTTTGGGATGTCTACTAAAAAAAAATATATACATGTCAATGGATATTCAGAGATTCCTGAAAGATATTAGTGTTCTAATGTAACTAGAGCTAATTTTGAAAAATAATGGTTTGGAAATAGCAAAGTGCTACTTGTATTTATTGCCCTATAACTTGCAAAAAAAGCAAAGAACATGTAAACATTGGGTATTTCTAAACTCAGGACAAAATTTAGACTACTAAACTATTTAGCATGGGTGTTTTTTGGTGGTTGTAGATGTGTAACAGATTTTGGGGGTCAAAGTTAGAAAAAGTGTAAGAGGAAAATTACAGCTAAACACAAAC
Source organism: Bombina bombina (assembly GCF_027579735.1). NCBI lineage: Eukaryota > Metazoa > Chordata > Amphibia > Anura > Bombinatoridae > Bombina > Bombina bombina. Next base: position 1,403,828,521 of record NC_069500.1, read on the forward strand.
ACCGCAGAAATGTAAAAATAGCCTTGGTCCCAAACGGACAGAAAATGGAAAAGTGCTGTGGTCATTAAGGGGTTAAAAGATAGGAATTCAGAACAGGTTGACATCCTGAGGCGCATAAAAGAACTCCTCTGTGTCACAGTGTCAGATGCCATTGTTCGGACTGGGCGGAAGTCTCACAGGGCACTGCTCCCCGGTGGGCCAGCATTAAAGCGAAACAAATAAAGGGCACTTTCATTCATGAAGTATAAGATACTTCATGTAGAAAGATCCTTTATTTGATTAAATTGATCGCTGTTTTTAACTGCTACAGCAGCCCACGGCTAAAAAATTTTTTGGCTAAAACGTGACGTTTTCACCTCTTAGCTAATAGCCGTGTGGTAAATCCTGCTTGGCGCCCATGGGAGCCGGATTTACTTTCACTTTAAGTCAGCATGTGCTCCTGCTAACGGGCAAAGCTCTGGAGGATAGGGAGGGGGCAGACCCGGCACACATACACGGCCGCCAGGATCTTGCAAGAATACTTCTCACTGACAGTGAGAGGCTGGTTGCGCACAGGGAGCTCTACAGGCCAGGATTACAATTCTAGCTCTGGCGCTTACATTTTTGGATTCTTTACATGCATCGCAATATAACAGGAATTGGTAATCTACTGCACACAGTCTAATTTGTAATGGCAAATAGAGTGCTTTGCTGAAGGGATCAATTCCTGTTATATTGCGATGCATGTAAAGAATCCAGAAATGTAAGCGCCAGAGCTAGAATTGTAACCCTGGCCTGTAGATATTGACAACAGGCATCTGCTTTACTTTCTGCTAACCAACTAGAGAATGACATTTGTTCCTTTATAATGTTCCTTTAATGAATAAAGTTTAGCACTGTAACTTACTAAGTAAACTACATACCCTTACATTAAAGGGACACTGAAGCCAAAAAAACTCTTTCATGATTCAGATAGAGGAGCAATTTTAAGCAATTTTCTAATTTACTCCAATTATCAATTTTTCTTCGTTCTCTTGCTATCTTTATTTGAAAAAGAAGGCATCTAAGCTTTTTTTGGTTCAGTACTCTGGACAGCACCTTTTTTTTGGTGGATGAATGTATCCACCAATCAGCAAGGACAACCCAGGTTGTTCACCAAAAATGGGCCGGCATCTAAACTTACATTCTTGCATTTCAAATAAAGATACCAAGAGAATGAAGAAAATTTGATAACAGGAGTAAATTAGAAAGTTGCTTAAAATGTCATGCTCTATCTGAATCACGAAAGAAAAAAATTGGGTTCAGGGTCCCTTTAATGGTGAGTAAAAATATAATTTTTTGGCCCACTAAATATACATTTAAAAAAATTGCACTTTTTTTTATTTATCCCAATTCATAAGAAAAAGTTTTGGTAAATGTTTTCCCTGGGTGGACCACTTGTGGGGTTGGATCCTCAGATTTGGGTCTTTTCCTGTAATACAATGTTGTATGTTTTTCAAAATACTAATGCATCTGCTTATTGCTATATCTGAGGTTCAGTGCATTGGTTGCTGCCTACGTTGTTATCAATAAAAACCTATTTTAAATACAGTTTTGGTTAAAATTATTTTGCAAATCAGGACAAGTAGATTGTCACGAGGGACAAGTAGATTGGGCTCCTGCTTTAGTTCCTTGGACAAGTAGTTTTTTTTTTTTTTTTTTTTTTTTTAAATTCACACCCCTGCACTACCCTTATAGCAGGATATAATGCGCATTTGGGTACATTGATACTCCAAGCATGGTCTTGAAGGAAGACAGAAGCTTGTAAATATGAGCATTAGTGACAGGGAATAAGCTTGTATGTCGTCGAGATCAAGAGCAACTGAAATGCCCTAAATTCTGTATCCAACACAGAGTGGCAAACTGGCAGTGTTTTGTAGATATACAAACCTTAGGAACTGAAAGTGATCCTTGTGTATAGGAATGAGCAGATATGCATCTTTGAGGTCTTTAGTAGCCATAAACTGACCCTTTTGGATTAATGGTAAAATAGTGAGGAATGTTTCCATTATACAAGTGGGAACCCTGACAAACATGAATAAGAATGTTGAATCTAGGACAGGATTGTAAATCCCTTTGACCAATGAACAGATTGGGGTAAAACCCTTGACCCTGATATAAAACAGGTACTGGGATTAATTATTCCCATATCCTCTAAATCCTTTTATAAAGGCTACTGCCTTTAAAGGAATTTTGGCAACATGAGATAGGACCTCTGGTCAATATGTAGGACTTTGCTTCAAAACGAACAAAACTCTTGATCTCTTGGAAGGACAAAACTAATCAGTCTGGATATACTAACTATTTTTCCTGATGAATCCTAAAATATTTAAGTTTATACAAAGCTTATAAATCTGTACATGACATCAGTATGTAGTATACATGTATATATACTTAAGCCTACACACATATTTAGCCTGTCATATGGCCTTACTGACTAGAGAAACACCACATATAGACTAACATGATTCATGTTCAGTATCTGCATGATAAACATATGTGCATACATATAAATTACTCATACAATGGGATCTCTAAAGGATCTCCACTGGTAATGAAGTTATTCATGATCAATGTTCAGTATATGCATGATAAACAAATGTACATACATATAAATTACTCATACAATGGGTATGAGAGATAACAATAGATCTCTAAAGGATCTCCACTGGTAATGAAAGTATTCATGATCAATGTTCAGTATCTGCATGATAGAACCTTTGTTCATAGATATAGCACACATAACATAGGTATAAACAAGATAAATGAGAAGTTTTAAAAGACTTTTTACGTTTACCGGAAGGAGGAATAACAGACATAGCCTTCCTAATAGATTTAGAAACAAAATCTCTTATGTTAACAGGAACACCTTGAGTATTAGATGTTGATGGAACAGCAACAGGTAATGGAACATTACTAAAGGAAATATTATCTGCATTAGCAATTTTATCATGACATTCATCACAAACAACAGCCGGAGGAATAGTTACCACAAGTTTACAACAAATGCACTTAACTTTGGTAGATCCAGCATCAGGCAGCGAATTTCCAGAAGTAGCTTCTGATCCAGGGTCAATCTGAGACATCTTGCAATATGTAATAGAAAAAACAACATATAAAGCAAAATTGATCAAATTCCTTAAATGACAGTTTCAGGAATGGGAAAAAATGCCAATGAACAAGCTTCTAGCAACCAGAAGCAAATAAACAATGAGACTTAAATAATGTGGAGACAATAATGACACCCATATTTTTTAGCGCCAAAAAAGACGCCCACATTATTTGGCGCCACATCCGGCGACGCCGACATCTTTGGTGCAAAAACAACAAAAAAATGACGCACATACAAACAACTTCCGGTGACAATTATGACACCGGAAATGACTAAGAAAATTTTTTGCGCCAAAAAAGTCCGCGCCAAGAATGATGCAATAAAATGAAGCATTTTCAGCCCCCGCGAGCCTAACAGCCCACAGGGAAAAAGTCAAATTTTAAGGTAAGAAAAATTTATTATTCAAATGCATTATCCCAAATAATGAAACTGACTGTCTGAAATAAGGAATATTGAACATCCTGAATCAAGGCAAATAAATGTTTGAATACATATATTTAGAACTTTATATAAAAGTGCCCAACCATAGCTTAGAGTGTCACAGAAAATAAGACTTACTTACCCCAGGACACTCATCTACATGTAGTAGAAAGCCAAACCAGTACTGAAACGAGAATCAGTAGAGGTAATGGTATATATAAGAGTATATCGTCGATCTGAAAAGGGAGGTAAGAGATGAATCTCTACGACCGATAACAGAGAACCTATGAAATAGACCCCGTAGAAGGAGATCATTGCATTCAAATAGGCAATACTCTCCTCACATCCCTCTGACATTCACTGCACGCTGAGAGGAAAACCGGGCTCCAGCCTGCTGCGGAGCGCATATCAACGTAGAATCTAGCACAAACTTACTTCACCACCTCCATGGGAGGCAAAGTTTGTAAAACTGATTTGTGGGTGTGGTGAGGGGTGTATTTATAGGCATTTTGAGGTTTGGGAAACTTTGCCCCTCCTGGTAGGAATGTATATCCCATACGTCACTAGCTCATGGACTCTTGCTAATTACATGAAAGAAATATATATATATATATATATATATATATATATATATATATATATATATATATAGTTCTTTTGGTAGAATGCAAAAATGCATAGGGATTATCTCCTGGAGCATGCCTAGAAGCTGTGAACTAGCTGTGAAATACAATGCCTGTGTATAAACACTGATAAGGGGAGTGGAGTTGGCTTCTCCAGGCAGCTTAGCTATGTAATTCATTTGCTTATTTTTGAAAATTATTTTAAATACTTGCCAGCAATTTTTAAACTATTTTTTTTATGCAAACTATTTTTAATTAATCAGCCCTTTTAGGATATGCATAGATCTCAACCTGTTGTATGTACCTTTAAATAAGAGTATAAAACTCAATAATAATAGCCACAAAATGTGCTGAAATAGCCTTCCTAGTTATTCTTATACTGAGGGGTAAAGGGAGTAGGTCCTGAGCAACATAGACTGTACATAATTCCTGAGTAGAAGGAAAAGCATGTGGCTGAATTACATGCACAATTTGGTGTAAATAACTTTCATAGAGTGTATTGACCTGTCATAGTGGAACAAGCTTGTAAAACACGTGATGTATGTACATAGAGGGTTATCAGTAAATGATTCCTCCAATGTGTTAATATTAATATTAGTGGGCACTTATTCCTTTATTTCCATAGTTTATAATGGCATGGAGTATAAACACCAGACATACACAATTAATTTCGTACAGAAAACAATACACTAAGGTAAATAACTTAATTGAAACTGCATCGTACGCTCCCAGGCTCCAGCCTAATAAACTCACTGGCAGCTCCTACAAGGGAAAGTGCTTAGAAAAAAATGACTCATTAAGAGCCAGAATTACTCATTTGCACTCCACTCAGTAATACTAGCGTGTGCAAATGTGCGCTGGTATTACAAGTTAGGTGCAATGTGAACGCAAACTTGTGTTCGCCTTACAGGGAAGCTTTGCGCTCACAAGAGCGTACATCCATATGCTCTAATGGGAGTCTTGTTCTCATGCCGTCAGACACAGCTGAGAACCTAGTGCAGTTGTGAAGTTATGGGCAGCAAAGTGTAAATGTGCGTGTGTGTGTATATATATATATATATATATATATATATATCTCTGTAAAAATGGATGCACTCTCAGGTGTTTTTAGTGAAGAAAAAATCTTTAATGTAACGTTTTCAGGGACTTCCTCCCCGTCATCAGCATAAATTTTGTGTCAAGCAAGCAAACATTTAAATCAAAACATGTGATTAAACAATTTCAAATACCTGTGTTGAAATCAGTGAGCTGGCGCCTAAACAGTGCATTTGGAGCGCATCTCCTGCGTTCCACTGTGTGCATACCGGAACTAACTACACTTCCTGTGTTTCCGGCAATTGGGGTCAATAACTAGAATAATAAAATTGCAACATAAGACTGTGCTTCAATATAAAATTAGTATGCAATACATATCGTGAAAGAACTTAAGTGTACCATTCTTGGTTGTGACATTAATGTGCTTTAAATTGTGATATCACTAAATCCGCTAAATGCTATTCTGTGTCCCTCTGTTCTTATTACAAAGTTAACGTGCAACACTTTTTTCATTTCTTTATGCTACTCGCATATCTCTATCTGCAAGCATTTAGACTTGCTATTAGAGTATCTCTTTTGCCCAAGAAGTTTGTAATATTTATTGTCCTGCTGAGGGTCTGATTTGTTTGTCTGTGCTGCTATGGTAACCGGCTACTGCTGGATCTACTTGGCGCACTGGTCTATGGTATTAATTGCACTCTAAAGACCTCTATAACAGAAAAGTTTTCCCCAATAGCAGGGGTTGGACCAACGTCCTCAAATAGTAAATGACATGCTTATTGCTGCTACTGTATGTGTGTATATTACACCAACATTAGCTACTAGTAGCAACTCGGGCACAATAGTGAACCATAAAACTAAGACTTAAACATATTGAAAGGGTCATAAGGAAAAATAAAAAATAACAACATAAATGCACAACTAAAAAAAATTATATATATATATATATATATATATATATATATATATATATATATATATATACACACACACACACACATACATACATATACACACACATACACTTTAACACATAAATATATGTATATAAGCATATACATTTATATTTACAGGGAACACAGTCACCATAGACCACAATGTAAGGGCACTTACTTTCCAGTGCCGGTTTTATTTTCTAACACCCCACACCAGCTCAATTTAACCCCTAAAAACAGCTTAGTGTATTTTTTTAATTTATTTTTTTACAAAAATGCTCATTTCTTTCATGTAATTGGCAAGAGTCCATGAGCTAGTGACATATGGGATATACAATTCTACCAGGAGGGCCAAAGTTTCCCAAACCTCAAAATGCCTATAAATACACCCCTCACCACACCCACAATTCAGTTTTACAAACTTTGCCTCCTATGGAGGTGGTGAAGTAAGTTTGTGCTAAGATTTCTACGTTGATATGCGCTTCTCAGCATTGTTGAAGCCCGATTCCTCTCAGAGTACAGCGAATGTCAGAGGGACGTGAAAGGCGTATCGCTTATTGAATACGATGATTTCCCTAATGGGGGTCTATTTCATAGGTTCTCTGTTATCGGTCGTAGAGATTCATCTCCTACCTCCCTTTTCAGATCGACGATATACTCTCAAATTACCATTACCTCTACTAATAACTGTTTCAGTACTGGTTTGGCTATCTGCTATATGTGGATGGGTGTCTTTTGGTAAGCATGTTTTTTATTACTTAAGACACCTCAGCTATGGTTGGGCACTTTATGCATTTATATAAAGTTCTAAATATATGTATTGTACTTATATTTGCCTTGAGTCAGGTTCATGTATTTCCTTCTGCAGACTGTCAGTTTCATATTTGGGAAATATTAACATCTTTTAAAGAAATTTTTTTTCTTACCTGGGGTTTAGTCTTTTTTCAATTGACTTCTTGCAAATTGCGGGTGGCATTAGGCCCGCGGGTGCGTAAAATGCTAAACTTTATTGCGTCATTCTTGGAATGAAAATATTTTTGGCGCGGACAAATACGTCTATGACGCAGTTTCGTCATTTCCGGCGTCATACTTGACGGCGAGACCTTTCACATGGTTGCGTCATTAGTGACGCGAGTGTGTCATTTCCAGTTATTTTTTGCGCCAAAAAGTTTACGTTACGTTGTGCGTCATACTTGGCGCCAAACTTTTCACTATTTCAATACTCCATTGATGTTTCCCTCTTGCTTTTTTTCTCTATCAGAGGCCTATGCTATTTGCATTTTTTCCCATTCCTAAAACTGTCATATAAGGAAATAGATAATTTTGCTTTATATGTTGTTTTTTCTCTTACATTTTGCAAGATGTCTCAATCTGATCCTGCCTCAGAAGTTTCTGCTTGAACATTGCTGTCTGACATCGGTTCTACCAAAGCTAAGTGCATTTGTTGTAAAATTGTTGACATTATTTCGCCGAATGTCATTTGTAATAGTTGTCATGATAAACTTTTACATGCAGATAGTGTTTCTATCAGTAATAGTACATTGCCAGTTGCAGTTCCTTCAACTTCTAATGTGCATGATATACCTGTAAACTTTAAAGAATTTTTTTCTGATTCTATCTTGAAGGCTTTGTCTGCATTTCCACCTTCTAATAAACGTAAAAGGTCTTTTAAAACTTCTCATTTAGTTGATGAAATTTCAAATGACCAACAACATAATAATTTATCCTCTTCTGATGAGGATCTATCTGATACAGAAGATCCTTCCTCAGACATTGACACTGACAAATCTACTTATTTATTTAAAATAGAGTATATGCGTTCTTTATTAAAAGAAGTGTTAATTACTTTGGATATTGAGGTAACCAGTCCTCTTGACGTTCCGTCTAATAAACGTTTAAATGCTGTTTTTAAACCTCCTGTGGTTTCTACAGGGGTTTTTCAGATTCCGGAGGCTATTTCTGATATGATTTCTAGGGAATGGAATAAGCCAGGTACTTCTTTTATTCCTTCTTCAAGGTTTAAAAAATTGTTTCCTTTGCCAGCAAAATCTATAGAGTTTTGGGAAAAAATCCCCAAAGTTGATGGGGCTATTTCTATTCTTGCTAAACGTACCACTATTCCTATGGAAGATAGTACTTCCTTTAAGGATCCTTTAGATAGGAAGCTTGAATCTTATCTAAGGAAGGCCTATTTATATTCAGGTCATCTTCTCAGACCTGCAATTTCTTTGGCTGATGTTGCAGCTGCATCAACTTTCTGGTTGGAGAATTTAGCGCAACAAGAATTGGATTCTGGCATATCTAGCATTATTCGCTTACTGCAACATGCTAATTATCAATTTTGATAATATCAAAAATGGCATCACAAATAAAATGTTAGATCCATGTCTTTAGCTATATTAGCTAGAAGAGCTTTGTGGCTTAAATCTTGGAATGCTGATATGACATCTAAATCTAGATTACTATCTCTTTCTTTCCAAGGAAATAATTTATTTGGTTCTCAGTTGGATTCTATTATTTCAACTGTCACTGGGGGAAAGGGAGTTTTTCTGCCTCAGGATAAAAAACCTAAGGGTAAATCTAAGGCTTCTAACCGTTTTCGTTCCTTTCGTCAGAATAAGGAACAAAAACTCAATCCTCCACCCAAGGAATCTGCTTCCAATTGGAAGCCTTCCTCAAATTGGAATAAATCCAAGCCATTTAGGAAACCAAAGTCAGCCCCTAAGTCCGCATGAAGGTGCGGCCCTCATTCCAGCTCAGCTGGTAGGGGGCAGATTAAGGGTTTTCAAGGATATTTGGATAAAATCTGTCCAAAATCATTGGATTCAGAGCATTGTCTCTCAAGGGAATAGAATAGGATTCAGAGTAAGACCTCCTGTGAGAAGATTTTTTTCTCTCACGTATCCCAGTAAATACAGTACAAGCTTAGGCTTTCCTGAAGTGCGTTTCAGACCTTGAGTCTACAGGGGTAATCATGCCAGTTCCTCCTCAGGAACAAGGTTTGGGGTTTTATTCAAACCTATTCATTGTACCAAAGAAAGAAAATTTATTCAGACCAGTTCTGGATCTGAAAATTTTGAATCGTTATGTAAGAGTACCAACTTTCAAGATGGTGACTATAAGGACTATTCTGCCTTTTGTTCAGCAAGGACATTATATGTCCACAACAGACTTGCAGGATGTATACCTTCATATTCCAATTCATCCAGAACACTATCAGTTTCTGAGATTCTCTTTTCTAAACAAGCATTACCAATTTGTTGCTCTTCCATTTGGCCTAGCAACAGCTCCAAGAATCTTTTCAAAGGTTCTGGGTGCTCTTCTATCTGTAATCAGAGAACAGGGTATTGCGGTGTTTCCTTATTTGGACGATATCTTGGTTCTAGCTCAGCCTTTATGTACAGCAGAATCTCACACGAATCAACTAGTGTTGTTTCTTCAGAAACATGGTTGGAGGATCAATTTACCAAAAAGTTTCTCGATTCCTCAGACAAGGGTCACCTTTTTAGGCTTCCAGATAGATTCAGTGTCCATGACTTTGTCTCTTACAGACAAGAGACGTTTAAAATTGGTTGCAGCCTGCCGGCACCTTCAGTGGCTATGTGCATGGAATTTTAGGACTCATGACTGCAGCATCGGACGCGATCCCCTTTGCTCGTTTTCACAGGAGACCTCTACAGCTTTGTATGCTGAATCAATGGTGCAGGGATTATACAAATATATCACAATTAATATCCTTGAATCCCAATGTACGACACTCTCTGACATGGTGGATAGATCACCATCGTTTAATTCAAGGGGCTTCTTTTGTTCGGCCAACCTGGACTGTGATCACAACAGATGAGAGTCTTTCAGGTTGGGGAGCTGTTTGGGGATCTCTGACAGCACAAGGGGTTTGGAAATCTCAAGAGGCGAGATTACCAATAAATATTTTAGAACTCTGTGCAATTCTCAGAGCTCTTCAGTTTTGGCCTCTGCTAAAGAGAGAACCGTTCATTTGTTTTCAGACAGACAATATCACAACTGTGGCATATGTCAATCGTCAGGGTGAGGCTCACAATCCCCAAGCTATGAAAGAAGTATCTTGGATACTTGCTTGGGCGGAATACAGCTCCAGTCTAATCTCTACGGTGCATATCCCAGGTGTAGAAAATTGGAAGGCGGATTATCTCAGCCGCCAGACTTTACAGGGGAGTGGTCTCTCCATCCAGATGTGTTTTCTCAGATTGTTCAGATGTGGGGTCTTCCAGAGATAGATCTCATGGCCTCTCATCTAAACAAGAAACTTCCCAGATACCTGTCCAGGTATGTTCAGGCAGAAGCAGTGGATGCGCTGACACTTCCTTGGTGTTATCATCCTGCTTACATTTTCCCGCCTATAGTTCTCCTTCCAAGAGTGATCTCCAAAATCATCATGGAACAGTCATTTGTGCTGCTGGTGGCTCCAGCATGGCCACACAGGTTTTGGTATGCGAATCTGGTTCGGATGCCCAGTTGCCCGCCTTGGCCACTTCCGTTACGGCCAGACCTACTACTATCTCAAGGTCCATTTTTCCATCAGGATCTCAAATCATTAAATTTGAAGGTATGGAAATTGAACGCTTAGTACTAAGTCATAGAGGTTTCTCTGACTCAGTGATTAATACTATGTTACAAGCTTGTAAATCTGTCTGTAGAAAGATTTATTATAGAGTTTGGAAGACTTACATTTCATGGTGTTGTTCTCATAAATTTTCCTGGCATTCTTTTAGAATTCCTAGAATTTTACAGTTTGTTCAGGATGGTTTGGATAAGGGTTTGTCTGCAAGTTCCTTGAAAGGACAAATCTCCGCTCTTTCTGTTTTATTTCACAGAAAGATTGCTATACTTCCTGATATACACTGTTTTGTACAGGCTTTAGTTCGTATTAAGCCCGTTATTAAATCAATTTCTCCTCCTTGGAGTCTTAATTTGGTTCTGAAGGCTTTACAGGCTCCTCCATTTGAACCTATGCATTCTTTGGACATTAAACTACTTTCTTGGAAAGTGTTGTTCCTTTTGGCCATCTCTTCTGCTAGAAGAGTGTCTGAGTTATCTGCTCTTTCGTGTGAGTCTCCTTTTCTGATTTTTCATCAGGATAAGGCAGTTTTGCGGACTTCTTTTTAATTTACCTAAGGTTGTGAATTCTAACAACATTAGTAGAGAAATTGTTGTCCCTTCCTTGTGTCCTAATCCTAAGAATTCTTTGGAAAGATCCTTACATTCTTTGGATGTGGTAAGAGCTTTGAAATATTATGTGGAAGCTACTAAAGATTTCAGGAAGACTTCCAGTCTATTTGTTTTATTTTCTGGTCCTAGGAAAGGTCAGAAGGCTTCTGCTATTTCCTTGGCTTCTTGGTTGAAACTTTTGATTCATCAAGCTTATTTGGAGTAGGGTCAGGCCCCGCCTCAGAGAATTACAGCTCATTCTACTAGATCAGTCTCCACTTCGTGGGCTTTTAAGAATGAAGCTTCAATTGATCAGATTTGCAAAGCGGCAACATGGTCCTCTTTGCATACATTTACTAAATTCTACCGTTTTGATGTATTCGCTTCTTCGGAAGCAGTTTTTGGTAGAAAAGTTCTTCAGACAGCTGTTTCAGTTTGATTCTTCTGCTTTTGATTTAAGTTTTTTTCTTTCAAAAATGAAAATAAACTTATTTTTTTGGGGTTGTGGATTAATTTTTTCATCGGAATATGGCTGTTTTTATTTTTATTCCCTCCCTCTCTAGTGACTCTTGAGTGGAGATCCACATCTTGGGTATTGATATCCCATATGTCACTAGCTCATGGACTCTTGCCAATTACATGAAATAAAACATAATTTATGTAAGAACTTACCTGATAAATTCATTTCTTTCATATTGGCAAGAGTCCATGAGGCCCACCCTTTTTATGGTGGTTATGATTTTTTTGTATAAAGCACAATTATTTCCAAATTTTCATTATTGATGCTTTCTACTCCTTTCTTTATCACCCCACTGCTTGGCTATTCGTTAAACTGAATTGTGGGTGTGGTGAGGGGTGTATTTATAGGCATTTTGAGGTTTGGGAAACTTTGCCCCTCCTGGTAGGATTGTATATCCCATATGTCACTAGCTCATGGACTCTTGCCAATATGAAAGAAATTAATTTATCAGGTAAGTTCTTACATAAATTATGTTTTTTTTATTTTCAAAAATCACACTGGACTAAAATTTGGGGGCAATTGGGATACTTTTGGAAAATTAACCAGAGATCCCACTACTTCCATATTGTGCTACAGATGGAGAATGAGCCATCTATAGGGAATGACAGGTAGACTGAAGTTTGGTTCTGCGGGTATCTGAGAGAAACAAAGAGCACTACCAGAAAAACCACCCGTGTAGCTGGTGATAAAAAAAAAAACACACACACAAAAAAAATCCCATCCATGTTCCTGAAGGAAAGATACCATTCTGTGGATATGAGCAGTAGCCAGAGAAAGATAGAGCTTGGACTAAAATATTGTCCAAATAAGGGTCAATGGAGATTCCCTGAGCTCTGATAACGACTAAGAGAGCCCCTAATACCTTTGTGCAAGGGGCTGTGGCTAGACTGAAGGAAGGGGAGGGCCACAAATTGGTAATGTTTGTTGAGAAAAGCAAATCTTAGAAACTGGAAATTGCCCTTGTGAATTTGGAATCGCAGATATGCAACCTTTAAAGTCTATGGTTGTTATAAATTGAGGCAAAATGGTATGGATTGTTTCCATTTTGAAATTAGTTCAGAGTCTTTAGGTCCAAGATAGGTTGGTAGGTGCCTTCCTTCTTTGGGACAATGAAAAGGTTGGAAAACATAATTTATGCTTACCTGATAAATTTATTTCTCTTGTAGTGTGTTCAGTCCACGGGTCATCCATTACTTATGGGATATATTCTCCTTCCCAACAGGAAGTTGCAAGAGGATCACCCAAGCAGAGCTGCTATATAGCTCCTCCCCTCACATGTCATATCCAGTCATTCGACCGAAACAAGACGAGAAAGGAGAAACTATAGGGTGCAGTGGTGACTGGAGTTATAATTTAAAATTTAGAACCTGCCTCAAAAAAGACAGGGCGGGCCGTGGACAGAACACACTACAAGAGAAATAAATTTATCAGGTAAGCATAAATTATGTTTTCTCTTGTTAAGTGTGTTCAGTCCACGGGTCATCCATTACTTATGGGATACCAATACCAAAGCTAAAGTACACGGATGATGGAAGGGACAAGGCAGGAACATTAAACAGAAGGAACCACTGCCTGTAGAACCTTTCTCCCAAAAACAGCCTCCGAAGAAGCAAAAGTGTCAAATTTGTAAAAAACATAATTTATGCTTACCTGATAAATTCCTTTCTCCTGTAGTGTAGTCAGTCCACGGGTCATCCATTACTTATGGAATATTTCTCTTCCTAACAGGAAACTGCAAGAGAATTACCCAGCAGAGCTTGCTATATAGCTCCTCGACCAAGCATACGAGAAAGGAGGAACCATAGGGTACCGTGGTGACTGGAGTTTAATTAAAATTTAGACCTGCCGTAAAAACAGGGCGGGCCGTGGACTGACTACACTACAGGAGAAAGGAATTTATCAAGTAAGCATAAATTATGTTGTTTTCTCCTGTTAAGTGTAGTCAGTCCACGGGTCATCCATTACTTATGGAATACCAATACCAAAGCTAAAGTACACGGATGAAGGGAGGGACAAGGCAGGAACATTAAACAGAAGGAACCACTGCCTGAAGTACCTTTCTCCCAAACACAGCCTCCGAGGAAGCAAAAGTGTCAAATTTGTAAAATTTTTAAAAAGTGTGAAGCGAAGACCAAGTCGCAGCCTTGCAAATCTGTTCAACAGAGGCCTCATGTTTAAAGGCCCAGGTGGAAGCCACAGCTCTAGTAGAATGAGCTGTAATCCTTTCAGGGGGCTGCTGTCCAGCTGTCTCATAGGCTAATCGTATTATGCTACGAAGCCAAAAAGAGAGAGAGGTAGCCGAAGCCTTTTGACCTCTCCTCTGTCCAGAGTAAACGACAAACAGGGAAGAAGTTTGACGAAAATCCTTAGTTGCCTGCAAATAGAATTTCAGGGCACGGACTACGTCCAGATTATGCAAAAGTCGTTCCTTCTTTGAAGAAGGGTTAGGACACAGAGATGGAACAACAATCTCTTGATTGATATTCTTGTTAGTAACTACCTTAGGTAAGAACCCAGGTTTAGTACGCAGAACTACCTTGTCTGAATGGAAAATCAGATAAGGAGAATCACAATGTAAGGCAGATAACTCAGAGACTCTCCGAGCCGAGGAAATAGCCATCAAAAACAGAACTTTCCAAGATAACAACTTGATATCAATGGAATGAAGGGGTTCAAATGGAACGCCTTGAAGAACATTAAGAACTAAGTTTAAGCTCCACGGCGGAGCAACAGACTTAAACACAGGCTTAATCCTAGTTAAAGCCTGACAGAAAGCCTGAACGTCTGGAACTTCAGCCAGACGTTTGTGTAGAAGAATAGACAGAGCAGAAATCTGTCCCTTTAACGAACTAGTAGATAAGCCCTTTTCTAAACCCTCTTGTAGAAAGGACAATATCCTAGGAATCCTAACCTTACTCCATGAGTAACTCTTGGATTCGCACCAATGTAAATATTTACGCCATATTTTATGGTAAATTTTTCTGGTAACAGGCTTCCTAGCCTGTATTAAGGTATCAATAACCGACTCCGAGAAACCACGCTTTGATAGAATCAAGCGTTCAATCTCCATGCAGTCAGCCTCAGAGAAATTAGATTTGGATGTTTGAAAGGACCCTGAATTAGAAGGTCCTGTCTCAGAGGCAGAGACCACGGTGGACAGGACGACATGTCCACTAGGTCTGCATACCAGGTCCTGCGTGGCCATGCAGGCGCTATCAGAATCACCGAAGCTCTCTCCTGTTTGATCTTGGCAATCAAACGAGGAAGCATTGGGAATGGTGGAAACACATAAGCCATGTTGAAGACCCAAGGGGCTGTCAGAGCATCTATCAGCACTGCTCCCGGGTCCCTGGACCTGGATCCGTAACAAGGAAGCTTGGCGTTCTGACGAGACGCCATGAGATCCAGATCTGGTTTGCCCCAACGACGAACCAGTTGAGCAAAGACCTCCGGATGAAGTTCCCACTCTCCCGGATGAAAAGTCTGGCGACTTAGAAAATCCGCCTCCCAGTTCTCCACGCCTGGGATGTAGATCGCTGACAGGTGGCAAGAGTGAGACTCTGCCCAGCGAATTATCTTTGAGACTTCCAACATCGCTAGGGAACTTCTGGTTCCCCCTTGATGGTTGATATAAGCCACAGTCGTGATGTTGTCCGACTGAAATCTGATGAACCTCAGAGTTGCTAACTGAGGCCAAGCTAGGAGAGCATTGAATATTGCTCTTAACTCCAGAATATTTATTGGGAGGAGTTTCTCCTCCTGAGTCCATAATCCCTGAGCTTTCAGGGAATTCCAGACTGCTCCCCAGCCTAGAAGGCTGGCGTCTGTTGTTACAATCGTCCAATCTGGCCTGCGAAAGGTCATCCCCTTGGACAGATGTGGCCGAGAGAGCCACCATAGAAGAGAATCTCTGGTCTCTTGATCCAGATTTAGTAGGGGGGACAAATCTGAGTAATCCCCGTTCCACTGACTTAGCATGCACAATTGCAGCGGTCTGAGATGCAGGCGCGCAAATGGTACTATGTCCATTGTCGCTACCATTAAGCCGATTACTTCCATGCACTGAGCTACTGACGGGTGTGGAATGGAGTGAAGGACACGGCAAGCATTTAGAAGTTTTAATAACCTGGCCTCTGTCAGGTAAATTTTCATCTCTACATAATCTATAAGAGTCCCTAGAAAGGGAACTCTTGTAAGTGGTAATAGAGAACTCTTTTCCACGTTCACCTTCCACCCATGCAACCTCAGAAATGCCAGAACTATCTCTGTATGAGACTTGGCAGTTTGAAAACTTGACGCTTGTATCAGAATGTCGTCTAGGAACGGAGTCACCGCTATGCCTCGCGGTCTTAGTACCGCCAGAAGTGATCCTAGAATTTTTGTAAAGATTCTTTGAGCCGTAGCTAATCCGAAGGGAAGAGCTACAAACTGGTAATGCCTGTCTAGGAAGGCAAATCTCAAATACCGGTAATGGTCCTTGTGAATCGGTATGTGAAGGTAGGCATCCTTTAAGTCCACCGTGGTCATGTACTGACCCTCTTGAATCATGGGAAGGATGGTTCGAATAGTCTCCATTTTGAATGATGGAACTCTTAGAAATTTGTTTAGGATTTTTAAGTCCAAGATTGGTCTGAAGGTTCCCTCTTTTTTGGGAACCACAAATAGATTTGAATAGAATCCCTGCCCGTGTTCCGTCCGCGGAACTGGGTGGATTACCCCCATTAGTAAGAGGTCTTGTACACAGCGTAGAAACGCCTCTTTCTTTGTTTGGTTTGCTGATAACCTTGAAAGATGAAATCTCCCCCGTGGAGGAGAAGTCTTGAAGTCCAGGAGGTATCCCTGGGATATGATCTCCAACGCCCAGGGATCCTGGACATCTCTTGCCCAAGCCTGGGCGAAGAGAGAAAGTCTGCCCCCCACTAGATCCGTTTCCGGATAGGGGGCCCTCTCTTCATGCTGTCTTGGGGGCAGCAGCAGGTTTCTTGGCCTGCTTGCCCCTGTTCCAGGACTGGTTAACTTTCCAGCCCTGCCTGTAACGAGCCACAGCTCCTTCCTGTTTTGGAGCGGAGGAAGTTGATGCTGCTCCTGCCTTGAAGTTACGAAAGGCACGAAAATTAGACTGTTTGGCCTTTGATTTGGCCCTGTCCTGAGGTAGAGCATGGCCCTTACCTCCCGTAATGTCAGCAATAATTTCTTTCAAGCCGGGCCCGAATAAGGTCTGCCCTTTGAAAGGAATATTAAGCAATTTAGATTTAGAAGTCACGTCAGCTGACCAGGATTTAAGCCATAGCGCTCTGCGCGCTTGGATGGCGAATCCGGAGTTCTTAGCCGTAAGTTTGGTTAAATGCACAACGGCATCAGAAACAAATGCGTTAGCTAGCTTAAGTGTTTTAAGCTTGTTCATTATTTCATCCAATGGAGCTGAGCGAATGGCCTCTTCCAGAGACTCAAACCAGAATGCTGCCGCAGCAGTGACAGGCGCAATGCATGCAAGGGGCTGTAAAATAAAACCTTGTTGAACAAACATTTTTTTAAGGTAACCGTCTAATTTTTTTATCCATTGGATCTGAAAAGGCACAACTATCCTCCACCGGGATAGTGGTACGCTTAGCTAAAGTAGAAACTGCTCCCTCCACCTTAGGGACCGTCTGCCATAAGTCTCGTGTGGTGGCGTCAATAGGAAACATTTTCCTAAATATGGGAGGAGGGGTAAAAGGTACACCAGGTCTATCCCACTCCTTGCTAATAATTTCTGTAAGCCTTTTTGGTATAGGAAATACGTCAGTATACACCGGTACCGCATAGTATTTATCCAACCTACATAATTTCTCTGGAATTGCAACCGTGTTACAATCATTCAGAGCCGCTAATACCTCCCCTAGCAATGTGCGGAGGTTCTCTAGCTTATATTTAAAATTGGAAATCTCTGAATCCAGTCTCCCTGGATCAGATCCGTCACCCACAGAATGAAGCTGTCCGTCCTCACGTTCTGCAAACTGTGACGCAGTATCTGACATGGCTCTCATCTCATCCGCGCGCTCTATCCTTAACCCAGAGCTATCGCGCTTGCCTCTTAAATCATAACAGTAGCCATGTCTTGCAAAGTGATTTGTAAGGGCCTCCCTGATGTACTTGGCGCCACAAAATCACGCACCTCCTGAGCGGGAGGCGCAGGTACTGACACGTGAGGAGAGTTAGTCGGCATAACTTCCCCCTCGTCGTCTGGTGATAATTTCTTTACATGTAAAGATTGACTTTTATTTAAAGTAGCATCAATGCAATTAGTACATAAATTTCTATTGGGCTCCACATTGGCCTTTAAACATAGTGAACAAAGAGATTCATCTGAGTCAGACATGTTTAAACAAACTAGCAATGAGACTAGCAAACTTGGAAATACTTTTCAAAATTAATTTACAAGCAATATAAAAAACGTTACTGTGCCTTTAAGAAGCACAGAAAAACTGACAGTTGAAATAACAATGAACAAAAATAGTTATAGCAACCAAATTTTCACAGTAAATGTATTAAGTTAGCAAAGGATTGCACCCACCAGCAAATGGATGATTAACCCCTTAGTACCCAAAAACGGATAACAATTATATAATTAACGTTTTTCTCACAGTCAAATACACTGTCACAGGACTACTGTGACTGATTACCTCCCTCAAAATGGATTTTGAAGACCCCTGAGCTCTCTAGAGACGATCTGGATCATGGAGGATGAAGTAGACAGATTGTGACTGAATTTTTACTGCGCAAAAAATCGCTAAAATAGGCCCCTCCCACTCATATTACAACAGTGGGGAAGCTCAGAAACTGTTTCTATGCAGAGAACAAAAATGGCCATGTGGTAAAAATCAAGCCCCAATAAGTTTTATCACCAAGTACCTCACAAAAAACGATTAACATGCCAGTAAACGTTTTAAACATACATTTAAAAGTTATGTATTATTATTTACAAGCCTGCTACCAGTCGCTTTTACTGCAGTTAAGGCTCATACATTATTTCAGTATTAACAGTATTTTCAGAGTCAATTCCATTCCTTAGAAAATACATTCATTGCACACACACTCATCAGCCTAATACCAGTCGCTATCGCTGCATTTAAGGCTGAACTTACTTTACAATGGTATCAGCAGTATTTTCTCAGTCAATTCCATTCCTCAGAAAATAATTTACTGCACATACCTCTTTGTTGCAGGGGGACCCTGCATGCTATTCCCCTTCTCTGAAGTTACCTCACTTTTCCTCAGATGAGAACAGCCAGTGGGTCTTAGTTACGTCTGCTAAGACCATAGAAAAAAACCCAGGCAGATTCTTCTTCTAAAGCTGCCTGAGAATAAACAGCACACTCCGGTGCCATTTAAAAATAACAAACTTTTGATTGTAGAAATAAACTAAGTTAAAAAAACACCACAGATCTCTCACAGCTTCCTATCTAGTTAGGCTGCAAGAGAATGACTGTGTATGACAGGTGAGGGGAGGAGCTATATAGCAAGCTCTGCTGGGTAATTCTGTTGCAGTTTCCTGTTAGGAAGAGAAATATTCCATAAGTAATGGATGACCCGTGGACTGACTACACTTAACAGGAGAAAGTATGAAGTGAAGACCAAGTTGCAGCCTTGCAAATCTGTTCAACAGAGGCCTCATTCTTAAAGGCCCAGGTGGAAGCCACAGCTCTAGTGGAATGAGCTGTAATTTTCTCAGGAGGCTGCTGTCCAGCAGTCTCATAGGCTAAGCGTATTATGCTACGAAGCCAAAAAGAGAGAGGTAGCCAAAGCCTTTTGACCTCTCCTCTGTCTAGAGTAAAAGACAAACAGAGAAGAAGTTTGTTGAAAATCTTTAGTTGCCTGTAAGTAGAACTTCAGGGCACGGACCACATCTAGATTATGCAAAAGACGTTCCTTCTTTGAAGGATTAGGACATAATGATGGAACAACAATCTCTTGATTGATATTCCTGTTAGAAACAACCTTAGGTAAAAACCCAGGTTTAGTACGCAGGACTACCTTGTCTGAATGAAAAATCAGATAAGGAGAATCACAATGTAAGGCAGATAACTCAGAGACTCTTCGAGCCGAGGAAATAGCCATCAAAAACAGAACTTTCCAAGATAAAAGCTTAATATTAATGGAATGAAGGGGTTCAAACGGAACACCCTGAAGAACTTTAAGAACCAAGTTTAAGCTCCACGGAGGAGCAAAAGTCTTAAACACAGGCTTAATCCTGGCCAAAGCCTGACAAAAAGCCTGGACGTCTGGATTCTCTGCCAGACGCTTGTGTAAAAGAATAGACAGAGCAGAAATCTGTCCCTTTAGCGAACTAGCGGATAAACCCTCTTGTAGAAAAGACAATATCCTAGGAATCTTAACCTTACTCCATGAGTAACTCTTGGATTCACACCAATATAAATATTTACGCCATATCTTATGGTAAATTTTTCTGGTCACAGGTTTCCGAGCCTGTATTAATGTATCAATAACCGACTCCGAGAAACCACGCTTCGATAGAATCAAGCGTTCAATCTCCATGCAGTCAGCCTCAGAGAAATTAGGTTTGGATGGTTGAAAGGACCCTGAATTAGAAGGTCCTGCCTCAGAGGCAGAGGCCATGGTGGACAGGACGACATGTCCACTAGGTCTGCATACCAGGTCCTGCGTGGCCACGCAGGCGCTATCAGAATCACCGATGCTCTCTCCTGTTTGATCTTGGCAATCAGTCGAGGCAGTAACGGAAAAGGTGGAAACACATAAGCCATGTTGAAAACCCAAGAGGCTGCTAGTGCATCTATCAGCACCGCTCCCGGGTCCCTGGACCTGGATCCGTAGCACGGAAGCTTGGCGTTCTGGCGAGATGCCATGAGATCCAGTTCCGGTTTGCCCCAACGAAGAATCAGTTGAGCAAATATCTCCGGATGAAGTTCCCACTTCCCCGGATGAAAAGTCTGGCGACTTAGAAAGTCCGCCTCCCAGTTCTCCACGCCTGGGATGTAGATCGCTGACAGGTGGCAAGAGTGAGACTCTGCCCAGCGAATTATCTTTGAGACTTCTAACATCGCTAGGGAACTCCTGGTTCCTCCTTGATGATTGATGTAAGCTACAGTCGTGATGTTGTCCGACTGAAACCTGATGAACCTCAGTGTTGCTAACTGAGGCCAAGCTAGGAGAGCATTGAATATTGCTCTTAATTCCAGAATGTTTATTGGAAGGAGTTTCTCCTCCTGAGTCCACGATCCCTGAGCCTTTAGGGAGTTCCAGACTGCGCCCCAGCCTAGTAGGCTGGCATCTGTTGTTACAATCGTCCAATCTGGTCTGCGAAAGGTCATTCCTTTGGACAGATGAACCCGAGACAACCACCAGAGAAGAGAATCCCTGGTCTCCTGGTCCAGATACAGTAAAGGGGACAGATCTGAGTAATCCCCATTCCACTGACTTAGCATGCATAATTGCAGCGGTCTGAGATGCAGGCGCGCAAATGGCACTATGTCCATTGCCGCGACCATTAAGCCGATTACTTCCATGCACTGAGCTACTGATGGGCTTGGAATGGAATGAAGGACACGGCAAGCATTTAGAATTTTTGATAACCTGGACTCAGTCAGGTAAATCTTCATCTCTACAGAATCTATAAGAGTCCCTAAGAAAGGAACCCTTGTGAGTGGAAACAGAACTCTTTTCCATGTTCACTTTCCACCCATGCGACCTCAGAAATGCTAGAACTATCTCTGTATGAGACTTTGCATTTTGAAAACTTGACGCTTGTATCAGAATGTCGTCTAGGTACGGAGCCACCACTATGCCTCGCGGTCTTAGTACCGCCAGAAGCGAACCCAGAACCTTTGTAAAAATTCTCAGAGCCGTAGCTAACCCGAAGGGAAGAGCTACAAACTGGTAATGCCTGTCTAGAAAGGCAAACCTTAGGTACCGATAATGATCTTTGTGAATCGGTATGTGAAGGTAGGCATCCTTTAAGTCCACTGTGGTCATATACTGACCCTCTTGGATCATGGGTAGGATGGTCCGAATGGTTTCCATCTTGAACGATGGAACCCTTAGGAATTTGTTTAAGATTTTTAAGTCTAAGATTGGTCTGAAGGTACCCTCTTTTTTGGGAACCACAGATTTGAGTAAAACCCTTGCCCTTGTTCCTTTCGCGGAACTGGGTGGATCACTCCCATCACTAAGAGGTCTTGTACACATTGCAGAAATGCCTCTTTCTTTACTAGGTTTGGTGATAACCTTGACAGATGAAACCTCCCTTGTGGAGAAGTTTTGAAATCCAGAAGGTATCCCTGAGATATAATCTCCAACGTCCAGGGATCCTGTACATCTCTTGCCCAAGCCTGGGTGAAGAGAGAAAGTCTGCCCCCCACTAGATCCGTCTCTGAAAAGGGGGCCCTGTCTTCATGCTGTCTTAGGGGCGGAAGTAGGCTTTCTGGCCTGCTTGCCCTTGTTCCATGACTGGTTGCCTTTCCAACCCTGTCTGTAACGAGCAGTAGTTCCTTCCCATTTTGGAGCGGAGGAAGTTGATGCTGCTCCTGCCTTGAAATTACGAAAGGCACGAAAATTAGACTGTTTGGCCTTTGATTTGGCCCTGTCCTGAGGAAGGGTGTGGCCCTTACCTCCAGTAATGTCAGCAATAATTTCCATCAAGCCGGGCCCGAATAAGGTCTGCCCTTTGAAAGGAATATTCAGTAGTTTAGATTTAGAAGTTACATCTGCTGACCAGGATTTAAGCCATAGCGCTCTGTGCGCCTGTATGGCGAATCCGGAATTCTTAGCCGTAAGTTTGGTTAAATGCACTACGGCATCCGAAACAAACGCATTAGCTAGCTTAAGCGTTCTAAGCTTGCTCAAAGTCTCATCCAATGGTGCTGTGCGAATCGCCTCTTCCAGAGACTCAAACCAGAATGCCGCTGCAGCAGTGACAGGCGCAATGCATGCAAGAGGCTGTAATAAAACCTTGTTGAACAAACATTTTCTTAAGGTAACCCTCTAATTTTTTATCCATTGGATCTGAGAAAGCACAGCTATCCTTCACCGGGATAGTGGTACGCTTGGCTAAAGTAGAAACTGCTCCCTCCACCTTAGGGACCGTCTGCCATAAGTCTTGTGTGGCGGCGTTTATAGGGAACATTTTTCTAAATATCGGAGGAGGGGAAAAGGGCACACCAGGTCTATCCCACTCCTTGCTAATAATCTCTGTAAGCCTTTTTGGTATAGGAAAAACGTCAGTACACACCGGTACCGCATAGTATTTATCCAGCCTACATAATTTCTCTGGGATTGCCACCGTGTCACAATCATTCAGAGCCGCTAACACCTCCCCTAGCAACACGCGGAGGTTCTCAAGCTTAAATTTAAAATTTCTGAATCCGGTCTCCCCGAATCAGAACAGTCACCCACAGAATGAAGCTCTCCGTCCTCATGTTCTGCAAATTGTGACGCAGTATCAGACATGGCTCTCGTGTCATCGGCGCGCTCTGTCCTTAACCCAGAGCTATCGCGCTTGCCTCTTAACTCGGGCAGATTGGATAATACTTCTTTCATAACATTAGCCATATCATGTAAAGTGATTTGTAAGGGCCTTGATGTACTTGGCGCCACAATCTCACGCACCTCCCGAGCGGGAGACGAAGGTACTGACACGTGAGGAGAGTTAGACGGCATAACTTCCCCCTCGTTGTCTGGTGATAATTTCTTTATCGGTAAAGATTGACTTTTATTTAAAGTAATATCAATACAGTTGGTACACATATTTCTATTGGGCTCCACATCGGCTTTTAAACATAATGAACAAGCAGATTCCTCTGTATCAGACATGTTTAAACAGACTAGCAATGAAGCTAGCAAGCTTGGAAATTACTTTCAATAAGTTTACAAGCAATATAAAAAACGCTGCAGCGCTTATCAAAAACACAGTTGAATAACAATGAACTAATTCAGTAATAGTCAACAATTCTTAACGGTAAATGTATTAATTAGCAGAGGATTGCACCCATTAGCAAAAGGATGATTAACCCCTCAATACCCAAAAACGGATATCAAATTAAGATTTAACGCTTTTATCACAGTCAAACACACGGTCACAGGTCTGCTGTGACTGATTACCTCCCTCAAAAACGAATTTTGAAAACCCCTGAGCTCTCTAGAGACGTCCTGGATCAAGGAGGAAGAAGCAGGAAGACTGCTAGAATTTTAACTGCGCAACAAGGCGCTAAAAAAAGGCCCCTCCCACTCATATTACAACAGTGGGAGACCTGATATAACGGTTTCTATGCAGAAAAATACGTTAGCCATGTGGAAAAAAAATCATGCCCAAAAAGGATTTATCACCAAAGTACCTCACAAAACGAATAACATGCCAGTAAACGTTTTTAAAACAAACTTTTTCAATGTCATGCAAAGTTATCACTAAGCCTGCTACCAGTCGCTTCTACTGCAGATAAGGCTTAAGCATTATTTCAGTATAACAGTATTTTCTCAGTCAAATTCTAGTCCCTAGAAAATAACTCAACTGCGCATACATTTATCAGCCTGATACCAGTCGCTACTACTGCATTTAAGGCTGTACTTACATCATATGGGTAACAGCAGTGTTTTCTTAGTCAATTCCATTCCCAGAAAATATTGTACTGCACATACCTCATTTGCGGGGGACCCCGCATGCTATTCCCATTTTCTGAAGTTACCCCACTCCTCAGAATGTCGAGAACAGCCAGTGGATCTTAGTTACGTCTGCTAAGATCATAGAAAACGCAGGCAGATTCTTCTTCCAAATACTGCCTGAGATAGAAAAAACAGCACACTCCGGTGCCATTTAAAATAACAAACTTTTGATTGAAGAATAATTAAGTAAAAAACTCCAACTCCTCTCGCGACCTCCTTCTTTGTTGAGGGTTGCAAGAGAATGACTGGATATGACATGTGAGGGGAGGAGCTATATAGCAGCTCTGCTTGGGTGATCCTCTTGCAACTTCCTGTTTGGAAGGAGAATATATCCCATAATTAATGGATGACCCGTGGACTGAACACACTTAAGAGAAATATATATTTTTTTCTCTCTATCATTAGGATTTGAGAAACTAATCTCACTAGTATGTATAACTGCAGGTATAAGGAAGTCACATATCAATTATATTAAAAGCTAACTGACTTACTGCTGTTCGTCTACCCTGTGAATTTAACAACATAAACAAGATAAAATCTTGAACTATAGATTACTTTTTAATATTTCTTCCCACTAGCTGTATTATCCTTCGTTCTAATCAAAAATGGGTTAGACTGCAAGATGGTGGGGAAATTGCTCACCCAGAAAAAAACTTATACCCCAAAGTTTAAAAAGTAATGTGAAAGTGATAGGTGGCGCAAAAATGCTATTTCCCGTGTTGAACGTATTCCTGATATGTATGGGTGCAATCGAATTTATTGAATTGTACAATACCCTTGAATAGAATATTCCTTTCTTCTATAAAATACCACAGTACTATTTGTTATGAAATAAGTATAAGTATATTTATTGATGGTTAAACAATTCATACAATATATAAAAAATAAATAAAAAAAAAAGGAGGATAGAATATTTATGACACCGGTGTCAGTACAATTGGGCCATTAAAATATATATATATATATATATATATATATATATATATATATATATATATATATATATATATATATATATATATATATAAAAACATATATAAAATGTGCAGATATAAAAACACTTTTTTGATATCTCAATATTTGCTTATTGTATACTGTGGGTATGTATTAATACATGTGTTGTGTAGTTTCCCTTGCTTAATCTCATAATCCCAACAGTTTGTACTTATATTTTTTGATGCGTTAATACATGATGATGTAAAAAAAAAATATATGATACCTTGTCGGAAACACTAAGTGGCTGATACTCTATTTAGAGTTGTCCTGTATGTGCGGTAGTCAAATTCTATGCAGACGTCTTATAATAAGCCGGGTTTTTGACCGCTAGTGCGGAGCGGTTTGGCCAGGCCCGTTATGTTGCCTAAGTGAAAGTTACCTGTTTGGGTTTCTTCCGTAGCTCTGCGGTTAAATATATGCCGCTATCTGTGATTGTTTCCTGACGGTCAGTGACCGAGCAATACTTCTCCGTTGCAGCTTGGTGTTCCGTAGGCCGCTGTAGCTTGATATCTAGGGTTTATTGAGGTTAAATATATGCCGCTGGAAAAACCTCTTTTGGCGTTCCTTTTTCTTTAACGTTGCAAAAATTTTTCTTTAAATGTTGCAATTGAATCTCGAATTTCACAAGAACATTTCCTAAAATAAGCAAAAATTGTAAGCAAAATGTAATGTATAGAAAGTACCCAGGACTCTAAGAGTTAACCCTAATAGGGTATAAATAACAGGACAATCCATCACACAGGTATCTTGAAAAAGGCTGTATAGCCGAAACACGTAGATACCGGAGTATTGCTACATCGATTGTGAAAGAGTCAAGAGGAGCGCTTCTGATCATCCATCACAGAAAGTCCACAATCATCACTGTTTTAAAAAGTTTTGCCTCCACCTGTCTGGTATACATCAACAACTAGCAGTATTTATTTAACTGCACTCTGACCTAAAGCAGAATACAAGCAAAGGCCAGCTACATTCAGCCTAGACAGGATCAGTCACTGACCGAAAGGAGAGAAAGTGGAAAACATCAGGCGGCACTTACCACCGCACTACATCTGCATCCAGCCAAGACACGATCGGTCACTGACCGAAAGGAGAGAGAGTGGAAAACAGATGGCACTTACCACCGCACTGTTTCTTCATCCAGAAAAGAGTCCCTAAGCAAAGGAACGCCAAAAGAGAGGTTTTTCCAGCGGCATATATTTAACCGCAATAAACACTAGATATCAAGCTACAGCGGCCTACGGAACACCAAGCTGCAACGGAGAAGTATTGCTCGGTCACTGACCGACAGGAAACAATCAGATAGCGGCGTATATTTAACCGCAGTGTTTCCGACAAGGTATCTTATATATTTTTTTTTACATCATCATGTATTAACACATCAAAAAATATAAATACAAACTGTTGGGATTATGAGATTAAGCAAGGGAAACTACACAACACATATGTATTAATACATACCCACAGTATACAATAAGCAAATATTGAGATATCAAAAAAGTGTTTTTATATCTGCACATTTTATATATATATATTTTAATGGCCCAATTGTACTGACACCGGTGTCATAAATATTCTATCTTTTATTTATTTTTTATATATTGTATGAAATGTTTAACCATCAATAAATATACTTATACCTATTTCATAACAAATAGTACTGTGGTATTTTATAGAAGGAATATTCTATTCAAGGGTATTGTACAATTCAATAAATTCGATTGCACCCATACATATCAGGAATACGTTCAACACAGGAAATAGCATTTTTGCGCCACCTATCACTTTCACATTATCCTTCGTTCTAAAATGGTTTTATATCTGAACACTATAGGTTTCTATATTATAATTGTATTGTATTTTTGTACGTGTTCTTATTTCTATACTCTCAAGAAGGATTTATGCACAAGCTCAGATTCAGAATGACGTCACACAGATGGAATAGAACTGTATTTATGTTATTAAAAAAAAAAAGTTTTCTTTAATAAATAAATATATATATATATATATAAATATAAAAAAATGAGTGATTTACCCTCAGAGAAAATTCCACAACCCACCCCCTTCGTAGCTCATATGAAGGCAACTGACCCACCTCCTGGGCAAAGAAAGGGTTAAAAACTGGGCCCAGATAGCTTGAAATGCCTGCAGTCCCTGAGTAAATTTCAGCCAGCTACTGATCCGGAGAGGGAGAGAGAAGTGTGCCAAAGGGGGCAGAGCGTAACTCTGAATTAACATGCCGGCCAAAGACAATGAGAAACACAAAAACACACACTTTACATGTAAAACTGAATAGCCTCTCTTGATTTCCTTTCCATCCCCCAACCTAGCTGCATCCACGAGCTGAACCGCTAACTGCATAAGGAAGGTAGCGGTTTTCTTATAGAGACAGTAATGCATTTTTAGTTTGAGAAGAAAAAACCCAAATAAAAAACATACTGAGAGCTTCTAATGTATAATAGAGCAATGGAATAAGAAGGATTTTAACGCTAAACTCCGAAATTCTTAGTGTTAAAAACGCATCCAACTATATAGTACCTATATAAGGAGAGTACCTGGGACGCTTTGACGACACAACAACTACTACACAAATAAATAACGCAAAGCCCTCTTTCTCAAACAATTTTTTCTAAAAGGTGGTAATAAAACAGACCCACTTTTAGACAAAATGTTTAAAAAGCAAACCTACAACTCACATACAAATGTAACATACACGCAAGATAGCCAAGGAGATAGCTAAAACATTTTGCAACTTCTAGAGCAAATTATACAACCTAAAATCACAGGTGACAAATGAAAGATATACTAAATGCATGTCTACCCAAAATTCCCCCCAACCTAAAAGAAGAGTTAGACAAACCCATTACATTGCAAGAAATTACTAAGGCCATAAAATGTTTACCCACTGGGAAAAGCCCAGGCCTAGACGGGTTCACCAACAATTATTATAAGACTTTTACAGAGATTTTAGCCCCACACCTCTCTTACAGATCTACCATACAGTAGATGACAAAAAAAAAAATTCCCTCCTTCATATTTAGAAGTCTACATCTCAAACCCAACAAACTTGCAGAAGACCATGGTAACTACAGACCCATATCTCTCCTAAATACAGATATCAAAATATACAATAAAATCATAGCCACAAGAATAATCAAATTACAAAGCCTGATCCACACAGACCAGGTGGGCTTCGTCCATTAGAGAGGCAAGAGAATACTATAAGAACTCTATCACTCATAGAGTATGCTAAAAACAAAAGACCAAATCTATTCTTATATCCTTAGAAGCAGAAAATAAAATGTTTAATCGCACAAATTGTACCTTCCTTGAAATGACACTAAACGCATTTTGCTTTGGCCCACAAAAATTCATAGAATTCTTAGCTTCTACTCCTCCCCAACAGCTAAAGTTAAGACCAATGGAATCATCTCAAACCCTTTTCAGATTAAAAAAAAAAATGGAACATGACAAGGATGCCCTTTATCACCCTTTCTATTCGTCTTTACCATGGAGATTCTAGCATCATACATACGCCTCAATGATATCACAGGTATCCAAATAGGCCCCAATATGTACAAAATAGCCATGTATGCTGATGACTTCTTCTCAATCACCAACCCTAAACAGTCCCTTGCCCCAACACTACACAAAATACAGAAAAATAGCCAGTTCTCAAAAACTTTTCCCTAAATTATTCAAAATCGAAAATCCTGAATATAAACCTTACACAACGAATTTGCAGCTTTTAAAAACCTCAGCTCACTAAATTTACAACAAAAAACTATGAAATACTTAGGTATACATTTAACATCAAACCTAAGCACCTTATTTGATCGTAACTACACCACCCTACTACGAAATATACGCAAGGACCTCCTCATCTGGGGAGATAAACACTTATGGTGGGGCAGGATATAGTCCATCAAGATGACAATCTTGCCCAAGATAATATATATTCTCCAAGCCCTCCCGATCACATATATAAACCAATTACAGAATGCTATTCTAGAATACACATGGGGAAGAAAGAAACCCAGAATAAGTAGACACTGTATATAGACATTCCCAAGCTGGAGAACTGGGAGTACCAAATATTAAGATATGCCAGTCTAAGAGCAGTTGCAAAGTCACAGCATCATAGTATAACACAAATAATGAAAAATGATGGACCACATTGGATTCACACATCATTAAAGCCCCACAAGTCGGTGCATTATGCTGGGTACCAAAAGATAGCAGACCCCCCCTTATGCAAAACGTTAGATGTACATAAACATATATTTAATTATTGATACCACAAACAAAAAGGAATATCCTCCATACAATCTATCAATTCTGCCTTGTAGGGGATTGGAAAAAGGAGGAGGTCTCGATAGTAAATTTATAGGGAAAATCGAATGGTGTAAAAGAATCCCACTTAAAACCCTTATAGACCAAAGTAAACTCCTACCCAGAGAGACACTCTGAGACAACACAGGACATCACTATGCTTCATGGCTTAAATATGCCCAACTCCAACACCTATTGCACACCCCTAGAAACACTACACCTTTTGAAAATATGTGCTTAGCAGAACACTCTGTACAAGGGAAACTATCTATAGCAAGCAAACTACTAAGATCTACAGTAGAACAAAATCTACCGCCCTACATAGCTATATGGGAACAAGAACTACACATCCATCTAACACAAAGATTGGCCCTCGATCTTTCAAAAACGCTAAAGTTTTACCAAGATAGTACCTGACCCCTGCTAGATTATCCTCAATATATAAAGAAGCTTCCAATGCTTGCTGGAGGGTTTGTGGTGAACAAGACACACTGACTCATCAATTCTGGCAATGAAAACTAGTTAGCCCTTTGTGGCGTTCGGTAGAAAAACTTGGCCAAATATTTTCTAACACATTTACACTCAAACTGCACTTTTAAATCACCTCCCCAGAGGGGTATGGCAAATTGAGATCCCATTTATTACAAACATCAATAGTACCAAGTCCCTAATAGAGAGGAACTAGAAGTCCTCGATCATACCATCGACCCAAACATCGATAGACACAACTGAATTACTTTGTCTAGAAGAATATGGTTTCCTCAGAAGAAACAGCCACACATTTTGCCGAAATGAAGTTTTATTGGGAACCATATAAACCATATTCCCCATACAATTTTATATTTGACAACCAATATTTCTTCATGTTTTTATATGGTTCTCTTTCTCACTAATTACTAAAGCTGAATACAGACCCTCCATACTCCAAAAGACTTTCATCGTCAATTAAACATGCTATTACAAAAGAAAATATTGGAGGACAAGTACACCAGTTCAAATATGGACTAAGAGGACAGATCATGAACAATTAATGTTGATTAGCTTATAATTGGTATTAACTTATATTGTTGTTACCCTGTTTTCAATTAAAACAACTTACTCCCAAGCTGTTGAGTGGCAAAAACCACAAAACAGCTGTCCTGGGATTGGTCTGAATCACTGTACTAACCCTAGCTAAGCTTAAAAGGAACACTGCACCCAAATTTTTTCTTTCATGATTCAGATAGAGCATGAAATTTTAAGCAACTTTCTAATTTTCTCCTATTCTCAAATTTTCTTCATTCTCTTGGTATCTTTATTTGAAATGCAAGAATGTAAGTTTAGATGCCGGCCCATTTTTGGTGAACAACCTGGTTTGTTCTTGCCGATTGGTGGATAAAAAAAGCTTAGATGCCTTTTTTCAAATAAAGATAGGAGTAAATTAGAGCATGCAATTTTAAGCAACTTTCCTATCTGAATCACAAAAGAAAATGTTTGGTTTCAGTGTCCCTTTAAAAGCTGTGTAATACAGCGATGCTATGGCGTAAAGGGAAGTCTGCCTTAAAAAGCAGGCTAAAAGTAAAAAAGTGAGTCATTGTGAACCTCATTTGCATATCTTAACCAGAATCATCTGCTGCATTGGAAACAATGTATTCAGAGAGTTTCTGTAGGAAAAGAAAGTCTTCTGACTTGTCTAGATTTGTAAATGGGTTACACAATGAGTTATTTTCTCTACAATAATTAAAAAAAAAAAAAAAAAGTATCTCCAAACCGTTAAAAATGAGAGGTTTGAGATTGATGAAAAAAAACCCACAAAATTTATGTAAGAATTTACCTGATAAATTCATTTCTTTCATATTGGCAAGAGTCCATGAGCTAGTGACGTATGGGATATACATTCCTACCAGGAGGGGCAAAGTTTCCCAAACCTCAAAATGCCTATAAATACACCCCCCACCACACCCACAATTCAGTTTAACGAATAGCTAAGAAGTGGGGTGATAAGAAAGGAGCGAAAGCATCAACAAGGAATTTGAATAATTGTGCTTTATACAAAAAAAATCATAACCACCACAAAAAGGGTGGGCCTCATGGACTCTTGCCAATATGAAAGAAATTAATTTATCAGGTAAATTCTTACATAAATTATGTTTTTTCATGTAATTGGCAAGAGTCCATGAGCTAGTGACGTATGGGACAGCAAATACCCAAGATGTGGAACTCCACGCAAGAGTCACTAGAGAGGGGGGGATAAAAATAAAGACAGCAAATTCCGCTGAAAAAAGAATCCACAACCCAAATCAAAAAGTTTTAATCTTATAATAAAAAAAACCCTGAAATTATAAGCAGAAGAATCAAACTGAAACAGCTGCCTGAAGTACTTTTCTACCAAAAACTGCTTCTGAAGACGAGAAAACATCAAAATGGTAGAATTTAGTAAAAGTATGCAAAGAAGACCAAGTTGCTGCTTTGTAAATCTGATCAACAGAAGCTTCATTGGGCGCATCGGGCAGCGCTCCAAGCGAACTGGGACTCGCTTGGAGCGTTTTTCTGACACTTGCAAGTGAGATGCCTGGCGTTTTTTTGAGCGCTCTGATGACGTAAGTCCCAGCGCTTCCAGCGTGCTGGAAAAGCTGGGACTTTTCAGAGCAAGCTCAGACGCTTGGCAACATGGCAGCCTCCACACACGTGTTGCTGTGGAGGCTGCCATGTTTTTATAAGCTGCAGAGGAGGGACAGGTGAGGCGGATAAGTCTGACAGCAGCATTTAGTACAGGGCAAAGTGGAGATAGGCTACATAACCTATCCCCACTTTGCCCTGTACTAAATGCTGCTGTCAGACTTATCCGGTGTTATGCCGAGAATGATTTCCCCAGTCTCTTGGCAAACATCGCAAGTCTGACCCACCTCTATTCAGTGCAGGATAAGCTACAGGGGCTGAGCTGAGAGCAGCTGAATGGAGGTGGGTCAGAGTTCCGATGTTTGCAAAGAGACTGGGGAAATTATTCTCGGCATAACACCGGTGTGTGACAGCTACAAGGGAGCTTAGTGAAAACGTTCGCATGCGCAGTCCATTATTGTGCAGCAGATCCCTTTGCGCATGCAAACGTTTTTTCTAAGCTCCCTTGCTTGTGACGTCACCTAGCGCCACGTCATCGCTGGGAGTGAAGCATACCTACTAGCTCCTAAGCACTGCCCGAACGCGGCCATTCTTAAAAGCCCAGGAAGTAGAAAGTGACCTAGTAGAATGAGCCGTAATCCTCTGAGGCGGGGATTTACCCGACTCCAAATAAGCATGATGAATCAAAAGCTTTAACCAAGACGCCAAAGAAATGGTCGAAGCCTTCTGACCTTTCTTAGAACCAGAAAAGATAACAAATTTTCTGAAATCTTTAGTAGCTTCAACATAATATTTCAAGGCTCTTACCACATCCAAAGAATGTAAAGATCTTTCCAAAGAATTCTTAGGATTAGGACAAAACGAAGGGACAACAATTTCTCTACTAATGTTGTTGGAATTCACAACTTTAGGTCAAAATTTAAATGAAGTCCGCAAAACCGCCTTATCCTGAAGAAAAATCAGAAAAGGAGACTCACAAGAAAGAGTAGATAATTCAGAAACTCTTCTAGCAGAAGAGATGGCCAAAAGGAACAATACTTTCCAAGAAAGCAATTTAATGTCCAGAGAATGCATAGGCTCAAAACGGAGGAGCCTGTAAAAGCCCTCAAAACCAAATTAAGACTCCAGGGAGGAGAAATTGGCTTAATGACAGGCTTGATACGAACCAAAGCCTGTACAAAACAATGAATATCAGGAAGATTAGAAATTTTTCTGTGAAACAGAAAAGAAAGAGCAGAGATTTGTCCTTTCAAGGAACTTGCAGACAAACCCTTATCCAAACCATCCTGAAGAAAACTGTATAATTCTAGGAATTCTAAAAGAATGCCAAGAGAATTTATGAGAACACCATGAAATGCAAGTCTTCCAAACTCGGCAATAAATCTTTCTAGACACAGATTTGCGAGCCTGCAACATAGTATTAATCACTGAGTCAGAGAAACCTCTATGACTAAGCACTAGGCGTTCAATCTCCATACCTTCAAATTTAATGATTTGAGATCCTGATGGAAAAATAGACCTTTAGATAGGTCTGGCCTTAACGGAAGTGGCCAAGGTTGGCAACTGGACATCCGAACAAGATCCACATACCAAAACCTTTGTGGCCATGCTGGAGCCACCAGCAGTACAAATGAACGCCCCATTATGATTTTTGAAATCACTCTTGGAAGAAGAACTAGAGGCGGAAAGACATAAGCAGGTTGATAATTCCAAGGAAGTGACAACGCATTTACTGCTTCCGCCTGAGGATCCCTGGACAGATACCTGGGAAGTTTCCTGTTTAGATGAGAAGCCATCAGATCTATTTCTGGAAGCCCCCACATCTGAACAATCTTAAGAAACACATCTGGGTAAAGAGACCATTCTCCCGGATGTAAAGTCTGGCGTCTGAGATAATCTGCTTCCCAATTGTCTATACCTGGGATATGGACCGCAGAGATTAGACAGGAGCTGGATTCCGCCCATGCAAGTATCCGAGATACTTCTTTCATAGCTTGAGGACTGTGAGTCCCACCTTGATGATTGACATATGCCACGGTTGTGACATTGTCTGTCTGAAAACAAACTGTTCTCTCTTCAGAAGAGGCCAAAACTGAAGAGCTCTGAGAATCGCACGGAGTTCCAAAATATTGATTGGTAATCTCGCCTCTTGAGATTTCCAAACCCCCTGCGCTGTCAGAGGTCCCCAGACAGCTCCCCAACGTGAATGACTTGCATCTGTTGTAATCACAGTCCAGGTTGGACGAACAAAAGAGGCCCCCTGAACTTAACGATGGTGATCTAACCACCAAGTCAGAGAGAATCAAATATTGGGATTTAAGGATATTAATTGTGATATCTTTGTATAATCCCTGCACCATTGGCTCAGCATACAAAGCTGAAGAGGTCTCATGTGAAAACGAGCAAAGGGGATCTCGTCCGATGCTGCAGTCATGAGACCTAAAACCTCCATGCACATAGCTACTGAAGGGAATGACTGAGACTGAAGGTTCCAACAAGCTGAAACCAATTTCAGACGTCTTGTCTGTTAGAGACAAAGTCATGGATACTGAATCTATTTGGAATCCTAAAAAAAGGTTACCCTTGTCTGAGGAATTAAGGAACTTTTTGGTAAATTGATCCTCCAACCATGTCTTTGAAGAAACACTAGTTTATTCATGTGAGATTCTGCAGAATGTAAAGACTGAGCAAGTACCGAGATATCGTCCAAATAAGGAAACCCCACAATACCCTGCTCTCTGATTACAGAGAGTAGGGCACCGAGAACCTTTGAAAAGATCCTTGGAGCTGTTGCTAGGCCAAAAGGAAAAGCAACAAATTGGTAATGCTTGTCTAGAAAAGAGAATCTCAGGAACTGATAGTGATCTGGATGAATTGGAATATGAAGATATGCATCCTGTAAGTCTATTGTGGACATATAATGCCCTTGCTGAACAAAAGGCAGAATAGTCAGTGTCACCATTTTGAATGTTGGTATTCTTACATAATGATTCAAAATTTTTAGAATCAGAACAGGTCTGAAATAATTCTCTTTGGAACAATGAACAGATATGAATAAAACCCCAGACCCCGTTCCGGAAAAGGGAACTGGCACAATTACCCGGGATAACTACAGGTCTGAAACACTTCAAGAAAGCCTGAGCCTTTACTGGGGTCACTGAAATGCGTGAGAGAAAGAAACTTCTCACAGGCGGTCTTACCTTAAAACCTATTCTGTACCCTTGAGAAACAATGTTCTGAATCCAATGATTTTGGATTGAATTGATCCAAACATCTTTGAAAAATCTTAGTCTGCCCCCTGCCAGCTGCACTGGAATGAGGGCCACACCTTCATGCGGACTTGGGGGCTGATTTTGATTTTCTAAAAGGCTTGGATTTATTCCAGACTGGAGAAGGCTTCCAATTGGAAACCGTTCCTTTAGGGGAAGGGTCAGGTTTGTTCCTTATTCTGACGAAAAGGAACGAAAACTGTTAGCAGCCCTAAATTTACCCTTAGATTTTTTTATCCTGAGGCAAAAAGGCTCCCTTCCCCCCAGTGACAGTTGAAATAATAGAATCTAACTGAGAACCAAATAATTATCTTGGAAAGAAAGATAGCAACGTTGACTTAGAAGTCATATCTGCATTCCAAGACTTAAGCCATAAAGCTCTAATAGCTAAAGACATATACCTGACATCAATTCTAACGATATCAAAAATGGCATCACAAATGAAATTAGCATGTTGAATTAGCTTAACAATGCTATACACATTAGGATCTGGTACTTGTTGCGCTAAAGTTTCCAACCAAAAAGTTGAAGCCGCAGCAACATCAGCCAAAGAAATAGCAAGACGATGACCTGAACATAAATAAGCCTTCCTTAGTTAAGATTCAAGCTTCCTATCTAAAGGATCTTTAAAATAAGTACTATCTGCCATAGGAATAGTAGTACGCTTTGCAAGAGTAGAGATAGCCCCATCAACTTTGGGGATCTTTTCCCAAAACTCCAATCTATCAGTCGGCAAAGGGTACAGTTTCTTAAACCTTGAAGGAGGAGTAAATGAAGTACCCAGACTATTCCATTCCCTAGAAATTACATCTGAAATAGCATCAGCAATCAACGAATATACTCCATTTTAAATAAATATGAAGTTTTGTTGGTGTGAATATCTCAGGCAGAATCTTCTGAACCAGATAGATCCTCATCAGAGATAGATATATCAGAATGCTGTCTGTCATTTAAAAATTCATTGAATTTATGAGAAGTTTTAAAAGACCTTTTACGTTTATTAGAAGGTGGTATAACAGACAGGGCCTTCTGAATAGAATTAGAAACCAATTCTCTCACATTAACAGGAATATCCTGAACATTAGATGTTGAAGGAACAACAACAGGTAATGGATTACTACTACTGGAAATATTGTCTGCTTTTGAAAGTTTATCATGACAACACAAACTACAGCCGGAGGAACAGTTACCACAAGTTTACAACAAATGCACTTAGCTTTGGTAGAATCGACATCAGGCAGCAGCATTCCAGAAGTAGATTCTGAGACAGGATCAGATTGAGACATCTTGCAATATGTAATAGAAAAAAAAAAAACATAAAGCAAAATTATCAATTTCCTTATATGACAGTTTCAGGAATGGGAAAAAATGCAAACAGAATAGGCCTCTGGAAACCAGAAGCAAAAAGAAATGACTTAAATTATGTAAAAAATCTGGTGCCAAGTATGACACCCACAACTGACAAAATATTTTTTGGCGCCAAAAAAGTCTGCAACAAACACGAGCGTTATGGATGATGCAACTACGTGAAAACTCTCAGCGCCAACTAAGATGCCGGAAATGACGTCATTACGTCAAACGTAATTCTTGCTCCAAAAAAGTCTTGCGCCAAAAATGACGCAATTATAGCATTTTGCAATTTCAATAACATATGGATTGGCAAACCCAAATAAGACAAGTGGTGGGTAGGCTATTGAAAAAGAATGACCGCAAACAAAGAACCAGATAACAAGTTGTGCAGTAAATCCGTTTCATACACACCGCGCGCAATGTGGCTGTACTGCAACTTCCATAGCACCGGCACTACCGGTTACAATAAAACGTTCTTTGCATGCGAGTTATGCTGTGGTAACCCTCATACAAACCAAATTTCAACTTGCCGTGCCGTATTCCCCCCATAGAGATCAAGAAAGAAAAAAAAAAAGTTGGAAAAAAAACATGAATCCGAAATTGCAATCGCATTCCCCATTGAAGTCTATGGAGAAAAGAAAGCTACTTAAAAAACAAAACAAAAAACACCCTAACATAAGTCGCTAGTCTAATAACCTCTAAACCACCAACACTAAACGCTATTAACTCCTAAACCGCCTTCCTCCCACATCGCAAATACCTAAATTAAACTTTTATCCCTTAAATATAACACCCCCTGACTTTAACAAAATAAAAATACACCTACATTAAAGTTACAATATACTAACTACCTTAAAATAATTGGTAAAATCTGAGTTTAGCGTTCTAAATTATTTTCTCAGCCATCTCATTTTCCTACAAAAATTGACATGGGGGGGGGGGGGTTCAGACGAGGGCTACCAACAATGCTGCAGTGTTTGTCTCCAGGAACAAAAAGGGGAGCCATATTTTGAAGTGTAAAGTCCCTGTTTTCCCCATAGACTTTCCACAGCCAGCCAGCTCTGCTCACCTACATGGATACATTGTATCAAACCCTCAGCCTACAGATTTTTATACATTTGTAACTGTTTACTGTACACAGACACTTAAAGTGAAGGTAAACTTTGATGAATGAAAGACAGTTTTTTAAAAATACCATTAAAAACCGGGGCACTTTCATTCAAAGTTTACAAATCAGCCATTTTGATTAAAAACTTACCTTTTTTTCTTTTCACAGCCAGAGCAGCTTCCCCCTCCTGGAAATCCTCTCTTCACATGTCAGCAATGACTAATCCGGCTTCCTCCAATCACAGCATGGCCTCAGGCAACAATTACCCTGGGCGGAAAGCCGTGATTGGAGGAAGCCGGATTAGTCACTACTGACACGTGAAGAGAGGATTTCCAGGAGGGGGAAGCTGCTCTGGCTGTGAAAAGGAAAAAAAGGAAAGTTTTTAATCAAAATTGCTGCTTTGTAAACTTTGATGACTTTAAGTGCCCCTGTTGTAATAGTATTTTTAAAAAACGGGCTTTTATTCACCAAAGTTTACCTTCACTTTAAAGCAGCCCTCTCAGTAACAACTGTACAAACTGCTGAGAAAATGTTCACATAGCACAGCCTTAAAGGGCAGGATAGCACCTGGTCACACAGTCTTAAAGGGACAGACAAAACCCCACACAGCCTTGAAAGGGTCAACTAGCACCACACACACACACAGTCTTAAAGGGACAGATCACAGTAATGTTCATACAGCACAACCTTAAAACAAAATTAAAACCTAAGCCAAAACTAATAAAACCTAACAAAAACAAGCTACCATTACAAAACACACACACTAAAATGACAATTACAAATAAACAAAATTATCCAAAATAATATATTCCTATTCTAATACCCCCCGGGGAAAAAAACCCCAAAATAAAAAACCCTAATCTAAAAATAAACTACCAAAAGCCCTTAAAAAGGGGCCTTTTGCAGCAGGGCATTGCCCCAAAGCCAAAAGCTTTTACCTTAAAAAAAAAAAAAAAACTA
The DNA here is from genome assembly GCF_027579735.1 of Bombina bombina. NCBI lineage: Eukaryota > Metazoa > Chordata > Amphibia > Anura > Bombinatoridae > Bombina > Bombina bombina. Next base: position 1,403,867,653 of record NC_069500.1, read on the forward strand.
AAAAATGAACCCCTAACATTACAACCCATCTTGTATCTTCACCCCGTTGGCAACGACCAAGTCCTGTTCAGACCAATGACACTGAGCTACTCTTCATGCGGTCCCTAGCCACACTGAAGATAAAATGCAAGGTACCCCTTTTATATGGGGGGTACCCTTGCATTCTTATTGCCTGTCAAATTCAAGTCAACTTATAGGATGTAAGCAGCTTTCATCCTATTGGCTGATTTGAATTTGTCAGCTAATAGGAATGCAAGGGTACCCTCCATATAAAAAGGGATACCTTGCATTCAATATTCAGTGTGCAGCTAGGACCGACATTGCAGATGGAGGACTTTGCTGTCGCCAACGGGATGAAGATGCTCCACCGCCGGAATGAGGATGGATCGCCGCCCTTCATCATTGGTAAATTCCAATTTGGGGATTAGTGTTTTTTTGGGGTGTTTATTTTAGGATAAAGTATTTTTTAATTTTGGGGGGGGGGGGGCTGAAAAAGCTGAATGCCCGTCCAAATGCACTTTTTTCGGAGGCAATGGTTAGATATGGGTTTATTTTGAGGGAATGGGGGTAATTGGTGGGGTTTTTTTTAGGAAAAAGCTGTTAGCTCTGGGGCAATGCCCTGCAAAAGGCGCTTTTGATGACTTGTTTATTTTTAGATTAGGTTTTTTTTTGTGGGGGTATTAGAACAGGAATCATTTTTATTATTTTGGATAATTGTTATTTTTTGCAATGGTAGCTTTTTATTTTTGGTTATTTTAGTGTTTATTTTTTTGGTAATGTTAGGTTTTTTTAACCCCTTAGTGACCACAGCACTTTTCAATTTTTTTCTTACCGTTAAGGACCAGGTTTTTTTACATTTCTGCTGTGTTTAGCTGTAATTTTCCTCTTACTCATTTACTGTACCCACACATATACTGTTTCTCGTAGAAAAATGAGTATAGTAGTATGCTGGAGTCAAAAGATATTAAACACCTTACAGAATGAACAGATCCTTCTATCTGTTCAAACAGGGGTAGATACAAGGTAACAATTAGTAAGGGCGCTAAACAATGTGGTTATCTATGAATAAGCAATCTTACATCCTACCAAAAATAAAATTAATCAGGTTATGTATATAAAATTTATTGTAAAATCATATTCATATACGAGTTTATTAAAAACAGGACGTCTCCCTTATAACCATATATGCACAGACTATCCTATATGAACGAAACAGTAGCCAGCATAATATGCTGGTTTATTATAAAGCATAGACTTAATTCAAAAAAGTAACAATCGTTACTATGGACAGCAGCAGTTGTAACAGTCTCGGTACAAATCTATTATTGGAGATATCCACGATGCCAGAGAATCTTCAAAAAGCAACTGATTGACATTTACTGCCAGAAACAAATGATTAAATTAATGTCTCAATATACCACCTTCAAGCAATTGGATCAATTTGTCAGTACCAATACTTTGAAACAGATTACCTTTAGTCGCGTGATTTGATTATGCCGTCTCTGCAGTTAGGCTCATACCTGGGCGTCTGTGCCACTGGGGAATTTAGACGATATGCATCTGCTAGTTACTTTCCTTACAGCCGCGAGTTCATCCCACCACGTGACCGATTGCGTCTGACATCACGAATGACTCGGGGGGGGGGGGGGGGGGGCTCGCCTTACTATGGACAGGCCGTATTAGATCCTGCATCCAAATAGATGCTGTAGTATGGAAACAATGATAACACACACCTCTCCGTGGAGGAGTTACGATGCTTCACCAGCACTTAGTGCTGCGCATGCAGGCCGCATAGTAATCACGCCCAGGTATGAGCCTAACTGCAGAGACAGCATAATCAAATCACACGACTAAAGGTAATCTGTTTCAAAGTATTGGTACTGACAAATTGATCCAATTGCTTGAAGGTGGTATATTGAGACATTAATTTCATCATATTTGTTTCTGGCAGTAAATGTCAGTTGCTTTTTGAAGATTTTCTGGCATCGTTGGATATCTCCAATAATAGATTTGAACAGAGACTGTTACAACTGCTGCTGTCCATAGTAACGAGATTGTTACTTTTTTAAATTACGTCTACTGCTTCATTATAAACCAGCATATTATGCTGGCTACTGTTTCGTTTATATAGGATAGTGTGTGCATAAATGGTTATAAGGGAGATGTCCCGTTTTTAATATACTCATATGAATATATTATTTTACAATAAATTAATTTTATACACAATCTGATTAATTTTATTTTTGGTAGGATGTAAGATTGCTTATTAATAGATAACCACAGAGATTGTTTATGCCGATATCTTTAGCAATTTAGCTCCCTTACTAATGGTTAACTTGTTCATACCGTTTTTCTCGCTATTAAATGGACTACCATTTTGGTATATTTCATGCCACCTTTTCACTGCTAAATGCAATCAAATTTGAAAAAAAAAATCGTTCACTTTTTCACTGGAATTATTTACAAACAGCTTATGTAATTATGGCACAAATGATTGTAAATGCTTCTCTGGGATCCCCTTTGTTCAGAAAGACATAGGCATTTGGCATTGCTTTTTGGTAATTAGAAGGCTGCTAAATGCCGCTGCACACCACACTTTTATTATGCCCAGCAGTGAAGGGGTTAATTAGGTAGCTTGTATGGTTAGTTTTATAATTAGTGAAAAGATCAGCCTCCCACATGACACATCCCACCCCCTGATCCCTCTTAAACAGCTCCCTTCCCTCCCACACGCTCACCCTCTGCCGTGCACTCCCGGAACTCCTCTCCAGCGAGGGGCCGCCCACCAGCCTCCCTCGCCACCAAAGATTGGCACCATAGCTGGCCGATACAGAGTGGTCCTCTCTGCATCGGCTTGCTTTAAAAAGGGTATTGCACGATGCCTCAATATTGAGGCATCGCTGCAATACCTTGAAAGCTGCTGGCTTGAAAGCCGAGAGGACGTGCCAGGCACATCCTTGGTTGTCAATCATTTTTTTGTGGGATGTGCCAGGCACGTCCTTGGTCGTTAAGGGGTTAATGAAGCTTTTATTTTTGGTATAATTTATTTTTGTAAAACAAGTAACGTAGTTTTTTTTTTAGATTAGGTTATAATTTTGTTTCACAGATAAGTTTATTTATTTTAAGGTACGTATATTGTAACTTTAATTTAGGTGTATTTGTATTTTGTTAAAGTTAGGGGGTGTTCGGTTTAGGGGTTAATAGTTTAATTTAGGTTTTTAAAATGTGGGGGACAGCAGTTTAGGGGTTAATAGCATTAAGTGTTGGCAGTTTAGGGGTTATTAGGTTAATTTGCAATGCTGGGGTTGGCGGTTTAGGGGTTAACAGCTTAATTTCTTAGTTGTGATGCGGGAGATGGTGGTTCAGGAGTTAATAGTGTAGTTTATGGGTATAAGTGTACTTTATAACTTTTTGATAGGTTATCTTTTTTGTGAAACAAAAGTTTCACATAACTACAGGTCTTTGAACGTGGAATGGATTGTTGCCGTATAGGCCATATCGTTAACGGGAAAGCCTAACCACGGGACTTGTAATACGGGCCAAACATTTTGAAACTCACTCTGTATGTTAGTTTATTGCAAGACTGCAGGAAATCTTATAACTTCATTATTTTCACTTCTATCATGCTTATAAAAGAGCACTATTTAAACATGTTAGAAAAAAAAAAAAAAACAGCAAAGTGGAACACTAGATCAGCACAGGAGGTGCTAATCTGTGTTTACACAGGGCTGATTGTATGGAAGGCACCAAATCACTGGCTGTATCCTCAAAAGTAGAATGGTATTCCTTGAGTGCGACTGACTAAATTTACCTCTTTTGCAGAAGTTAAATATATAGTAAAAGTGAAAAGTTAATGCTCTATTTAGAATGCCACTTCAACTGCTTAAAGTTTTTTAGCTACAAATTAAAATCTCTTCCAACTGCTACGAATCCAAGCAATTACAGCAAGGTCACTGTAAACTGCTGAAGATAAACAGCTGTTAGTTTATAAATAGCTTAAGCAAAGAGGTGCATCCTAATGCTAAACAAAACCAGTTTGGGACTATAAAAACATAGTGGGACAAACCCATTGAGGTAGGCAGCAAAGCTTCTAAAAAAAACTATTCGTTGGTTGGGTATTTTATACATAGCATAGACAAACTTACCTGTATTAGAGGAAAAACAAAATCTACATTTTCAAAACCACAAATAAAAATTGAAACACAAAGAGGCTTCTGAGATGTGTATATAAAGAGCTCTTAGTATGCTGCCCACTTGGTTATTAAAACTACATATCCATGTCGACAATCAAGCACACAGTGATGAGACAAACAATGAACAGGCTGTTTTATTTCATACTGTAACTTCCTATGTCATTTCATAAAAACAGTATGTTTGAGGCAGTTTAAAATGAGCTTATTTCACACACGTTTGTAATTTAGAGCACAACCTATCGTAAGAAAACAGTGCAGCAAAGATTTAATGATAGCTGCCACGGAAGGCTCAGAGGACACTTGGAGGTTTAGGACTGAAAACTGTAAATGAAACAAGGCAGACATTTAATTTACATGTAAACTGCTTTAAAATAAAATCTAGGTTACATGATTAATCAAAAGGATTATGAAACACCCAGTCCACACCTTCAGTTTTCCAGCTTCAAGAAGCAGCTAACACTGTTGGTAAATTAAAAAAAAAAAAAAAAAAGTCAAGCTCTCAAAATACCACTGCCTTTGTTTAAACATGGCACTGCCACGCATGTAAGGATGGGGGGAGTTCAAGTAACTGAACACCAGTAACATTCCTTAAAGCAACATGTAAGCCATCTTATGTAGCCATTCGTTGAATTGTAGTGTTGTATTCGTAACAGACCACTATTGGAAAGCATTTGTTTTTTTTTACTTGCAGCATGTTCACAACGGGCAGACATCCTGTGCCTTTGTGTCTTGCTTGTATCACGAACCCTCTTGCTGGATAAGAGCAATGTGAAGATTTTCCTCGTTTACAGAAGTTTCATAACTAAATTTATATAGATCCGGCAGCAATACTGAAATTAATGGCCATCAGCCACAGAAATTACCACAATGTTCTTTGCCAGGGATGCAATAAGGTTAAGCAGACCAGTCCAAAAAGCTGAAAGGCAGTGAAAAGGAACCCAGACCTTAACCAGGCTTCATCATGGAAACAAAATGACTGTTGCACATCCTGTAACGCACATGCTGATGTTATAGAAGACTCCAGCTTTTTTTATCCATCTGTTTCCATTTTTAATATAGTGTATGTGGTTAAACTGCAGTTGGAGAGAAAAAAAAATTGTTTTGGTTTAACTACAACAGCACGTGATTCTTTTGATGAAAAGGTTGCAGAAGTCTGCTTTAAAAAAAAAAGAAAAAAAAAAAAAAGTGAAGTCCCACAAGTATACTGCCAAAATATATATTCTTGAGGGCAATTCTTTGATGCCTGTAGACGTAATCCCACAATTACTCGTACTAATGCCGAGTTAAAGCATAACTATCCACCGTGATCCAGAACCCCCTCATGTTAGGCAGCATTGTCCTGAAGTTAAAGAAAGTCTATTTTTTTTGTTTTGTTTTGTTTTTTTAAAAAAAGGTTGCCTGCAAATCTCAGTACTTTACTCCGGGAACAAACTCCTTGGCATCAGGATTCAGGTTGCTTTTACTCTGAAGAAAATGGAAAAAAAAAAAGTTGCAAAATATTTAAGCATCCAGAAAACAAAAGCAAAATACAGATTTTAAACAGTTTGTGACAGCCTTGGATAATATCCAGGTAAGGAATGCATGTTATGGTAATCTCTCTCGAGTAGGCACTAAATGGGAGTGAGATCTCTGTGCACATAGTTTAATCTTTGTTGGTATTTTTCCACATTTAATTCCATAATGTATCAAACACCCAACAATTACAAGGTACATTTAATGTATTTTATGCTTTCGTTTTGAATTGTGTACTCTTTCATAAAAGTCTGAACTTTACACTAAAAAAAGGGGGGGCACTGGAGATTTATAGCTATACACAGACACACACTTTTCTTAACTTTTTATTGGATAAACACTAAATGATTAAATAGTTTAGTGACCACTTTTCCTGTGCTCTTGAGCTGGAGAGCACTTACCTGCTCACTGTATCAACAGTTACTCTTAGCAGAGAACACCAAGCAGGATAAACTGTTAATGGGAGCGCATGCAACAAATTGTCTGCAGGTCCCATGCACAGGAAAAGCAATCACTAAGCTAGACTAATTTTTTTCTATCTTAACTGCATTTGAATTTTAACAGGAAGTGTCCATTTATGTTAAAACAGGTTGAACCAAGAGGTAAACTGCCGATATAACTCCATAAAAAAGGGAGTATGATGCATAAATGTTCTGTGCTCCAAACTGGCATCTAAATGATCACGTCACCACAGGAAAGACAGGTTTGAGTAGAAAGTGATAGCTTGCCAATTGGGTCCAACGTGTGTGCGTGTTTTTTTTTTCCATACATAAATATTAAACAAGGTGACTTTTCAGCAAATTAAAGGAAGAGCGGGTGCGGTTTCAACATAAGACTAAAATCAGTGCATTTGTTTTTCAACTTTAAACTCTCTTTAAAAGTGCCATCTCTTCCTCTAAACTCCAACTTTCATGTATGCACATTTTCTCCAATATTTTTGTATTTGACAAACTGCCATTTAATAATATACAGACGCACACAAAAATTCTAAGGATTAATTGTTCATGTGTGTTCTTGGCATACAGAAGGTTACTTTATACAAATAAATCATTAAATATTTTACTTATGAGGCGTTTGGACTTGTACAAGGATTTTGAATAAAAATATCAAATACCTAACAGCCTATTTCTTATTTACAATATACTCAGCACAATGCCCTAACTAGTACAGGTTTTAAATGCTGTGTGCAACAACACTTGTCACTACTTACAGGAGGTGGTAAGAAGCTTAAAAACAGTGCCCTGGGCAACCAAGGTATAAATCTTTGTTGTGAGTGTAATACACACTAGTGATAAAATCGCTTGATTTCTGAACAATCAAGGGGTTACATTGCTTTCAAAAGGGTTTAGAGACCAATAAGGGGTTTAAACTGAGGCTGTGTGACTGACAACTCAGGGGTTAAATATGAGTAACATAAAGGTAGCACAGACTAAAACCAGTTGCTGATACACACAATGGAAAGCTGTAAATTCTACAGTACTTAAAGTGAATGTCAATTTTGATGCTAAAGTACCCGGTTTTTAAAAATTAGATTAAAAACTGCAGCACTTTAATTCTTTAAAATTTACATTTCACTCCTGTTGAGAAAAAAAACAAAACACAAACTTACCTTTTAAATTTCACAGCAGCTCCAGCTTCCTCCGGTTATTGCAAGCCATTTCTGACGTCAGAAATGATGGATAGGTCATCCTCCAATCACGGCTTCCGCCGGGGAATCAGTGTCCGATTCCATGCCATGATTGGAGGAAGCCGATTCCTCATTTTAGACCCAGGAAGAGGCTGGAGCTGCTGTGAAGTTTAAAAAGGTAAGTTTTTTTTTTTCTCAACAGGAGAAAAATGTAAATTGATGAATTAAAGTGCCCCTGTTTTTAATCAAATTTTTAAAAACCAGGCACTTTAGCATCAAAATTGACATTCACTTTAAGGGTTACCTTGGAAGGTGGCAAGTACACGAGTAAAATGTACACTGTTTGGCAAATGTAAAATCATACCAAGATGTCCTCAGAACTACAACTATCATTGACTGTGAGTCCATTTAATTGTTGCTGCAACTGCCCCACACCCTGCGGCAAGTCACGAGATGGGATGAACCAATCTTTGTCCTCTTCAGCCAACATCTCTTCAAAACATCTGTCTAAAAATTCTTGTTCCTGTAGCTCCTCTTCCACCTAACACACACAAAAAAATAAATTAAAAAAAATGCAGAGTACATTCAGGAAAGAGAAAGAAAATATACTTAAAGTGAAGGTAAAGTTTTTGTAAAACATCAATGAATGTGCAAATATTAACATAAGATAATCGCTAAGTTTTTGTTTCTAATACATACATATATATATATATATATATATATATATATATATATATATATATATATATATATATATATATATATATATATATATATATATATATATATATATATATATATATATATATATATATATCCTACCGTTTGTATTCTTACTCCTCCCAACCCCTATTTCCTGGTTTTGTATTCTGTGACATAAAGCGGTCCCACCCGCTCTCTACGTTTCAAAAGCGCGTTCACAATGCGCCTGTTGAACTGCACATAAGTGACATTGCCGATTAGCACATGTGTAGTTAAACGGCTAATCGGCAAGTCCATTCACAACTCTCCAATACCTAAATAATACCAATACGTATGCGCGAAACGGGAGTGAGCCTGGATTAATAGCTTCCGAAAAAAGAATACTGCATGCGCATATATGCAAGGAGCCGGATGACTTCATACGCCTCTTAGCGGACAGATTTTCAATTGGTTTACTGAAAAACGTGATCCAGAAAGAAAAAGTTGATTTTTTGGCACTTCAGAAATTGATTAATAAAGCTGATTTACACGCAAATTAAAAAATGAATGAAGGTTCTATTTGGAACAAATGATACTAAATTAAGATCAAGGTAAGTTTACCTTCACTTTAAGGGTGGAGGACACTGAAGTGGTATTGCTTTACCAACAATAATCACTGCTAAAATGCAGTATTCCTAAAAGCGACATGGAACCCTTCTTTCATGATTCAGATAAGAGCAAACTATTTTAAACTACTTTAAAACTGACATCAAATTTGCATCATTCTTTTGGTATCCATTATTAAAGGAGCAGCAGTTAACTGAATACTACAGTGTGCAGCCAATCAGTAGCTAGCCCAGCAGTGCATTTCTGCTCCGTAACCTAGGTAGGCTTTTCAGCAAGAAATACCAAGAGAACAATGCAAACATAATAAAATGTTTTACAATTTATTTACAATTTTATGCTCTGAAACATGAAATCATTTTAACTTTCATGTCCCTTTAAATGGGAAAAGTTGATACCTGTCTGTTGAAATCCTCTTCATTTTCCATCCACATGTACTCTGCAAAAGGGTTGTTTTCATTCTCATCATGACCGTTTACCACTTGGTCATCCTTGGACTTATTGTTGGACGTGGAGTTTCCTATATTTGAACCGTTCATCATGGCAGAATCTATAAAAAGCAAAGTTGTACATTAATGGCAAAGGTCTACAATTCCTGACACTGCTGAAGCAAGATGAGCACAAGTATACCTGGCCTAGTATATATTGCTTTAGAGAAATATGGTCAATGCCATACAGTCACCATATCACTATCCAACATCGCAGTCCATCCACTTGGCCTCTAATCTTAAAAGAACACTGAAGTCAAAATTAACACACAAAAAAAAAAAAACTTTCGGAATTCAAATGGAGCACAAAAAAAAAAAACAACCCTTTCAATTAACTCATTATCTAAATGTGCATAAATATATACACACAAACCACAATAGGGCACTAGAAAGTTTCTCAGGAAAAAAACAACTACTTTTCTTACATTTAGACCAAGTGCTATTGGCAATTCTACTGTATTTAAAGGGATGATAAATCTTAAAGGGACAGTCTACCATATAATTGTTATTGTTTTAAAAGATAGATAATCTCTTTATTACAAATTCCCCAGTTTTGCATAACCAACAGTTTTATTAATACACTTTTTACCTCTGATTACCTTGTATCTAGGAACCTTCTTCCAGCCCCCTGATCACATGACTGACTGTTTTCTATTGTATTAAATTTAGCATTGTTTAGTGCTAAATCTTAAAAAAAAAAACCCTGTGCCTGAACAGTGTTAATTCTATATGGCCCATGTCTACTTTCTGTCTCTGTTGAAAAAAAGATTCAAAAAGCATGTGATAAGAGGCAGCCCTCAAAGGCTTAGAAATTAGCATATGAGCCTACCTATGTTTAGTTTCAACTAAGAATACCAAGAGAAAAAAACAAATTTGATGATAGAGGTAAATTGGAAAGTTGATTCAAATTAAGTCCTATCTGAATAATGAAAGTTTAATTTATACTTGACTGTCCCTTTAAATACGTGCTAGATTATATATTCAAAGCAAAAGACTAGCCTTAGACTAATATGTAGAGGTAGGTTTTACAATTATTAGTAGTTTAAATATTTAGTTTCTATTAAGTAACAGAAAACTAGTTCAAACATGGCAGTGTCTGTCCAAACAAGGCTGTGTGAAGCATAGCATTATCTAAAAATGTTTCCACAAAGCCTTGCTTGCACAGTCTTATTATATGTTCTATACCTAATTTTCAGCAGCAGGAAAGATAAGAGGAAAATTTTAGAAATAGAGGCCAGTCATACTTATAAACCAGGAAGTGTGTTGGTAGCACCGTATTCTACATCTACACACCGTATTAGAAGAAAAAGTATATGTTGTAGCAATCTGTGCCCTGGAAATGTATGTCCTGAATGTCAACACAAAATTAGATAACCATCTTTTGCAGTGTTTACCACAATACCTTGCTAAAATTTTAGCCAATAAAACTAAAATTATTTCTTTAAAATGTTCAATGTTTATTGCGCAAAACAAATTAAATTATGTTAAATTAAGCAATTAATTTGTGCTTTGGATACCAGAAAATGTTAATGTTAACACTAGTGCCAATATTTATTAAACGTTAGAGCAAGCAACAATATTCAGAAAGGCATGTTAGCATCACACATACTATTTGTTTAACCCTTAGAATGCTTAAAGTCAGGCAGCTTTAGGAAGCCCAAAAAACCTATACCAAGCAGGGGGAGAAGCTGGTAAGAGTCACATCTTGAAAAACAAGTCTTGAAATAGTATTTTAAGTCTCAAAGTTGTTAGAGATGCTTACACTATCTAGTTGATTAAATACCTGGGTGGTTTAATTCCGAAAGATCAGGCAGACTTTAATATTCAAGAAATAGAAACATAATACACACAAAATCCATGCATTAATTTGCATGTACCAAGTTCAGGATTTTCTGCACAGTGCAGTATTGGGATGCATAGAGACGACTGAGGTGTTTCCCCTCATGTGATTTTAACCTTTAGGAATGGAAACTATTAGAAGAGCTTCACATTCACCTACAAAAATGAGTCTAGATCAGTGTTTCTCAGCCTTTTTGTAGCAAATACCCCTTACAGGGACACGTTTTTGCCCCAAGTCTGGTTTCCACTTTAGTGTCCAGTTTTCAGGAGTTTTAAAGCACACACACCAGTTTGTTAATATTGTGTCACTTTGTAACATTTCACTGGCACATTTTCCCTGTGCAGGGCCTCAAGCGCTACACAAGAAAATTATGTCATAGGGAATTACTGTTGTAGCATCTCAATGTATCGCAATAAATTACTATATTGAGTAAACACACATTTGTTAAAGGGACAGTCAACACCAGAATTTGTGTTGTGTAAAAAGAAAAATACCTTTATTACCCATTCCCCAGTTTTGCACAAACAGTTATATTAATATACTTTTTACCTCTGTAATTATCTTGCATCTAAGCTTCTGCTGACTGCCCCTTATTTTAGCTCTTTTGACACATGCATTTTAGCCAATCAGTGCTCAAGTCCTAGGTCACTTTACGTGCATGAGCTCAATGTTGTCTATATGAAACATGTGAACTAATGCCCTCTAGTGGTCAAAATGTATTCAGATTAGAGGCAGTCTTCAAGGTCTAAGAAATTAGCATATGAACCTCCTAGTTTTAGCTTTCAACTAAGAATACCAAGAGAACAAAGCAAAATTGGTGATAAAAGTAAATTGGGAAGTTGTTTAAAATTGCATGCCCTATTTAAATCATGAAAGTTTTTTTTGGACTTGACTGTCCCTTTAAAGTTGAAACCAAAGACTTTGCACTAAACCACTTGAGTCTAGGTTTCTCACACTTGGATAAATTCTACTGTGCACATCTGACAACATCACAGGGCACACGGATCAGCTATAGCACTGGGCTCCCATGCAAGATGAAATTCGCTATTTGTGTACAATGTAATTGCAGGATCCAATAATAGCTTAGAGAAGGCAAAGAGGAGATATGATCGCAACTTTCAAGTATATTAAAAGGCTTAGTAAAGTGAAGATGTGAGTATTTTACATAAAAAGAAAAAAATAAGAACAAGGGGTCATGATCTCAAGCTGAAGTGCAGTATATTTAGGAGTAATTTGAGGAAGCACTTCTTTACAGAGTGTGATTGATCCATGAAAAAACCTCTGCAAGAGGTGGTAATGACAAACCATGTGGGAGACTTTAAGAATGCTTGGGATAAGCATTAAGCTATCCCACATACTGATTAATGCCTGGGATACTATTTTTAAAGTCAAATATAGGCACAGTATCAATGAGTAAAGATAGGATAGAGGAGGTAATGTATATAGCCTCGGTGCTGCCCCTTTAAATTAATATCAAAAAATAGGAAAAGGAAATGGGAGAGAATAGAGGGGATATTAAGCACTCTTACACCTATCGCTTGTAATAAGCTGTAAAATTACAGCATGAAATATCTGCTAGCGAATACTAAATGTATATACTGGTATTAAAACCTATAATCTTTATTAAGGAATTTATTTAAAAAATAATGACTAAGGTGATAAACATCACCTATCATTACCCAGTAATTGTGGTGTACCTTTAGGTAATATATCTGTGTGGGTAATGATAGGTGATGTTTATCACCTTAGTCATTTTTTAAATAAATTCCTTAATAAAGATTATAGGTTTTAATACCAGTATATACATTTATTATTCGCCAGCAGATATTTCATGCTGTAATTTTACAGCTTATTACAAGCGATAGGTGTAAGAGTGCTTAATATCCCCTCTATACTCTCCCATTTCCTTTTCCTATTTTTTGATAATACCTGGGATAATCATAAGGCTATCCTACATACTGATTAATGCCTGGGATAAGCATATGGCTATCGTACATACTGATTATTGCCTTGGATAAGCATAAGGCTATTCTACATACTGATTAATGCCTTGGATAAGCATAAGGCTATCCTACATACTGATTACTGCTGGCATAAGCATACAGCAGTGCTACTTACTGATTAATGCCTGGGATAATCATAAGGCTATCCTACGTACTGGTTGATGACTGGGATAAGCATAAGGCTATCCTACCTAATGATTAATGCTGGCCGGATAAGCATACAGCTATACTACATACTGAGTACTGCTGGGGTAAGCATACGGCTATGCAACGTACAGATTAGCGCCTGGGATAAGCATAAGGCTATCCTACATACTGATTAATGCCTTGTATAAGCATACGGCTATCCTATATGATGATTAATGCCTGAGATAAGCCTACGGCTATCCTACATACTGATCAATGCCTGGGATAAGCATAAGGCTATCCTACATAGTAACTAATGCCTTGTATAAGCATACGGCTATCCTACATACTGAATAATACCTGGGATAAGCATACGGCTATCCTACATACTGAATAATACCTGGGGTAAGCATAAGGCTATGCTAGGTACTGATTAATGCCTGGGATAAGCATAAGGCTATGCTAGGTACTGATTAATGCCTGGGATAAGCATACATACGAACTAGATAAGTATATACTTTTAGGAAATATTGGGTAGACTTGCTGGACCTATTATCTACCGTAAAATTGTATGTTTCAGTTGTGCAGAGCTTGCAATTATAGCACTGGGTCCATAGACAGAACTGCAACTGAAAATACCCAGGAACAAACTAATGCCACCACTTAAAGGGACACAAGTCAAAATTAAAAAGTTTCACGATTAATACAAAGCATGCAATAAAAAAAAAAACATTTCAATAAACTTCCTTATTCAAACTGCACACTGAGGCTTCAGCTCCTATTGAGCATCTGCAAAAAAAAGAAGAAATTACAGGTGTCCACATTCTCTATAAATGGATCCTTGAGGTAGATCATGTTTTATCCTTAGAAGAAAGTACAACAGTTTCTTATCTGGACAGTCTTTCTATGGAGCTTGCATTTTTTTTATATTGTGGCCTCACCTCCAGCAATGAGACCACGCTATTTCCGGTGGCCAGTTGGAGGGAGGGTATAATAGCGCTATTATAACTAAAAAATCCTTAACTATTGAGGTACAGGGTATGCCTTGGTCATTAATGGGACACTGAACCCAAATTTTTCTCTTGTGATTCAGATAGAGCATGCAATTTTAAGCAACTTTTTAATTTACTTCTATCAACTTTTTTTCATACTCTTGGTATCTTTATTTGAAATGCAAGAATGTAAGTTTAGATGGCGGCCCATTTTTGGTGAAAAACCTGGGTTGTTCTTGCCGATTGGTGGATTAATTCACCCACCAATAAAAAAGTCCTGTCCATAGTCTGAACCAAAAAAAAAGCTTAGATTCCTTGTTTTCCAAATAAAGATAGCAAGAGAACGAAGAAAAAATGAATAGGAGTAAATTTGCTTACATGTGTATGCTCTATCTGAATCACAAAAGAAAAAATTTGGGTTCAGTGTCCCTTTAAGGGAGCAAGCTTTTATTCCCCTTAATATTTTTTTCTTGTTTTCTTTCTGAAAATCTTCAATAGAAAAAATTATAAAAAGGAAGAAATAAAAAAAAAAAAAAAACACGACAGTCTCTGCTCAGTAGCACAATTCCTGGTTTTAACTTTTCTTTAAAAAATTAATAGCACCTGGGCAACTTTTGTGTGTGTGTGTGTGTGTGGGGGGGGGGGGGTATTTAAAGAATCCATTAATGGGATATTCTGACAAACTATTCTATTTAACCATAACAATATGGTCAACAAAACAGGTTTTTTGTATTACCAAAGCAGCTCAGTATTTGGCAAACCTATACAAACCGTACTGGGCATACTCCATTTGAGTTGGAATGTCCATTCTTTGAAGGCAGCTGAAACCTGGAATTTCAAAGCTTATTTTGCATTTGAGTGGGAAGTTAAACCGGCACAAGCTACTATGTGGTAAAGGGAGGCAATTAAATTACAAAATGTATGTTTGACTTTTCTGTATTATTGCAATGACCAAGTGTAAAAACGTTCAGAATACATAAACACTTTGTCTTCTGCAATTGTTTGTTTTGTATAACAGCTCTAACGTCAAGCCTCCCTATTAGGCAAGTTATAAAATATGGCAGTGTACAAGGTACTGTGAAAAAGTGTCACGTGCCAGATGTCAGAGAACTTAAATATCACAAACAGCTGTCATGAAAAGTGGCTATTAAAGTGAACTATACCCAAGCATACCACAATGAAATGAGCCTCATCAGTTGCATGGGATGAAATTAGATACATAAATGTGATAACATGAATATTAATGCCCTTGTGGGTTTATTTCTCTAATGTGTCATATTAAAGAACTTGGTGTGTGTATGCTCTATAAGCCGATTACTATCCGCTGCTCTATTTTTTTTTTTTTTAAAGATTAGTAGCATTTGTATTAATTAAAACGATTTTAAAAATCACGTATAAGTATTGCAGTTGGGGGTAAATTACAACAAAACAGTAAGTGTGCAGGGGTACTTGGGTAATAGGTTGAGAAACATTACATTAACTACAGATGCTGACCCTAGCAACTTCACACTGAGTACTTTCAGCAGTTTGAAAACCAGCATCACTCAAATTATAATTTAAAATGGTTTTAGCCAGATTATGTACAGTTTGCTTAACTAATTAGCTGTGTGCGTTTGCTTTTGTATCAAATAAAGTGTAAAATGTAAAACCACTGGCTACCAGAGATGGAACTCACTGTTATGCAAGTTAGAAAATATACACTCTTGGTCCAGCTGGAAAATATTATAGTGATGGTAAACTTACCTTCTATTTGATCAAGTATGTATTTTTTTTTTTTTTGCCACAATCAATGAGTTTAATTCATCATTTTTTCAATTTTATTTTAAGCAAAGTTATTGCCTTTATAAATAGTTATTGGCGCTTTATAAATTCAACCCTTTTTTTTTCCCACTCTTGATCATGTTTTTATTTTCTCCAATTGAAAATCTGTCCGTTAGGCGGCCGTCACCCGCCTCCGTGGATGGCCCGATTTTCAATTTGACAAGCTAAAAACGTCACAGAGACTAAAAAAATAAGCTGGTCGCATTTGTAAAGCGGCAATGTCTTGGTTTACAAACTCCTATTGAGTGGGGCCAAAAAATCTAATACTCCATCAAATAGAAGGTAAGTTTACCTTCACTTTAATGGGACACTGAAGTCAAAATGAAAAAAAAATGTTTCAGATAGAGCAGCACGTTTAAACATTCAAGTTTTCTACCATTAACAAAATGTGCAGTCTTTATATTTACACTTTGTCACCAGCTACTACTGAGCATGTGCAAGAATTCACAGTATATATGCATTATCCATTGACTTGCATTTAGTACTGTATTGTGCTAACTCTTAAATAACTCCTTGGGCGTGATCACAATGTTATCTATATGGCCCACAGTAACTAGCAGCCCCTGTTGTGAAAAGCAAATAAAAAAGCATGTGATTAAGAGACGGTCTATAGTGGTTTAGAAAAAGGCAAAAGTTAGAGGTTTAAATGTTATAAAGTATATTAATCCAATAATGTTAGTTGTGCAAAGCTGGGGAATGATCTACCTTTTTAAACAATAACAGTTTTAGACTGTCCCTTTAAGTTGTGGGCTCCAGCTTGCTCCTGTATGGGTCTTTTTTTTTTTACAAGCAGCAGAGGGGGATGGGGGTCTGCTTTTCCTCATTTCCCAGCCCCTTTCAGTGGGTGTCCCAGCCTACCATCAACATGGAACTTTTAAGTACGTTTTTAAAGGTTTTAAACTGGATTTTCAGATCAGTACAGGTGGTCCTCCTTTTACAACGGTTCAATTTACACCGTTTCAGAATAACAACCTTTTTTTCCAGTCATGTGACTGCTATTGAAAAGCATTGAGAAGCAGTGCATTTATTAAAATAGCCAGTAGGTGAGCTGTCTGCTTGTGTTGCAGTAAAGCCAAGCAAGCTGAAATTATTCAGTTTAACCAGACCTGAGCTATCGAGCAGATTTCAAAGGAACAAGATCTTCCTGTCTATAAATCAGTCCATATTGGAATGCATAGAAAGAACTGTTTGCAAAAAAATGCAAGTAAAGTGTGTTGTGTGATTATTTTATTAGGTTTATAATGCTGTTTAGCAAATGATTTTGTTCATTTAACTTAGTTTAATTATATATTCTGTGTTGTGTGGTTATTTTATTAGGTTTATAATGCTGTTTAGCATTTAAAGTCTTCATTTCAAAGCTTTAAAAATAATGTATTAGGTGTTACTTATGACAATTTTGAGAGGGGCTTGGAACCTAACTCCCTCACTTCCCATTGACTTACATTATAAACTGGGTTTCAATTTACAACCATTCCTTCTGGAACCTAAGTAAACTGAGGGCTACCTGTATATATTTATATTAGTGTCTATTATGTGCAGTTACATGAAAATGGGTGTATACTGTCCCTTTAAATCATTGTCATGTAAAGGCCTTGACCAATGTAGCAGCAGGATTTGCCCTCACCAGCCAGTGAACAGAAAATCCCCATAAAAAACACAAACAAACGTATATTTATTGGTGTTACCTTCAAATTCTTGTAAGTAAAAACATGCTTTTATAGTTTACTATTGCTCGTTCATGTTCACATGGTTTTATTTCAAGGCACGAGCCTCCCCTCACTATTGCAGCATCAGCTGTTACATAAACTAGGATACCTACGAGACGAGTTTATAGTTGTGTAACAATAAGGCGGCCACTCTGTATCACTCACTAAGGAACCTTATTTTGTGAACCTACAAACAGGCTGAGGTGATAGCGGTGCGGGCACACACGGGCCTCCCACAGGTGTTAGCCGTAGGGTTTTGTCCCGTGTGAGGTAACTTACAGCAGAAGCACACGGACTCGCGCTCACACAAGCACAGCAGGCCCAGGCTGTGGATGTGCACGGACTGCTAGAACACAAGCTATGCGGTCTCAGGTACTCACCCAGGCCTCGTGCTGTAGCCCTGACAGTAGGCCTCCGCGTCCCAGCCACCTCTCACTCACGCCTGGATCCCCAGTCACTCGCCTTCACACGCTACTACCAACCAGTCACTAAAGCCGCGTACCCTCTTGCCACAGCACCTCATTAGCCTACGGCGCCCGCCGTCATTGGCTAGAAAGTACTGTCAATCAGAACTCATTGTACTCTAATTGGGTGAAAATTAGACAAACAACACGTCAGAGGGGAGGGACTTCTAGCTGGCTTAGATCTCGCGGCCGCGCGTAGCGTTTGAGAAATTCGCACGTGCGTCCTTCCCGCCCCCTTGTCGGCCTCCTGGTGTTCACGTAGCCGCGCCCCTCTCTGTGGCTGACGTCACATACGAAGTAGGAGCTGCAGGCTCAGCTGGTCGGTCCACGTGGTGGTTATACAGCGGTAATTGCACTTCTATAATGTGAGATAACAGTGCTGGTAATTTTTTATATAAAAAAAATATATAATCATAAAAAAGTGTATAATTTGCATCTAATTGACGTCCCCCAATAAATCATTTCTGTGTAGAAACAACAAATTTACAGGGTGCTTTTATTATTTGTTTTGTAGTTTAACTCTGACAATTCTGTGTTTTGTTTTCCACTGCCCCTTTAAAGGCAGAAGTGTATCCTTCAGGATCCTGAAACTGACTCTGCAACATGCTACAACAGTGAATCTTTGGTTCATTTAAAAGTTGATTTAAATCTGTCCATCATTACTAACTTTTTTCCCCATTTTCTTTCTTTGTTCATTTAAACCAATTAGCTGCTGGATCTAAGTAGCAGGTTCATAGTGGATCAAGTGAAAATCTTTGTAAAAATATGAGGAGTAAGAACAATTCTTAGGGCTCGATTTATCAAAGCCCATACGACTGCAAGTTCTCACAAGAACCTGCTCGCTGTATTTAAAAAGCATCGGTCATCAGACCGCTGCTTTCCTAACCTCTTCGCCACCTCTAAGGTGGCGAAATTCAATCTCCGTGGTCTAGTTCCGACCGAGGAAATTGACAGCTCCTGCCTGCGTGTGATTGGCTGTGCGCGGGTAGGGAGCGTGATTGCATGCAAGCGCAAAATAGCGCACGTGTGCAATGGTAGTTTCCTCCAGAGAAATTCCCCCCTGCGAGAGGCGGAGAGGGGCGCATGTCCGCCTCGGCTTTGATAAATCGAGCCCATATTATTTATGTATTTAGAATTATATAAAACAGACAATTATTGACTTCTGTATTTAATTCTGCTTTTTGTTTTATTTGTCTTTGTTTATATGTAATGTCTATTATATTTGTAAAAATCTTAAAATAAATAAACAGGTATAAGTGAGTACACTTCTGAGAATAATTTCAACGCTGCTAACACCCTAAAATGACATTTGTTCCTCCAGACAAATGTCAGGGGCAAAAGAGATTCTATTAACACGATAGGGGAGCGCTAAAGAGCTGGTTGATAATTTGACTAGAACTAATAGTGATACAATTATGTTATAGTGATGAAGTGTAGTTTAGGCTCACTTTTTGGAACAAGATATATAATCCAATAGTACAGGTTGTATTGTGATGTTATAGTGTTATATAACGATATGAAAAAGGATTCTAAATATTTAATAAGGATGAAAAAATATGGTAAGTGTGTATGGGTTATTTTATCGATACTGTGAAATAGGATATCAATTCGAAATTGAGTGTGAAAAATAAATTTTGAAAAAAAAAATAATAGTCCATAATCGAGTGTTTATGAATAGAGAAACTACCGTATTCTACGTGGTCTCTAAAGAAGTTGAGATGAAAAAGTAGTGTATGATAATATAGATCAATTGATCATTAATAGTGTGTATGTGTGTGCTTATTGCACACAAAAAAAATAGATAAATTGATTTGAATAAAATAATATATTTTACTGAGATGGTTAAAGATCACCAGCCGAAACGCGTAGATTTGCCCAGGTTAAGTTTTTTTTAGCCAACACAGATGAAGATAGCATTGTTATGGCTACAACCAATCAACACCAACAGAGATACTATCTCTATTTTCTTTCACGGACTTGTGGAATTGTTCCCTTCATCACTACCAAACAAACCCGTATAAGCTGCGATAGTAGCCATATAGAGGAAACACACATTTGTTTGGTAACTAGCTATTACTAAAAGCACTTACAGGGATACAATATTTTCCACTATCCTGACCGGTTATACACCGGCTTTCTATGATCTGCAGAGCCTATTTTGCAGTCAGACGGTTCAACGAACTGTGTCGGACATTTCTTTATTGCATGGCTTGCTAAACATCTACAATAATTACCACCTATTTGGATACATAAGGGCTCACCATTTCTGCCCTATCAGCATTTGCCTTCTCTTTGTCACAATTAGTGACCTACTACTACCCGTGACCCGGAAGTTTGGTCTAAACGCAGCTTTCTTTGCAGATCCACCAACACAGAAGACAACAACAAATTTTTAGCCTGTAACGGTTTCTTTATACACGGAACCTTAAATTATACCGCCGTTTGGTCAACAAAGCACCACTGAAAGTCAAGGTTTGCTTTTTTAATCTACCAAAACACTATTCAAAGTCAAAATTTAGCTTTTTACATCCACTGCAGTCATGCAGTGTGATAACTTTTGTAAACAGCTCAAGGTCACTGGTTATATTTTTATATGGCGCTCTTATCGTAACACTAGCACGTGTAACAATTATTGCTACACTTATTACCTTAACACTAGCAAGTGTAACAATTATTGCTACACTGATTACCTTAACACTAGCAAGTGTAACAATTATTGCTACACTTATTACCTTAACACTAGCACGTGTAACAATTATTGCTACATTGATTACCTTAACACTAGCAAGTGTAACAATTATTGCTACATTTATTACCTTACATATTGCAAATTATTGCAACATTTGATACTTGTCATTTTATTATGATGTAATATGTGCTTTTTAGTTGGATGTTTTGTCTGTAATCACTATAATTATAATTAATTTTTGTATACATAAGTCTTTTTAACCATCTCAGTAAAATATATTCTTTTATTCAAAACAATCTATTGTTTTTTTGTGCAATAAGCACACACACACATACACACTATTAATGATCAATTGATCTATATTATCATACACTACTTTTTCACCTCTTAAAAGGACATAAAACCCAAACATTTTCTTTCATAATTCAGCTAGAGAATATAATTTTAAACAACTTTCCAATTTACTTCTATTATCTAATTTGCTTCATTCTGTAGATATCATTAGTTGAGGAAATAACAATGCACATGGGTGAGCCAATCACATGAGGCATCTATGTGCAGCCACCAATCAGCAGCTACTGAACCTATTTAGATATGTTTTTCAACAAAGTATATCAAGAGAATGAAACAAAATAGATAATAGAAGTAAATTGGAAAGTTGTTTAAAATTGTATTCTTTATCTGAATCATGAAAGAAAAAAATTGGGTTTCATGTCCCTTTAACTTCTTTAGAGACCACGTAGAATACGGTAGTTCATAAACACTCCAATATGGACTATTATTTATTTTTCAAAATGTATTTTTCACACTCACTTTCGCAATGATAGATCCTATTTCACAGTATCGATAAAATAACCCATACACACTTACCATCATTTTTCATCCTTGTTAAATATTTAGAATCCTTTTTCATATTGTTATATAACACTATAACATCACAATATAACCTGTACTATTGGATTATATATCTTGTTCCAAAAAGTGAGCATAAACTGCACTTCATCACTATAACATAATTGTATCACTATTAGTTCTAGTCAAATTATCAACCAGCTCTTTAGCACTACCCTATCTTGTTTATAGAATTTGTAAAAAAAAAAAAAAAAAACTTGCCTCACAAAATAAACTAATTTTAAAAAGAAAAAAAGATGATTTAAAAAGAGCATGCAATTTTAAACAACTTTCTAGTTTGCTTCATTCCCTTGATATCCTTTGATGAAAAATATATCTAAATAGGCCAAGTAGCTGCTAATTGGTGGCTGCACATAGATGCCTACCTAGGTATCTGTTCAACAAAGAATACCATAAAAACAAAGCAAATTTGATAATAGACGTAAACTGGAAACTTTAAAATTGTATGTTATGTCAGAATCACAAAATAAAATGTTTGGGTTTTTTATCCCTTTAAGCTAAAATTAGTTGATAATCTTTGTTATTGGGGTTAATTACAATCTATTGGCAATTTGCTTCTGAAATGGATTTTTGCTTTCCACCTGAAGTCGGGTGATAACAATGCAAAATGGAGTCGTCAAAATCCTGCAGCCGAGAACACCTTTTCAACAAAAAACCTTTAGAAAAGGCTCTGTGTTAAAGTGATACATGTTTAAAAATCAGATCTGGAATCTAAGCGATATTTTACAGGGGCTTTAAATGATAATTTCTAATGAAGTTGTGCTGTAACTTACATTTTAATCTAGCCATTCCATTCTAATAGCTGCCCACTTCATAACTCATTTTTTTTGCGAGCTGAGGGTTGGAACTTTTCTCTAATTGGTGCTCCAGCTACAAAAAAGTGCCGTAAGGCTAGATCACTGATTGGAGAACAATTCAAACCTTTAGCTCACAAAAACTAAATTGTTTTGCAGTGAGCGGCCAGAGCACAGGGGATTCGAATGATACGGCTAGATTTAAAAGTAAATTAGAGCACATCCTTATTAGAAGTGATAAATTAAAGTCCATCTAAAATATCGCTTAGATTCCAGACCTAATTTTAAAATATGTAACGTTTACCATCACTTTAAGTACCTGTTTTTGAAATAGAAACTGGAAAGTTTCTAGAAACTGACCGATAAAATAGTCCATTTACAACCCCTTAAAGGATTACTTTCTGTTATAATTTTTAAGCTAAACAACTAACATATTAAAGTTAATAAACATTAATTAAAACCTACTAACCTATATTTTCTCCAAAACGAAGTTTCATAACGTTCTAAAAGTTATATCTTTTATTCGCCGATGTCACGTTATCCTGCCCACTATTTTCAGCACTGCATGTTCAAAATACTTAAACCAATAACTTTGTGTTTAAAGCGCCATTTTGAAACCTAGGTATTGTAAGCGGATTGGTACAGAGCAAAGGATACCCACGGAGTGGGTTTGGAAAACAATTACATTTGCAGACAAGATTTCTGATATACGGTAGAGATATGTTGATGAAATGCTATTGATAAAAAGCGTATTTGGGGTAGTTAGTAACAGGCATAGAAAATATTTACTTACAGTGGCCCTTTAAGGTTACAGTAAAGGCCTATTCAATTAACCCCTTTGTTCAATGTGGAAGGGAAATTCTCATTTACATGTGTGACATTAACCCCTTAACGACCAAGGACGTTCAGGGTACATCCTACCAAAACTGGTTGTTAATAAGCAAGGACGTACCCTGTACATCCTCAGGGGTTTCAGGCGGTGGAAGCGAATGTGATCGCTTTCAGGGTATTGCAGCAATGCCTCGATATTGAGGCATCCTGCAATACCCTTTTTTTAGCCTTCGATGCAGAGAGAGCCACGGTTTGAGTGGGGTCAGGGAGGGACACTAAAGCTAAAATTAACCCTACAAGCTACCTAATTAACCCCTTAAGTGCTGAGCATAATACAAGTGTGGTGCGTAGCAGCATTTAGCAGCCTTCTAATTACCAAAAAGCAACGCCAAAGCCATATGTGTCTGCTATTTATGAACAAAGGGGATCCCCGAGAAGCATTTACATTCATTTATGCCATAATTGCATAAGCTGTTTGTAAATAATTTCAGTGAGAAACATAAAGTTTGTGAAAAAGTTAATAATTTTTTTTATTTGATCGCATTTGGCAGTGAAATGGTGGCATGAAATATACCAAAATGGGCCTAGATCAATATTTTGGGTTGTCTACTAAAAATAAATATATATACATGTGAAGGGTTATTCAGGGATTCCTGACAGATATCAGTGTAACAATGTAACTATCTCTAATTCTGAAACAAAATGGTTTGGAAATAGCAAAGTGCTACCTATATATAACTTGCAAAAAAAGCGAAGAACATATAAACATTAGGTATTTCTAAACTCTGGAGAAATTTTAGAAACTATTTAGCATGGGTGTTTTTTGGTGGTTGTAGATGTGTAACAGATTTTGGGGGTCAAAGTTAGAAAAAGTGGGGTTTTTTTTTCAATTTTTTAATCATTTTTTTTATATAGTAAATTATAAGATATAAGGACAAAATGGTATCTTTAGAAAGTCCATTTAATGGCGAGAAAACCGGTATATAATAAGTTTGGGTACAGTAAATGAGTAAGAGGAAAATTATAGCTAAACACAAACACTACAGAAATGTAAAAATAGCCCTGGTCTTTAAAGGGATACTAAACCCAATTTTTTTCTTTCATGATTCAGATAGAGCATGATATTTTAAGCACCTTTCTAATTTACTCCTATTAATTTTTCTTTGTTCTCATGCTATCTTGATTTGAAAAAGCAGTACTGTAAGCTTTAGAGCCGGACCATTTTTTGTTCAGCAACTGGGTAGTACTTGCTGATTTGTGGCTAAATGTAGCAAACCAATCAGCAAGCTCTACCAAGGTACCGAACTAAAAATGGGCCGGCTCCTGACCTTTTATTACTGCCTTTTCAAATCAAGATAACACGAGAACAAAGAAAAATTGATAATAGGAGTAAATTAGAAAGTTGCTTAAAATTGCATGCTCTATCTGAATCATGAAAGAAAAAAATGTGGGGTTAGTATCCCTTTAAGGGTAAGAAAATTGAAAAATGGTCTGATCACTAAGGGGTTAAAATGACACTACTGCTAATAGTGTAGTGGAAACTTTGTGGTGGGTTAGGGGTTCATTTTGTTGTTAAAGCAGCATTTCCAGTTTGGTGGGATCTGAAAACCTACCGGTTTCTATTACAAGGACTTATAATATATTTTTATACTGGATTTTAACATTACTGAAACTGTAAAGCGCGACCCTGCTCTTTCGCAACATTGTATCTGCCTAGAAGATGTTCAAACGCGATTGCAACTTTGTGACTATGTTTTTATAGGTGATGCGTCTTCATGCATGCTAAGATGAAAAATGGTCATGACAGTGCAAGTGCTTGCGCTTACATTTACGTTATTAGACTCGCGTTCACAAAAGGGCAATGCAGTTTACAAGGTCAATAATAACAAATAACGTATATGCCTCTTTTCACTGGCTTAATATGTGTTCAGCTAGCTCCCAGTAGGGCATGACTGCTCCTTCATTAAAGGATACTAAGAGAATGAAGTAAATTTGATAACAAAAGTAAATTAGAAAGCTGTTTAAAAATGCATGTGCTATTTTAATCATGAAAAGAAAAAATGGTTTCATGCCCTTTTGAGTTTGGTGTCGGCACCTTCACTTTTAACAGGAATTTGAAAGTCCACAATTTTCAGAGTTAAAGGGACACTGTATCCAAATTTTTTCTTTTGTAATTCAAAAAGAGTATGCAATTTTAAGCAACTTTCTAATTTACTCCTATTATCAATTTTTCTTCGTTCTCTTGCTATCATTACTTGAAAAAGAAGGCATCTAAGCTTTTTTTTGGTTTTAGTACTCTGGACAGCACTTTTTTATTGATGGATGAATTTATCCACCAATCAGCAAGGACAACCCAGGTTGTTCACCAAAAATGGGCCGGCATCTAAACTTACATTCTTGCATTTCAAATAAAGATACCAAGAGAATGAAGAAAATTTGATAATAGGAGTAAATTAGAAAGTTGCTTAAAATTTCATGCTCAATCTGAATCACGAAAGAAAAATTTTGGGTACAGTGTCCCTTAAAAGGAACAGTAAAATAAAAGTCAAACGCTAATGGTTCAGATGGAGCATGAATTTTAAACAACTTATTAATTTTTGCTTTGACGTCCTTTATTCAAGAAAATACCCAGGTAGACTTAGGTGCAGCAATGTACTACTGGGAGCTAGCTGGTGATTGGTGACTGCACATATGTGTTTTGTCATTGGCTCACCTGATTTATTTAACTAGTTTCCAGTAGTGCATTGTTGCTGCTGAGCCTGCTCTTCAATAAAGGATACCAAGAAAAGAAAGGAAATGTCATCTAAGTACAGTAAAGGGAGACAAAATAAATAATGAATGTATATTGCAATTTTTTTAACTACATATATAATTAAACATTTTATATTACAATCTCAAATTGTTTAACATCATTTTAAAAGTGTATGTTAGAGATGAATAATTCAGCCCTTTTTTTAGGTATAAAAGTACAAGGTAAAGATTTATGGATAGATTATATGGAGCGCTAAGTGTAGCGTGCAACGTATTTTGCTGCTCTTTGCACGTGTAGGAAATATATACGAGTTGAAAGTAAAGGTGTTTGCTTGAGCACAATCAAATTTAACACGAGTCAGCTTAGTGTGACTTTAAAACTCTGATTAACTGTTACACGAGACAAAGCGTTGCATAAAACACCTAAAAAATAGTTACACTCATAACACAGAGAAAAATTATTTTATAAAAAAAATATTGCATTATATTGTTATAAGAGCTCAAAGGTATCCACTTTCAGATGTTAGAAAAAAAGACTACAAAGGGTTTTAACACAGAGATACCTACATACATGTTCACATATGTATATGTGTGTGTGTATATATATATATATATATATATATATATATATATATATATATATATATATATATATATATATATATATATATATATATACCGAGATCAGAAGAAAAGGCACTCCATAAATAACAGCAGCTCCCAGGGTGCACTTCAGAAAATATCAAAAATATCCAGCACAAAAAAGGCACTCACTGGTTAGGTAAAACATAACATTTAATAAATTACATTAAAAAGCATGACGTTTCGGAGGCATTTCGCCCCCTTTATCAAATGCACGATACAGCTTGAAAAAATTACAAAAGCAGTATACCCCCTTAGTAACCCCATCACCTTATATACATATGTGTAGCTCCATTAGACGCCGAGCCGCAAATGCGGCCCGTGTGCCGTGCCAGGCGGAAGTGACGTCATCAGCGTGAGTTACGCTCAGACGTCGGTTGCCTAGGGGATATACAGACGCGGTGTAACGGCCAATGGCATGGCCCAGATACCTAAATGTAAACAAAACATAGCGATCAGTCTAGATACCGCAGTTGATCTGTATATTCCAGGTGCCGCATAATGGATACTAACATTAAAAGCATAAATTTAAAACAGATCAAACGATCCGATTATACATATGGAGGACAAATACAAACAGTGCAGGACATGATAAATATAGCGTATACTCTGTAATCAAACTTCAACTATATCCGAAATTAAAAATAGCATATTTAATATAGCATATTTAATATAGCATATTTAATATATTCTGCTATCATCCAATGCATATGCTTAAATATTTAACTAGTATACATCCACTATAATCCTGTATCCCAGAGTATGGCAGAAACCCAGACACCAGAGGACATGAGCCAGAGACTTGTAAGACATGAAATGGAGCATATGACATGTCAATTCAAAGCATCTACTATGTGTAAGCAAGGTTAGAGTCATCAAGTCAATGTAAAGAGTCCAGAGCCACATTGATAGGACATTTAGGATTCCATGTAGAATGGTGAAAAGTCCAGCATGGTGTTCAACCCCTTTGGTGCTAGGGTATCTAGCATGTATATCCACCTGGTCTCGAGTCTGAGCAGTCGATTGCCCCTATTGCTTCCCCTTGTTAGTGGTGGCACATGGTCTATAAGCATAGTTCTAAGACTTGAGACACTATGCTTACAACGGGCAAAGTGTCGCGCTACTGGCTGATCGGAGTCACCCTTATTAAGGGCGTCTCTAATCGCACAGCGGTGGTTAGCCATACGTTCCCGAAATGTAGTGACCGTCTTGCCTATGTAGACAAGGGAGCATGGGCAAATCAACATGTAAATTACATAGGTGCTCATACATGAAAGTCTATAGTTGATTTTATATCGCTTATTGGTGTGTGGGTGTTGGAATGTTTCTCCTTTCAGCATGCTGTCACAAGTCACACAGTCCCCACATTTAAAGCAACCCTTCTTGTTCGATTTCAACCAGGTGGTACCTTCATAGCACTTCATGGGGTCAGTTTTAACTAGTAAGTCTCTCAAGTTTTTGGCTCGACGATAGACAACCCTAGGGGGTTGTTTATGCAGAAATGGTAGTGTTTTGTCGGTGTTAATCAAGTCCCAATGTTTGGAGACCATGTTCTTTACATCTTGGTGCATAGGATCAAAGGTGGTGATAAAATTAAGACACTCATCCGATGTGATGTTGTCCTTCACGGTGACTACTGCGCCCTCTGAGCGTTTCACCACTTTTTCCTTAATTTCCCTAACCAGCTCATCATCATATCCACGTGCAATTAACTTATTGACATCTCGTCCAGTTGAGTCTCTCTGTAACATGCCTCAGTATTATTACGTAGGACTCGAGTGAGTTTAGAGGCGATTATCCCATTTTTTTGATGTATCGAATGGTAGCTATGAGCTTCCAATAGGGAGTTTCTGTCTGTAGGCTTGGTATATAAAGATGTACCAAATCTACAGATTCCTTCATTAGTCACTTTGAAGATGTTGAGGTCCAAAAAATGGACCATATCAGCATCATATTCCATTTTAAATTTGATTGGAAGTGTCAAACTATTTAATCCATTAACCCAAGTGTTCAAACTGTCAACGGTGCCCCGCCAAATGAGAAAAACATCATCAATGTACCTAGTGTAATATGCCACCTCTAACATGTCCTGGGGTCGCATAACAAACTGTTCGTACCAGGACATGTAGAGGTTGGCATATGTAGGGGCCATGTTTGACCCCATAGCGGTCCCCGAGATCTGCAGGTAAAAATCTTTTTCGAATTTAAAATGGTTTTTCTCCAAACAAATTTGTAAGAGTTCCAAAAGAAACTCGATAGGAGGGCCATTATACTGTTGAGATCCTACCACCATGGACCTAACAGCCTGCACACCTCCCACGTGAGGAATGGAGGTATACAGACTGTCAACATCCATGGTAACCAGGATGTCACCAACCTGTAACTGATCAAATGTGGTAAGAAATTTTATGAGACTAGGTGAGTCTTTCAAATATGCATAAGTATCCTTTACAACTGGCTGTAAGTGATGATCAATGTATTTAGCAATATTTGAAAACAATGAGCCCCTAGCAGAGACAATTGGTCTGCCAGGGGGCTTAGTTAGTGTCTTATGGACCTTGGGTAACAAATACAGGACCGGTGTTATTGGAAAGTCAACCATAAGGAAAGCTAATTCATTCTCATTCAGAATACAGGCCTCACCTGCAGACCTCAGGGACTGATCAACTAGTTTTTTAAACATTTTTGTGGGGTTACCTCTAAGGCGTGTGTATACATTCTCATCGGCAAGTTGGCGTTTGGCCTCTTGGCGGTAATCGTCATAGTTCATAATGACGATTCCGCCGCCTTTATCCGCCGGACGTATGATGATAGTTTGATCATCACTAAGATCCTTGATAGCCCTGAATTCTTCAGGTGTCAAGTTGGGAAAATGAGGTTTTTCTTGATCTTTATCAATGTCATGGCAAATCATACGGGTATAACCTTTTATAGAAGAGTGTGTGATGGTAGATTCAAAAGTGGATCTAGGTCTAAATACATGTTCAGTGGAATTGTCCTCTACTTTGTTCTTGAAAAAATCTTTCAATTTCAACTTCCTCTGTAAGTTGTGTACATCAACAATCTTATGAAATTTATCATGGTTAGGAGTTGGTATGAAAGACAGGCCACGATTGAGTACACTATGTTCCACCTCAGTGAGACGCCTGTCACTGAGGTTGAACACAATGTCTATTTCTTCTTGTAATTTCGCTTTTTTGTTGTGTCCCCCCCTTCTGATGTGGGGTCTCTTATTTCTCTGTCTGTATTTGGCATCAGTGGTGGTTTTGCAGCTGCTCTGGTCATAACCCCAGAAAAAGAAGCCGCATTAGACTTAGGGGCCTGTGTGGTACTTAAATCATCAGCTATGTCCCCTTCAGATGAGTCCCCACCACTGGTGTCAATAGTACCAGCAATATTTTTCGGTTTAATATATCTACGTCTAGTTCTATGTGCTTCCTGGTCCTTGCCATATAGCCATCTATAGACCCGTTTTTCTCTGTAATCACTCTCCACGGATGCCAATTTTCTATTTTTAAATGAAATAAGATCATTTTTATATTTTCTGACCTGCGTATCCAACTTGGTGACCCAATCCTGAGTTTTGTCATCAGCCATGGTCTCATAGCTGCGTGATTTAATAATCTCAATCTCTACTTTCATTTTGTTCTCTAGCCTGGTAACCTCTTCAATAACTAATAGAACCAAATCGTATGAGCATTTATTGAGTATTGAGCACCATTTGCGACAAAACTCAGGATTGGATCGCCCAATAGTGGGGATATTTTTAACCCTAAAACCTCTGGGAATCTGTTTACCTCTATAGTAATTAGATAGGTACACTTAGATATATAAAAACGAAATGGATGGCGCTGGTCTTGCAGAATAGTAAGTTTCTAATAATAGATAGAAATGGACTTGATGTGCAAGATAAAATCCACCTCAGTGAGACGCCTGTCACTGAGGTTGAACACAATGTCTATTTCTTCTTGTAATTTCGCTTTTTTGTTGTGTCCCCCCCTTCTGATGTGGGGTCTCTTATTTCTCTGTCTGTATTTGGCATCAGTGGTGGTTTTGCTGCTGCTCTGGTCATAACCCCAGAAAAAGAAGCCGCATTAGACTTAGGGGCCTGTGTGGTACTTAAATCATCAGCTATGTCCCCTTCAGAAGAGACCCCACCACTGGTGTCAATAGTACCAGCAATATTTTTCGGTTTAATATATCTAAGTGTGCAAAGATGTGTGTGGCAAACAAATAGATGTTAACAGAAAATATGCTCAACACAATGTACTAAAAACAATACTCTCCTTGTTAAATAAAGTGACCGCTGCCCTTCCTCAGTCTCTCCCCAAGGACTGTATAAGCAATAGACAAAAACGAAATGGATGGCGCTGGTCTTGCAGAATAGTAAGTTTCTAATAATAGATAGAAATGGACTTGATGTGCAAGTTAAAATCTGTTGCAATAATGTGCAATATACTCACTCCTTAAGTAACGTGAGTCCTGCTTCTATGGTATATCCCTCTGTGATATGTCCCTCTCCAAGGGCAACAACGAGGTGGTTTTCAAAAAGGGGCTGGAAAAGGATTGGAACCTCATCAGCAGTAAAGTGATAACTTTAAATTGAAGAAACAAGTAGTAACTTACTTATCCAAAATAGCAAGTCCGGCTCGTCACAGCGAAATAATTGCAAATATGCAAGATAAAAAGTGGTTTATTGTAGCTCAATAAACCACTTTTTATCTTGCATATTTGCAATTATTTTTGCAAGTTACTACTTGTTTCTTCAATTTAAAGTTATCACTTTACTGCTGATGAGGTTCCAATCCTTTTCCAGCCCCTTTTTGAAAACCACCTCGTTGTTGCCCTTGGAGAGGGACATATCACAGAGGGATATACCATAGAAGCAGGACTCACGTTACTTAAGGAGTGAGTATATTGCACATTATTGCAACAGATTTTATCTTGCACATCAAGTCCATTTCTATCTATTATTAGAAACTTACTATTCTGCAAGACCAGCGCCATCCATTTCGTTTTTATATATCTAAGTGTACCTATCTAATTACTATAGAGGTAAACAGATTCCCAGAGGTTTTAGGGTTAAAAATATCCCCACTATTGGGCGATCCAATCCTGAGTTTTGTCGCAAATGGTGCTCAATACTCAATAAATGCTCATACGATTTGGTTCTATTAGTTATTGAAGAGGTTACCAGGCTAGAGAACAAAATGAAAGTAGAGATTGAGATTATTAAATCACGCAGCTATGAGACCATGGCTGATGACAAAACTCAGGATTGGGTCACCAAGTTGGATACGCAGGTCAGAAAATATAAAAATGATCTTATTTCATTTAAAAATAGAAAATTGGCATCCGTGGAGAGTGATTACAGAGAAAAACGGGTCTATAGATGGCTATATGGCAAGGACCAGGAAGCACATAGAACTAGACGTAGATATATTAAACCGAAAAATATTGCTGGTACTATTGACACCAGTGGTGGGGACTCATCTGAAGGGGACATAGCTGATGATTTAAGTACCACACAGGCCCCTAAGTCTAATGCGGCTTCTTTTTCTGGGGTTATGACCAGAGCAGCTGCAAAACCACCACTGATGCCAAATACAGACAGAGAAATAAGAAACCCCACATCAGAAGGGGGGGACACAACAAAAAAGCGAAATTACAAGAAGAAATAGACATTGTGTTCAACCTCAGTGACAGGCGTCTCACTGAGGTGGAACATAGTGTACTCAATCGTGGCCTGTCTTTCATACCAACTCCTAACCATGATAAATTTCATAAGATTGTTGATGTACACAACTTACAGAGGAAGTTGAAATTGAAAGATTTTTTCAAGAACAAAGTAGAGGACAATTCCACTGAACATGTATTTAGACCTAGATCCACTTTTGAACCTACCATCACACACTCTTCTATAAAAGGTTATACCCTGATGATTTGCCATGACATTGATAAAGATCAAGAAAAACCTCATTTTCCCAACTTGACACCTGAAGAATTCAGGGCTATCAAGGATCTTAGTGATGATCAAACTATCATCATACGTCCGGCGGATAAAGGCGGCGGAATCGTCATTATGAACTATGACGATTACCGCCAAGAGGCCAAACGCTAACTTGCCGATGAGAATGTGTACACACGCCTTAGAGGTAACCCCACAAAAATGTTTAAAAAACTAGTTGATCAGTCCCTGAGGTCTGCAGGTGAGGCCTGTATTCTGAATGAGAATGAATTAGCTTTCCTTATGGTTGGCTTTCCAATAACACCGGTCCTGTATTTGTTACCCAAGGTCCATAAGACACTAACTAATCCCCCTGGCAGACCAATTGTCTCTGCTAGGGGCTCATTGTTTTCAAATATTGCTAAATACATTGATCATCACTTACAGCCAGTTGTAAAGGATACTTATGCATATTTGAAAGACTCACCTAGTCTCATAACATTTCTTACCACATTTGATCAGTTACAGGTTGGTGACATCCTGGTTACCATGGATGTTGACAGTCTGTATACCTCCATTCCTCACGTGGGAGGTGTGCAGGCTGTCAGGTCCATGGTGGTAGGATCTCAACAGTATAATGGCCCTCCTATCGAGTTTCTTTTGGAACTCTTACAAATTTGTTTGGAGAAAAACTATTTTAAATTCGAAAAGGATTTTTACCTGCAGATCTCGGGGACCGCTATGGGGTCAAACATGGCCCCTACATATGCCAACCTCTACATGTCCTGGTACGAACAGTTTGTTATGCGACCCCAGGACATGTTAGAGGTGGCATATTACACTAGGTACATTGATGATGTTTTTCTCATTTGGCGGGGCACCGTTGACAGTTTGAACACTTAGGTTAATGGATTAAATAGTTTGACACTTCCAATCAAATTTAAAATGGAATATGATGCTGATATGGTCCATTTTTTGGACCTCAACATCTTCAAAGTGACTAATGAAGGAATCTGTAGATTTGGTACATCTTTATATACCAAGCCTACAGACAGAAACTCCCTATTGGAAGCTCATAGCTACCATCCGATACATCAAAAAAATGGGATAATCGCCTCTCAACTCACTCGAGTCCTACGTAATAATACCGAGGCATGTTACAGAGAGACTCAACTGGACGAGATGTCCAATAAGTTAATTGCACGTGGATATGATGATGAGCTGGTTAGGGAAATTAAGGAAAAAGTGGTGAAACGCTCAGAGGGCGCAGTAGTCACCGTGAAGGACAACACCGCATTGGATGAGTGTCTTAATTTTATCACCACCTTTGATCCTATGCACCAAGATGTAAAGAACATGGTCTCCAAACATTGGGACTTGATTAACACCGACAAAACACTACCATTTCTGCATAAACAACCCCCTAGGGTTGTCTATCGTCGAGCCAAAAACTTGAGAGACTTACTAGTTAAAACTGACCCCATGAAGTGCTATGAGGGTACCACCTGGTTGAAATCTAACAAGAAGGGTTGCTTTAAATGTGGGGACTGTGTGACTTGTGACAGCATGCTGAAAGGAGAAACATTCCAACACCCACACACCAATAAGCGATATAAAATCAACTATAGACTTTCATGTATGAGCACCTATGTAATTTACATGTTGATTTGCCCATGCTCCCTTGTCTACATAGGCAAGACGGTCACTGCATTTCGGGAACGTATGGCTAACCACCGCTGTGCGATTAGAGACGCCCTTAATAAGGGTGACTCCGATCAGCCAGTAGCGCGACACTTTGCCCGTTGTAAGCATAGTGTCTCAAGTCTTAGAACTATGCTTATAGACCATGTGCCACCACTAACAAGGGGAGGCAATAGGGGCAATCGACTGCTCAGACTCGAGACCAGGTGGATATACATGCTAGATACCCTAGCACCAAAGGGGTTGAACACCATGCTGGACTTTTCACCATTCTACATGGAATCCTAAATGTCCTATCAATGTGGCTCTGGACTCTTTACATTGACTTGATGACTCTAACCTTGCTTACACATAGTAGATGCTTTGAATTGACATGTCATATGCTCCATTTCATGTCTTACAAGTCTCTGGCTCATGTCCTCTGGTGTCTGGGTTTCTGCCATACTCTGGGATACAGGATTATAGTGGATGTATACTAGTTAAATATTTAAGCATATGCATTGGATGATAGTAGAATATATTAAATATGCTATATTAAATTTGCTATATGCTATATTAAATATGCTATTTTTAATTTCGGATATAGTTGAAGTTTGATTACAGAGTATACACTATATTTATCATGTCCTGCACTGTTTGTATTTGTCCTCCATATGTATAATCGGATCGTTTGATCTGTTTTAAATTTATGCTTTTAATGTTAGTATCCATTATGCGGCACCTGGAATATACAGATCAACTGCGGTATCTAGACTGATCGCTATGTTTTGTTTACATTTAGGTATCTGGGCCATGCCATTGGCCGTTACACCGCGTCTGTATATCCCCTAGGCAACCGACGTCTGAGAGTAACTCACGCTGATGACGTCACTTCCGCCTGGCACGGCACACGGGCTGCATTTGCGGCTCGGCGTCTAATGGAGCTACACATATGTATATAAGGTGATGGGGTTACTAAGGGGGTATACTGCTTTTGTAATTTTTTCAAGCTGTATCGTGCATTTGATAAAGGGGGCGAAATGCCTCCGAAACGTCATGCTTTTTAATGTAATTTATTAAATGTTATGTTTTACCTAACCAGTGAGTGCCTTTTTTGTGCTGGATATTATATATATATATATATATATATATATATATATATATATATATATATATATATATATATATATATATATATATATATATATATATATATATATATATATATATATATATATATATACATACAGGTAGCCCTCAGTTTACGCCGGGGTTAGGTTCCAGAAGGAATGGTTGTAAATCGAAACCGTTGTAAATTGAAACCCAGTTTATAATGCAAGTCAATGGGAAGTGAGGGAGATAGGTTCCAGGCCCCTCTCAAAATTGTCATAAGTATCACCTAATACATTATTTTAAAAGCTTTGAAATGAAGACTTTAAATGCTAGACAGCATTATAAACCTAATAAAATAATCACACAACACAGAATATATAATTAAACTAAGTTAAATGAATAAAAACATTTGCTAAACAGCATTATAAACCTAATAAAATAATCACACAACCCTTTAAAATCTGCTCGATAGCTCAGGTCTGGTTAAACTGATTAATTTCAGCAACACAAGCGGACAGCTCCATCTACTGACTATTTTAATAAATGCACTGCTTCTCAATGCTTTTCAATAGCAGTCACATGACTGGGAAAAAAGGTTGTTATTCTGAAACGGTGTAAATTGAACCGTTGTAAAACGAGGGCCACTGGGTTTCAATTTACAACGGTTTCGATTTACAACCATTCCTTCTGGAACCTAACCCCGGCGTAAACTGAGGGCTACCTGTATGTATATGTATGTGTGTATATATATATATATATATATATATATATATATATATATATATATATATATATATATATATATATATATATATATATATATACTGTGTGTGTGTATATATATATGTATAACTATGTGTATATATATATATACTATGTGTGTATGTGTGTATATATATATATATATATATATACTGTGTGTGTGTGTGTGTGTGTATATATATATATATATATAAAAAACAAGACATTTA